>NW_020175528.1:9133593-9213291 GCF_003031525.2 Neophocaena asiaeorientalis asiaeorientalis
TATATACCCAGAAATCTTGGTAAGTGATATACATGGAGAATTTCACTTAATCCTCAAAACAACCTGCCAAGTGTCCACAACGGCCCATATCTTCCCTGCTTCTTTGCCTTGACCAAGCTTTAGTGATCCCCTCTCCTCCTCACAGGACGCTGAACTCTGCTTGCTTCTAAGCCTGGGCAAGCACTCAAGTGTCCCTTTATCAGCTTATCTGGGGAATGCGCTGACCACAGCGAGACACCGTTCCTGTCAGACTCCCGGCCATCAAGCCCCCTTGCTCACCCAACTTCCCACTGCTGCGAAGGTCTGCTTACCCCTCCCATAAAAGAAAAGCCTTTTTGATTTGTTTTTGAGATGGCTGCAGGTTCCTGAGATTGGTGATTTTCCTGTTGCAATAGTCCTTTTGAATAAAATTTCCCCCTTTCTAAGCCTGCGTTTGTTTTTATTTGGTACAGCTCTAAGATAAAGAAACTATGATTAGCCCATTTTGTATAAGACTAAAGTGAAGCTTAGAAAAAATAAATTCCCCAGGACCTCATAAAAAGCAAGTGGGAAGTCCAGGATCTAAACCCAGAGAGTCGAAAATCAAAGTGAAAAATAAATAAGTAAAAGGGACTTCCCTGGCGGTCCAGTGGTTAGGACTCAGCGCTTCACTGCAGGGGGCACAGTTTGATCCCCGGTTCGGGAACTAAGATCCCGCATGCCTCGAGGCACGGCCAAGGAATAAATAAAGAAAGAATAAAAGAAACCCAGAGAGTCGGACTATTTGAGGGTGAAAGTCCACACTCTCAGCCCTGTGCTCCCTACCTCCCTAATTCTTCTAAAAGCACCTAGGAAGGGATGCTTTCTTATGCTAACTTAAAGTTCCATTGTAAAACTAAAATATCAAAATTTTGTTATTTTTTAAAATTTCATAATTTATACTGTTCATTAATTCATGCTAACCTGAATTAGTGAAAAGTATCACTTAAAACATGTAATCAAAATCATTATTTTAATATAATCTTTCAAAGCGCCTATATAAAGACACCCACACACAGAGTCCCCTGGTTGCTCACTCCTATAATTTTTATTTCCCAATTATTTCTATTTAATGATTTTATTCTCTCCGTGTGGAATAAGCTGGAATGCCGAGGCAGAATTCTATAACCCTTGGGGTTAAAAAAGAAGAAAGAAAAGAAAAGAAGCAAAAAGAAAAGGAAAAAGGGGAGAAGAAAAGAGAGAAGAAAAGAAATGAGAAAAGAAAGAAAAGAAAGGAAAAGAAAAGGAAAGGAAAGAAAAGAAAAGGTTCCTAAGCAATCTGCCCCCATGCCTGCCACCAGCTGAGAAGCTGACACTTGCAGAGCATGTGCTCTGAGGCAGACATCGGTCTTGACCTCCATCAAACCCATTTAATCACAACCTGCGCCTGGGGGTTAATTATGCTAATATTATCACCCTTAAGTGAGAAGTTAGGAAACTGAGGCATGAAGAGGTTGAGCAAGAGGCCCAAGAAGGTCACAGAGCAAGGCGGAGGCAGAGCTGGCATTAAACCCGGGACACCTGGCTCCAAGCCTGAGCCTCCCTCTGACCGCACCAGGCTCTCCTGCAGGGCACCCGCAAGTGTCAACACCAAGACCACAAGCGCCAGGAGCTGAGTTCAGCGCAAATGGGCAGCAGGTACTGCAGACAGTGGACTAAAGAATAAAAACATCTGGGAATTGATGCCAATGATCTGCTTCAGCAAATGCAGAGATCTCGGCTACTGCTGAACATGCACATCTTCCCTGTCCAGGCTTCCTCAGGAACGTGACCGGTTCTCTGCTTCAGTATGCGGCCCCTCCTGGAACAGGGAACGGTGGAGAGCTGGATGCTGCCTGAGACAGTCAGTACCTGTGCGGCCTTGGGGAAAGCTCCAGGCCTCAGTTTCCTCGCCGGTAAATGAGAGCGATGAGTCAGGCCATTCAAAGTTCCTCTGTAGGAGGAACTAGTTTGCTCTGAATAGCCTAGCTTATTAAAATCTGGGTCCACAGAGCTTAACTCCTTGGAGAGCTTTTTAAAATCCCAGTGTCCCCTCACACCAGTCAAAATGGCCATCACCAAAAAATCTGTAAACAATAAATGCTGGAGTCGGTGTGGAGAGAAGGGAACCCTCCTACACTGTTGGTGGGAATGTAAGTTGGTGCAGCCACTATGGAGAACAGTATGGAGGTTCCTTAAAAAACTAAAAATAGAGCCACCATGTGATCCAGCAATCCCACTCCTGGGCATATATCCAGAGAAAAGCATAATCTGAAAAGGTACATGCACCCCAATGTTCGTTGCGGCACTATTTACAATATCTAGGACAAGGAAGCAACCTAAATGGTACATATATACAATGGAATATTACTCAGCCATAAAAAAGAACAAAATAACGCCATTTGCAGCAACATGAATGGGCCTAGAGATTGTCTACTGAGTGAAGTAAATCAGAGAAAGACAAACATGATGTCACTTATATGTAGAATCTAAAAAAATGGTACAGTGAACTTATTTACAACACAGAAATGAGTCACAGATGTAGAAAACAAACTTATGGTTACCAAGGGAAGAAGGGGGAGGAGGGATGAATTGGGAGATTTGGATTGACATGTACACACTACTGTATATAAAATAGATAACTAATAAGGACCTACAGTATAGCACAGGGAATGCTACTCAGTACTCTGAAATGGCCTACATGGGAAAAGAATCTTAAAAAGTGTGGATATATGTGTATGTATAACTGATTCACTTTGCTGTACAGCAGAAACTAACACAGCATTGTAAATCAACTATACTCCAATAAAAATTAATTTTAAAAAATCCCAATGTCACCTCCAGAGATACTGATTTAATCAAAGGAGATTGGGGCTTCCCTGGTGGTGCAAGTGGTTGAGAGTCCGCCTGCCGATGCAGGGGACACGGGTTCGTGTCCCGGTCCGGGAAGATCCCACATGCCGCGGAGCGGCTGGGCCCGTGAGCCATGGCCGCTGAGCCTGCGCGTCCGGAGCCTGTGCTCCACAACAGGAGAAGCCGCAACAGTGAGAGGCCCGCGTATCACCAAAAAAAAAAAAAGGAGATTGAAGCTCAGGCATCAGTGCTTTTTTTCTTAAACTCACCAGGTGATTCTAATAAGGAGGCAGTTTTGAGAACCATTGCTCTGGAGTGTTTCCAAACTTGAATATTCACCAAAAATACCTGGAGGGCTTATTCCCACAGCAAAGTTTCTGATTCAGTAGGCTTTGAGGGTGAAGTATTTCTAGTAAGTTCCCAGAAAACACTGATGCTGCTGGCTCAGAGTCCCCACTTTGAGAATTCCAGAAATTTTCACACCCTCTGAAATGGTGTATGCAGTCAGATGAGTAATTTTTACCCCCAATCCTGGAGAGAAAACTCATAGGTTTCATTAGATTCTCAAAGAGACCTTTGACCTGAGAAAGCAGATGATTTTGCAACTTGTTCCATCTTGAAGTAGTCCCAGAGGGGTGTGTGTGTGTGTGTGTGAAGTACCTGGGCATTGCTGGGCTCTATGATGCTGACACACCGACCAATCCACAATCAGTTTCCCACCCAGAAGTTGCACTCAGGGCATCAGGTTGGGGAAGAGGGTGAACGTGACAACTTTCCCCAGGACCAAATGTGAATTCTGGGGAGAAGGAGAAGGAGAGAGAGAGAATTCCCAGTGACTCTTTGGAGCAGAAAGAAAACCTCTATGGATAACCATGTTGCCTCATGCCCGTTGATGTTGAGGAAATGAATACTGTGCCATCACAATCAGCCTGCAGATCAGATAAACAACATTTCATCAGCATGAATTATCCTTATCCTCCCGTCCAGAATGTGGCGTGGGAAGTTCATATATAAAATTTAACATATATGTTCTTTCAACCTTTCAAAATCTCCATTTTTGTGAAATGTTTTATAATGTACAAGATACATTAGGACAACATCTATGTATATAATTTACAAATAGAGAAATGAGCAGGCAAACATACATACCTTGGGGTTCCAGGATAGAAAACTTTAGAGACTACTCATCAGGTGTGGCGGTCCTCAAACTTGAGAGCCCACCAGAATCACCTGGAAGTTTGCTAAATAAATGCAGATTCCCAGCCCTCAGCCTCGTTCAGATTCGGGAAGTCGGGGAAAGTCACATTCTACGCTGACATCTTAGGATAATCTGAGGCAGGTGATCCATTGACTCCACTATAAACCTTGCTGAGAGAATGCCTTATTTTTTCCTTTTTTTTTTTTTTTCCTATGCACTTAAAAATAACTTTATTCTCACTCAAAAGCTATAGCTCTTCCTGGCAAGGGATATATAGGCAAGTGCAAAGAAGGTTAACAAAAATATCAGTATTCTGTATGTCCTTCTATTTCCTGCTCCCGTGATGTCCCCCTCCTTCCCCAGCCTCTCCTGGAGTTGGTCACCACACATGACAAAGCCATCTGCTGCCCTCTAATGGCAACTCGGCCCAGCTGATCACTCAGCAAATAATTTCTGAGGCAGGCAGGTTTGGCCATCTTTCCAAAGAATCCAATTTTTTCTAATATTTCCCCATTGAGGAACACTTTCCTGAAGCCTCTTTAATTCAAGACATAGAAGTGCACGCAAACAAGTCAATCAAAGATGGCGCCGTAAAAAAAAAAAAAAAAAAAAGATGGCGCCGTCCACAGGAAGGGTTGCAGTGTAAAAGACAAATTCTCACAAACATATTCATTCATCCAACAGATGTTCTGAAAATATTTTTGAACAGTGTACCAGGTATGGTTCAAGACGCTACATGCTAAAGAAAAAAAAAATCTCTGCTCTCACAGCACTGACAGGCTAATGGGGGGAGACAGTGACATCTTACTGTTAGATGGCCGTAAATGCTGTCGAGAAAAATGTGGCCTGGGAAGAAGGGAGTTGGAAAAGCTCACCAGTAAAAGCAGGAAATGAACACTTATTGACCATTTTTGAATTACTGAGTATTCTACATAAGTCACTTCTCTTGATCTTCACCGCTCTCTCATTGTAACCCCCCTTTTTAAACTGTAATAGCCAATTTACATGTAAAGAAACTGAAGTTGCACAACCCTAGAAACTTGGCTAAGGCCAAGATGTTAATTCATAGCGACATGGTACTGACCTTCTTAACTGGTTGTAGGAAGTGAAGCCCAGGGCCAATTTGTAAAGGAGACTGCCCACACCTGCCCTTCCTCAGCTCCCACACCCACCCTTCTCCAGGACCTTCAGTGCTGCATGGAATGTACTGGACTCACTTTTCCCCATGAATCTTTCCCTTGTTCTCATTCTCTGAAGCTCTTATTTTACTCTATGATAATTCCATAAATGGATTCTCCTAGAGTGCGGGTGTTTAGTGACTGTTAATGTCTGCTAATCCCATAATTTTCTCCATTTATAGCCTAACTAGTCACATCATCATTACCCAGGTAAGATATTTGAGGGGGCCCTTTTTCTGGAAACAGTCCGTAATCTTAATAGTGGAAATATCAGGCCCTTTGGTTGAGCAGAAACGAACATGCTTGTTGAAATGGTGCTATTTATGGGGATTAGTGTCATATTAAAATATCAGTTTCTCATCTTCCTGTCTAAGTATCGAACTCTCGAAAATGCTATAAGAAAAGAGCGTGTCTTTGTGTGCATGACACAAATCCATTGATCTCCTGTGAGATTTGAAAGATAAGAGAACTTTCACTTTTTACTTTATACTTGTTGGTACCAGGTATGAGCCCCCCGTACCTTAAAAGTGATGATGAGGTACTTCCCTGGTGGTGCAGTGGTTAAGAATCTGCCTGCCTATAAAGGAGAAACTAACACACCATTGTAAAGCAATTATACTCCAATAAAGAGGTTAAAAAAAAAAGAAAAAGAAAACTCAGAATTGACTGAAATGTATTGGAAGCAGGACATATATTTGAAACTCAGTGACTCTGGGCTAGAAATACTATCAACAGTGTTAAGGACATATACAAAATGAATGCTTTGTGTGATTCTCTTTCCATAATACATTGTCTTTTTTAACATTGTATTGTTCAATATTTAATTAGATTATATTTTGAAAGCAAAAAAAAAAAAAAAAGAATCTGCCTGCCAATGCAGGGGACACGGGTTCGATCCCTGGTCCAGGAAGACCCCACATGCCGCAGAGCAACAACTACTGAGCCTGCGCTCTAGACCCAGGAGCCACAACTACTGAAGCCTGCGTGCCTAGAGCCCGTGCTCCACAACAAGAGAAGCCACTGCAATGAGAAGCCGGCACACCACAACGAAGAGTAGCTCCCGCTGGCCGCAACTTGAGAAAGCCCACGCACAGCAACGAAGACCCAATGCAGCCAAAAGTAAATTTAAAAAAAAATGATGATGAAATACAGCTTTTAAAACGATGCTTGAGACTTAGACTCTGGACTGTGGCTAAGTTGTGTCCACCAGGATCTCTTCTTTCTGTTGTTTAGCTGAATGCTTCTGCTTAAAAACACTCTGCCATTAGGAGTGCCCTCACCTCATAAGGTATCACCATGGCAAGAATCAAGGGACTCAACAGACGGAGAAAATATACTGTCACAAGCCTACACTCAGAATGAATGATGAGCTGTTTTTTAGTTTCGACGAGAAGCCACAGCTTGTTGTTAATAACAGAGGAACGGCTAAGAATCCTATAGTTCTGATGTCTCAGTCAAATCTATGAGGGTGTTGGAAGGACTGTGTGATTTAGAAAAAAAATATATATATATACATATACATGTATAGTTTTTAAAGTCTCATTGAGTTACTTCAAATAAAGTCTCAATGAGTTACTTCAAATAAAGTAGAAACCAGAATTCTGTGGATACTTAGAATATTTAAGACCAGGCATTTGGGCCAAAAAAATGTTTGCCTACAGAATTTTATTTCTTTCATTGTCTGCCAGGAGGGTTACATAAGCCTTTCTTCAGTACCACCCAAAGCCCTCAGTAAAAGGAACACACACAAATAATGACGAGATAAAGGCTCCAAGTGGAAATTCAACTGTATTTATTTTTCTTATACAGAATCAGAGAAGTAAAAACCAGTACCAAACTCCAGTTAAAATGGTTTGAGCTGACTGATTTTTCTGCATACTTTCTGTATGTATAGCAATCTAAATTAAAAATAAACACACATATGTCATATCACAAAATGTAGAAATAATTTTTTTAAAAGTTAAAATACTAACACATAAATGATGTAGTGTGTTAGGGAAACGGTCTCTGTCAATCACCCATTTTCCCAATTAAATTAATCTACAATTTCCTTTTAACAGCTTTTATTTTTCATAAAAGTGGCACTTTCGGAAGTTACTTTCCAATTATGTCATGAGAACACAACTTGTCACTAACAGAACTCACTCCAGATCACCTTCTTCTACAGAGAGCTTTTCTCCCAAGCTGGAGTCAGCAGCATCCCAGCAAGCTAAATGTTTTACTCTGTTTTCATGTATATTGTATAATCAGTGAAAAGAAATGGCATTTCACATCCTAAATTCTATGGTGAAACGCTAACAATTACTAAGATTTCATAGAATTGCAAATAAGTTTTGACAATGTATTTACTTCAAGAAAATGTCTTTTATCAGGGGGAATAAAAACCTTGAAAGATCTCTGAAATTATTTTTCAATTTCAATTTTTAATCTGCCTTTTCTCTGGCAAAATTATTGGATGAAATGTTGAAATTGATTGATTTAGGACTAAAAAGATGAGATATTGTGGCAGTTCTTTTATAATAAGAAATATAGTATAAATAGCACCTTATCATGAATTCTGCAGGGGTTTTAACACTTACAATAATAGGAAAGAGCCTTTAAAGAGTTGTTCTTACTTTAGATTTCTAGCTTTAGTGTTCTTTAACAAAGGCCATATTTTATGGCCTTAAAAATAACAACAAAAATTATATCTGGCTTCATTTATTAGTAAACACGTAGTCAGGGTCCATATTTAATTCTGGAAAAATAGTTGTTATGTTCATTAATAAATGTTCCAACTAATTTCACTAAAAAAATTCATCTAGTATTTTCTAATGCCACAAGCTTACTAGGAAATTATGTCTAAAAATTGATAATACAAATCATCGATGTTTTAACTGCTTTAAAAAGAGAGGGGTATCTGTTTCTTTTATGTTTAATAACCTGAAAATGAGTCTATAAAAATATTTTTTTAAAATACAGTAACACTGCTCAGTTTTACTAGGTCCCTTGTTTTTGAGTCTTTTTTTTTTTTTTTGCTTTTTCTTAGAAAGAATGTACAATGCTTTTTGCAATTATTGCTAACACAAGAGGAAAAGAAATAGTGCTCCCTCCAATTTAGTAGCAAAAGAAACATCTACCCCCATCTCTCTCAGAGCGCTTCGAGAGAGAGAGAAGGAATCAGAGGAACAGAAACCATGGGTCCTTCAGGGGAAAAAAGTCACTTCATTGTGTTGGAAGCAATGGTAGGTTTATGGTCTTGTCCGCCTACACACTTAACATCAGCGTAGACAGGACAACACTAGCCCTGCCCCTCCTTCTCCCACATAAAGTGCACCGAAGCCTTCTTTTCTTCTACAACAGTCTTTTGGTACAAGGACTGTACGAGAAAATTGTTGCTTTGCTCTTTGGGGGCACCTCATACCACCTGCTCGTCTTGCTTTTGGGGTACTATAGCTTGTCTATTTCCATTTCACACCTAACAGCCTTTCCACTATATTCCCTAACTTTACTACTTCATCTCTGACCTTTACACTTGCTTTCTTTCCAACAAGATAAGATGTATTCTGCCATCTATCTTTTGGTAGATCGAAAAGGATCTCAGATCCCCAGCAAATAAGCCCCTTGGGAATGGAAAGGTTCCTCTCAGAGACCTGCATTATTAATGTCTCTCAAAAAAAGATATTAAATTCATAGATTATAAATAATGTCCGTTCAAAATATTAAACAGTTGAGGACTTCATTGGCAATGCAGGCAGGGTGCATGCCAGGCAAACCCAATGCTCTCTCTCAGTCCTTAAAAGCTAATAAAAAACGGTTTTGGTTACATAAGAGGTATTGAGTACATATTTCATGCCTTTTTATACCAACTGTAGCAAACAAGGTTAGGATAATATACTTAGGAATCAACATTAGTGACTTCAGAAACATGTCTCCACCATACACCCTCAGGGGGCATTTTTTTACATGTCAGTCAGAGATCTGCTTCATCCTTCAAACAGTTTCATAGATAAGATTATTTTAAACCCTTGAAATCTTGAAAGAAGCAAAACCGACAAGGCTTTGGAATTTTAAAAGCAACAGCTTACTGTGTGTGCCATCAGGTTGAAAGCGATGTGGTCCTGATGTTTTCAGAACGGTTTCAAAAGACAGAGATACAGTTGTCACTGATTTGTCAAAAACGTTTGACTGCCCTTTGTCATCAGCTACAAAATGACAGTGCTTCATAAAATAAACATTTGAGTTCTAAGCTGCAGTTTAAAAAAAACATCCAACTTGTAATTTAAAAAACTTTGTTTAATAGATGTTCATAATTAGTACCAAACTGGTCTCTTTCATAAGATCTTAGCGTAGGAGCTGTGACTAACGCTGCTGTTACTCTCCTGCTGGAAGGACTAGCTGGCTAGGTGCCGTGCAGTAAAATGCTAAAGGATAAACTACAACAGGACTGTGTGTGCCTTTGTGAATACAGGGTAATAAGAACCAACAGAACCAGCACGGATCCCAGACTACATTGTATTCCAAACAGCAGAATTTTACTATCTGTACAATGATTTTTAAAGCTCAAGTTAAATATTTTTTAAAGCATTTGGTACTAATGTCATCAATACAGTTTTTGAAACTGTAAATCAGGTTGAATTTTGTGTACATTTCCTGGACCGAGCCGCCTGTCAGAAGTCACTGCCTGTGGTCAGCTTTTCATGGTTTATAATCAATTGATGTATAAATTTCAGCTAACACCCATAAAGCTTAGTCATGGGGCAGCAGAAAGGAAAGCAGAGAAGCAATTCTGCATAACCCATCATAGGAAGGCAGGCTTGCAGAAAATGAAGATAGAATGTTTATTTATGTTTAACTTACGTTACTGTCAATCAACTTCAGGCAATGATTAAACTGGCCACAAGGAAAGGAGGGAGCATGCGTCACGGAGGCAGTAAGCGGCACACCTGCAGGCTTGCTCTGCTCCATCGCTCTTCCCAAGAGGCCCAGGAAATGTCAGGTCACGGCTGCATCCAAGCTACAGTGGTACTGATTACAGCCAGGTTAGAAAAGGCTCGCTTTTGTTCAGAGCAGATTCTACATCGTTGAAGAGGGGGATCAGATCTTCAGATTCCAAAGTTCCTAGATCAACATTTGTTCCCGGAAGACAGTCAAGAAAATCAGGGAAGCGGGTCTGCTGAGGGTTGACGTTCATGGGTGCCTGGCCTGCATTTTCTCCTATAACAGAATGAAATGAAACCATTTAAATTCTCTTTTAGAGCTCTTGAAAGAGGGACAGATTCAAGTGTCAACATAACTCTCATCTTCATTTCCACTGTGTCTACATTCCACCAGAAGATTTTATTGCTGCAGGTCTAAAATATTTCATCTCTGTGCAAAAGTTCAGCTTCCACATTATTGAAACTGAATTGGAGATGCTCACTCCTAAGAGATGCAGAGATGCCAGGTGAACCTTTCATTGTTCTGGGTAGACACTGTCCAGAATGGGTAAATCCAGGGAAACAGGAAAGGAGCAAATGAGGGTGCTGTGGATCTGACCTACAATCAATGACTTCCCATGACAAAGGCATGAAGAGCTGGTTTGAGTAGAGAGGCCCTGCCTGTCATAAAAACCTTATCACAGAGCTATAATCCAATGATTTAACTGTAAGCTCAAATTTGCCCATATCATCCCTCTTTATGTTCAAAGAGAGTAGTGAGGAGTTTCTTTTAACCACGTTGTTAAAAAGCTATCTTCATTGATGACTCTAGGGGTCATTTTCAAAGTATTTTAGAGAGTGGGTGTTGCATTCACCCCCCTCACTCCACACACACATACATCCCGCAAGTATCTACGCTTCTCACAATGCATGTGAGTCACAATGCATGGGAGCTTACTAAGGTTCTGAGAAGTCTTGTAATAAGGAAGTCTGATATATTTTGCTTAAGCCACTATGACCTAAAGCCATTTTATCATCGAATGCAATTTTGGCCGAATTTATATCCTAATAGAACTAGAGTCTATAGAACCTAGTTGAGAGAATGCTGTTCCAGAGGAAAGTTAAGTGTCCGGGATATAACATGTGGAATACATGCTCTTCATGAATGATAGTATAGGAGAAAACGTATGGACAATTGTGCCAGGAGACGGAGCTTTTTAGCTGTGTAACCTTATTTAGACACACTTCACCTGTCTGAAATTGGGATTATAGCACCTTCACAAATTGGAGTTAGGTGCCATATAATATCTGCCACACATCTATGGCTCTGGGCTCCTTTCATACATACACACTTAGGAAAATACAAAAACGCATTGCTTGTTGATTGTGCTGAGAGGAAGAAAAACCTGGGAACTCAATCACAGTTAATGACATAATATCAGAGCAACTGGCTTATTCCAAGAACCCCAACCAATTTTCTGAAGGGATGAAATACACCTCACAGTCACACCTCACAGTGCATTGAAAACTATGGCCAGCTTTCACCATGGAATCACTTTTAAGAAACGCATTAAATTAGCTTTTGTGCCCTACAAGTACGGTTGCCTTCCTGAAAAGCCTGCTTAGGAATTTCACTATTCTGAGCAAAACAGGAGAAAACTCATTTTAACCACATGCATTTTCCAAGGAGAAAAATTACATTTTTCTGAGTGATGAGGGAAAAATACTCAAACTTGCATTTTGGTGATAGTAAAACTTGATGGCTTTTCTATAACTCATAAAATAGCAATGACTCTTAGGACTATTTTATAGGATTTTCATTGCAAAAGGCAATATTTTAAAAGTTAAATTGAGTTCAACATGACCTCAGTGCTGTTGTGTTACTGACTTGAAAAACATTAGTTTAGAAAAGAAAATCCAAAATAACTTTTTTCTACCCACTAGAGTGTAACAAATGGAAATGAGGCTTAAAAAAACTATCTGCCCTGAAAAATCAGCCGATCTAAAGTGCTGGATGTCTTTTTGTCTTCATCTCCAGTTAGAATTATTCATCTCTACTGATTTCCCATTTTAACTTTTTAATAAGTCAAGAATTCATTTTTTAACCAAATAAAATCTCTCTGTTTTAAAGAATTCCTCTTATCCTTTCTCCTCGGGCATGGAAAGCATGAGGAGACTAGTTAAGGTTCTTCAATAAGGTTAACAATCTTAAAATCTCTCTCTTTGGAGCAACTCTGCAACCTCGTAGTAATTTTTTGGGTCTTTGCAGTTTTATCCATTTAAAAAGTGGGGCATAGTGTACAACATGGGGAATATAGCCAATATTTTACAATAACTATAAATGGAGTAAAACCTTTAAAAATTGTGAGTCACTGTATGGTACACCTGTAACTTATATAATATTATACAGAAACTATACCTCAATTAAAATATAAAGGATGCATATCTGCATAGATAATAAAAATGAATGAATGAGTGAAAAGTGGGACAGACAAAAAAAAACCAAGCAATTCTGAAAAGGGTGTGATTATTACAGAATATTCTGGAAGGTGGGTGACTTCCAGCCTTTGCTCCTGTTATTCCCTCTACTCTATCCTCACACCATGTCCAGCTGTTGTTTCCATGTGTATTTTGCAAAGGGAGTGTTCAGCTGGCTTGTTCCCATTCAGCATGTGGTCAGCATGTGATCAGTGCATCTACTAGATCTTTGCCAGCCACACTTGAGCTCAGCTTTTCCTCATCTTGTTCCTGAAAAAGTAATTACATTTCTCCCCTTGAGGGGGTTTATGCCCACTCCCTATAAAGGCTTCCCAGATGTGACCCTAAACACAACAGGCTGACACTCACTACACCAGGTTAACCCGGAACCCTAACATTTAACAAGACCAACTTGTACATTACTTCATCCTTCTTAGAAGGAGGAGAAGAGGAGAAGACAACTTTGTGCCAAGCTCTGTGACCTCATGAGCCCTCACAACTCTACAAGATGAGCACATTACTCTTACTTTATAGGTGAGAAATCTGAGGCCCCTGGGAGGTTATGTCACTTACCCAAAGCCATTACTAAGAAGTAGAGAAGCAAAGATCCAAGTCAGGTTGCCTGACTGCAATGACTATGCTCTTTTCAGGACACCACTTAATTCTACATTTTGGCTTCAGAAACATTCCCTACTTCTCCACTCAATGTCATTTTAAAAAGCCATAGAATAGAATCCATCTTCTTTTATTTTTAAATGTCAAGCTTGGATTTAGATCTCCTGAGTCATTTCTTATTTAACTTTGCTTTTTATCTTTACTGGCTTCCCAGTGTTTAAAAGATGAAAGCAAACAATTATTAAACACAGGAAGGAGCCACTTCATCAGGCAGGTCTGAAGAGGGCAAGATAAATCTCACACCGAAAAATAAAGACAGGGATGAAGAGAGGGAGGGAGGGAAGCAGGAAGGGAGGGAGAAGGGAGGGAGAAGCAAGAAGAAGAGGGAGGTAATAAATTGAAGAATAACAAAACAAACAGTTCAAACTATTCCTGTGTGACTCCTCACAAGACAGTCTGTGCAATTCTCTCAACAAGTAGATGACGGGCTGCACGGAGAGCCCGGAACAGCTGCTCCGACCTTCTGGCCGAGTTTGACTTTTGTCTGACCAATCGTTTAGTTTTAGAGCACGAAGTGCAGTCATCGAAGAGCAGAGGGTAACAAACACGGGCGCTCTGGACAACGGCACTGGGGAAAGCAATCATTTCATCACAGAACGATTTTCTTTCAACAGTGAGGATGGAGGAGAAACTTGCATGAACAGCTCCAAAGAGGGGATACATCAGCTATTATTTAATTTTTTTAAGTCCATTTTCAGGGTGTTCTTTTTTAATTGAAGTATAGTTGATTTACAATGTTGTGTTGGTTTCAGGTGTACAGCAAAGTGATTCAGTTGTACATCTGTAGATGTGGATATAGGTATAGATACAGATATTTATATATAGATATTTATATAGATATTCTTTTTCAGATTTTTTTTCTATTATAGGTTATTTCAAGATATTGAATATAGTTCTCTCTGCTATACAGCAGGTCCTTGTTGTTAGCTGTCATTTAATTTTGGTTTCAGAATATCTTCTGGGAGTTTAGGACTTTGATAATTAAGTCTAGACCAAATTTGGAGGCATCGCTCCTAGAGAAATGGTGAAAAGGAGGTAACCAGGAAGCCAGCTGAGGCCTAGCCTGAAAGCAGGGCAGGCCAGGAACTATGTTAAATTTAACTGCTGAGGGAGGACACTCACTGTTACCATGTTAGGATTTGGAGCTGACATTTTAGAATCCTCTGAGTTGCTTAACTTTCCAAATGCCCACTGCCAATTACTTCCCAAATGCAGTTAATGACATGAAAAAATTTGCATACTGGTGGCCTGTACATTACAGCCAAAAGCTAGAAAAAAGCATAAATATTCCATTGTGGAAGAATGGCAAAGCAGACAGTGGTATGTTAATGCAATTGTGAGGAAAGGGCTATATGAAGCGAGGATAAGCAAAAGGAAGGAAGGGAGGGAGGGAGGGAGAGAGAAGAAAAAAGCAGAAACTAAAATCCTGTGCCCATATATAAAACTATATTTGCTCCAATAAAGATGTTAAAAATAAATAAATAAAATAAAAGGCTACTCCTGGAATTAAAAAAAAAAACAACTATATTTGTATAAACTATGGGGAAGGGGCTAGAGTTTATTAATAGTGCCTGGGTTCCAGTGGCTTTTCAGCTGTTAGTTTATGTTTTTGCTGAGGTTAAGTGTCTCTCGTTGGATTTTAGAATTGAGAGGGCTAGGGAACTTCCTTTTGGCGGTCCAGTGGTTAAGACTCCACTCTTCCAATGCAGGGGGCACAGGCTGCATCCCTGGTCAGGGAACTAAGATCCCGCATGCTGAGCGGTGTAGCCAAAAAAAAAAAAAAAAAAAACACGAATTGAGATGACTAAAGAGACGATTTAAAAGTGCAAACCTACTGCAAGGCCTCGCAGGCTTGGCTCCTACCTGTGTCCATCTCATCCACGTTGCTGAGGAAGTCCTCCGGAGTCGTCGGGACACTGTAGCACCCTAGCCCCAGGCCGCTGTCGGTGCTCTGCTCCCTCGAATGATATGGCCCCCTGCAGAGCAAAAGACAGAAAGAAATTTCAAAATTAAAATACAGTCATGAAGATCCTCAACTAGTGTAGTTCTGTCAATCTACCCGATCTTCAGATAACAAAGGGAGGTGGACTTTGCACTTCCTTTTAATTTTGAAACATATATCCCTGTGTCAGTGAAATTAATAAATTGTAAGCAAAAAAATACTGGCCATTCATACTAAATGGACACCGATTCCCTCTTCATCTCAAAATAACAATTTGAACACCATTCTACATACAGAGAATGATACCATTTATGTACACTTTTTCAAAACCGAAAACGAAGTTGAATATTGTTTCTGGATACAGACATTAACAGGCAATAAGAAATATAAAAATATGTGTGATGAAAAAAGAAAAAAATATGGGTGTGATGGATACACATCAATTTCCAAATAGTGGCTACCACTAGGGAGGGAAGACGGGAAAGAAATGGATTTCAGTGGTGGTGGGGAAGGGTTTAAGTATTAATTGTAATACTTATTCAAAAAAAAAAAGATCTATGGAAATATGCAAAATGTGGGAGTTGGGTACATGGGTAAATCTTAAGTTATTCTTTATACTCTTCTGTACGTTTGAAGTAGTTTTAAATCAATCATTTAAAAACACCTTTCTTTCATTATTTCCATTACTGTTTGTTTTCATCTCTCTCTCTCTATTTTTAATAACTTTCATAACTGTATTTGCTTGTTTGCCAGAAGACTCTGCAAGGGCAGAAAAGACACAGGGAATAGAAAACTGCCTTTTATTTGGGTTTAAAAGGCTACAATTAAGGTTGACTACTTCTACTCATGAAGATATTTCTGGTTCAATCTCCTTTTCCTTCTGCTCATATATTTCATATTTTAAAGCAACACCTTTTTGTTTTAATTAAAATTTTAAATTGTGAAATAATTTTAGAATCACACAGAAGATGTAAAAAGAGTACAGAGTTCCTGCGCATCCTGTACCCAGCTTCCCCAAGGACAGGGTACACAACCACAGTACAGTGATCAACACCAGGAATCGACAATGTATAATACTATTAACTAAACTATAGACCTTATTCACATTTCGCCACAAACATCACCTCTTAATTGTGTTGCTCCCTTATTTGCCACATGACATGCTTTTTATCCCCTGTTGGCTACATAAAACCACAGATTCTTCTAAATAATTACTATACAACAGCATCCCACTGAAATCGTTAAGTTTATTCCCATTTTCAAATTATTGACTAGGGGTTTACTCCATGCCATAGCACCAATTTTTGAATTTGAGATTTTTTTTAAAAAGGTAGATGACTTCTTCCTCCGCTTTTTTTTTCCTGCCACCTCCCTCCACATCCTCCCTCTATCTTAACCCCATCCTCCAAGCTCCCCAGCTTTTCCCAACATAAACAAAGATCTGTTATACTGTAAACCACATAATAAAGAAAGCAAAAATAAGTGGCCCTAAAATGTTGACTTACCCATTGAGGAAAGGATCCGAGCTATTATTAGTGATGGATCTCATGTCTGGAGTCATGGCGGGTGGGTTGACAGCAGCCTGAACCGTGGCTAGAGTCTCGGCTTCCATGGGGAGCTGTCTACAGAGGGCGGCTTCCTACAGAGAGGTGACAGTCCAAGGGAGAGGCAACAGTGATTCTTTCGTTGTCATAAGGATCGGAGCAAAGGATGCTTCGCATAAAAACTTTTCACCAAACACAAAAGCGCTTTACGTTTATTCCTCATATGTCAAAATCATCAGGAAATCATTAGTGTTCTTTCTCTGAAGAAATCTTATAGATATAAGTCACTTTCTCACATTCACAAAGTTAATGAGAAGCTCATGCAATATTTGCCCTCAAGGCACTTACATAGCAACTATCTAACCCATCCAATTGCTTAAAATACCCAAATCGGGGCTTCCCTGGTGGCACAGTGGTTGAGAGTCCGTCTGCCGATGCAGGGGACACGGGTTCGTGCCCCGGTCCGGGAAGATCCCACATGCCGTGGAGCGGCTGGGCCCGTCAGCCATGGCCGCTGAGCCTGCGCGTCCGGAGCCTGTGCTCCGCAACGGGAGAGGCCACAGCAGTGAGAGGCCCGCGTACCCACCCACCCCCGCTAAAGAAACCCAAATCATATAAGGGCCTCTCAAGACACTTTCTCAGAGACAAGGCTATTTTTACCCCAGGTGCTCAGACCAAATCTAAGTCAATCAAAGCAGTTGTACTCCTCTGGACTAGCAGGTACATTCTGGTCTTTGCCGCTTATAGGCCAGTAAAGCAGTGGGATTACAGAGTTCTGGCTCTGCATTGTCACATCTGGCAGTTTTATATCAATAACCAGGAGAGCAGAACAACCAGTTTAAAAGCTTGTTAGTCAACCAGTTTTTCTATGTTACTAATTATTTTGTTGACTAAAATGGCTGAAGTTTGGGGAACCATGCACATCCAATCCAAATCCCACTGACAATTAACTATTCGATAGCACGTGGATTTCATTAGCAAAAATTAAAACACTAGCATTTTTTTAAGCTAGCGTTACTTTGCCAAGGAGAGTCAATCCAAAAGGTTACAAATCTGACTGCAATTACTTTCTCTAGATATAACCTCTAGGGAGTCTCTCCCATTTTGACAAACATGACCAGACATCAAATTCCTTTCAAATTTACTGCTGTTTCCAGAGAATAATACTTTTATATACTTATACATGCATCCAAAACCAAAGTTAGGCCCTTGGCATATTTATGCCTATCGGTTTCCCACTACGCAGGCTGAATCACTGGTCTCACCATCCCTCAAAACCCCAAAACCATGGCTACAATGGCAAACAGAATATTTAGACCATCTAAGCTACAGTGTCTGTGTTAGATCCCTTCCAGCCCCGACACACAATGATTTTAGAGAGTAACTGCTGTCTAGACAAGTCTAGTGAAATCATCGGCCATAAAAACTTTCGGTTATTAGAGTTCATTATACTGTTCTGAGGAGTTACGGTAGCATAACTCTTATAAACCATGAAGACCTGATTGATAAGAAACTGCATTGTCAACTTATACTGAAATAAATACCCTGTCTAGACAGGGCTCTTGGTTCACCTCTGTTCATTTGGATTGCAAATAATCAAATACTTAACTAACAAATTTTATTCAGTAATCTGTAAAAAGCAAACCAAAAAATGGAGTTGTTGTTTCTTTTTTTAAGGGGGATTTTTAATCTCAATCTTGGAAGTACCTTCTGACTAAATCTAGAAAAACTGAATTATTTCCTATAGTTGTTTTTATGTGGTAGGCAGTGTGCATTAGAAATCTTATCTTCCAACCAAAGCTTACCCGGAGGCCTCACACACAAGAATAACAGGGATTGGACCTGGTGTGAAGAGCACAGAGGCCACCAACCTCTCAAACAGACTCATACACACAGTCTGAAGACAGCTAGTCAATGATATAATTTCTAGTCCTTTATAAACTGTAAATGCAAAGATCCTTTGGGCAATAACCTTCATTAACCAAAAAAATCAACTGTAACTAGAATATTCCAAGTCTCCAAACTTTCTGAATAAATGTGGCGTGTACCCCTAAACGGATACCCATTTAAACATACAGCTAGAAGAGACTGCTGCATTTCTTTACATGTGACACAATTTTATCACCATATATCTTAAGAACACTAGTTGAATTTGCAGTTTCCAGGTGGTCTGCATTTCAATATAATAAAGAATCATTTCTGGAACTTCACTGGGGAAAAAAATATAGATACAATGTATATATGAATTATTTGTCATCTCTAATGATATATCATATGAAAATAAAACGTTTAAATTATAAGAAAAATATCTAGTTTCTGATATTTTAAGCTTTCCTCTTCATTTAAATTACTCTGGGAATAGGTCAAATAGATACAATACGCATTTTAAAAGAATGCTTGTGTGTGGCTAAATATATAAATGAAATTCAAAAGAACTATTTATAATAACCAAAGCTGGAAGAACCTATACTATTATATATCAGGGAAAATGTTTCATGGTGCCATTCCACATCTGTCCCCTCTATTTAAAATGAGAGATAACTGAAGTTCCATTCCTCAGCATCGATGTTTCCCTAACTACTTTGAGGACTTGACCCCCACGGCATCATAAGAGGCAATGCTCTGTTCTGCCTGCAGGGGGCTCGCACTATCATTTTCGCCTCCGAATGACTAACTTGGGAGAGAGAATACAGAAAAGGTGTTGAATATACCTGAAAACTAACTTTGCAATATAAATTAGGCCAGTCTGAGTTAGAAACTTTTCCGAGGGGGCAACACTTTCTTCGAGATTACTCTAAGATTATTCTTAAGTCACAGCAGCCACTGTGAAGGTTATGTTGGCCCCTGGCTCTAAACCCACCTGCTCCCTATCCCACCTGGACAGTGGCCCACAAAGCCTGCCTGACAGCCCTGTCCACGTCTCCTCCTTTGTCTCGGACAGGAACCCCTCACTCTTTCACTCCCTCCCCACTGCTCCACCCACTTCCGGCACCTGCTCCTCCCACTTCCGGCGCCTGCTCCTCCCACTTCCAGCACCTGCTCCAACTGTTCGTTCTGCTTGGAACACTCTCCTCAGATCTTCCTGAAGTTCACTCCCTCACTGATGTCTGCCTCAACAGATGCCATCTCGTCAGAGATTACATTCAGTGTTCTTGATGGCAACTTATATATTTACTGTCTGTCTTTCTCTTTAGAATGTAAAGAGGGGAAAGGGATCTTATTTGTCATGTTCACTTCTGTATCCCCACTGTGTATAACAACCCAGGCATATAGTGGGCACTTGATAAATATTCACTCAACGAAGAAATGAAAAATATTGCTGGAATTCAAATGGAAATATTTTAAATTATAATTAATAATAAAAGGAAAACTTAACTAAGATCATTCAATTCTCATCTTCAACCACAAGTATGAGTAAAACAACAGTCTACTGTATAGATCCCAACTAGCCAGGCTCAAACTCCATCCTAATGGAATGATCCCATGGTGTTTCTCCTGCTCCCAACACAGGAGATGGGCAGGAGGGCAGAGTGGTCATGGGCAGGGATTCCAGGGCGAAATGCTTGGATTTGAACCCTGGCCATGCCATCTCCCAGCCAGTTATCTAATTTCTTTGTTCCTCATTGGTAAAGTGAGGATAATAACAGCATCCACCCAATAGGGCAGCTGTGGTGATAAAATGAGGTAACACATATAGGGTACTTAGAGCAGTGCTGGCACACGAGATCACTTAGTAAATGTTAACTAAGTATTATTATCGTCTTATGCTCTGTATTCCAATCCCAGAAAACAAAACAAAAGCAAAAACAAAAATAAACAATCTTAAAAGTCACACTACCACATGGAACTGATCCACTTTGAGTGACCTGACACCTTTTCCTGGCCAACTTTCACCTTGGAAGGATTACACCAAATGTGAAATTCATCATGAGTCAGCAAGGCTAAGAATATAACTTTTTTTCAATTTTACCAAGGAGCGGTTTGTAAACCTTTTTGTATAACATAAAATTGATTTTTAATATAAGTGGAGAATGGTGAGAAGTTTCATTTCGCTCAATTATGTTTTATAATAGTTCCATATTTAGATTTTTATTTTTTTTTTTGCCACACTGCATGGCATGTGGAACTTCCCCAACCAGGGATGGACCCTGCACCCCCTGCAGTGGAAGTTTGGAGTCTTAACCACTGGACTACCAGAGAAATCCCCATATTTAGAATTTTTAAAGGTCTAGCCTTTCTTGAATGAAAACAGTTTCCTATTTCTGTTCATAAATTGAAATAGCAATACAAAATCTAAGGTTTGGAAATAAAAGAACTAACCTCACTAACACGTCCCCATCCAAAGAAAGGAGGATTTTTATTTAAAAAAGAAAAAAAAAAAAGAAACTAAATTTAAGTATAAAATTAAACCCCAGATGCAGTATGATTTTGGCTGCCACGTGACCTCCGCTGCCCTTGCCCGGGCAGAAATGAAAGGCAAACAACTGACTTTAGTCTGACCAAGATGAGGGAGTCAAGACTGAAGGAGAAGCAGAAGCAAAGGCTGCAGATGGGGCACTGGACTAAGTGAACTGACGTGTAAACAGGGGGACAGTTGGACAAGGCTGGTCTAGGACAAGACTCAGGTCTCCAACTCAGAGCTGGCAGTGCAGCTGCCCTAACCCTGTGCTCCCTCCCCAGCTCCCGCCAGTGCAGGCAGGATATCAAACGCTAAGCTGGAGGCATACCTGAGCCCCTTGGTCTGTCTCATCTCCCACCTCCACTCCAGTTCAGCAATATCCTTTCCCAGTGTCCCTTCCACTCCCACCCACCCTATCCTCCCAAACAAGTCTTCAGTTTCCTGAAGTCCGCGGTACTTTGGGTCCCTCTTCATCAAGACATATCCCCCCACCCTTAGGGGTTCTGTTACATCACCTTTCCCAGGATGCCTTCCCTGACAACCATAACCACAGCAACCCACTACCTGCCCCTTTCCCACCCCTGAAGTCCAAAATAACGCATCCAGCTGGGGTCTGAAACTCCATGTCTCACAGTACACTCCTCACCCGGCCCCAAAGCAGCTCTTCCTGCTGACGTCAAGCTTTCTCCTAATGCCGTCACCCCTTCTCCCAGCTCCAAATCTCAGTCAACTGTCTCCCTCAGTCCCCACAACAATTCATTCATTTGCTTCTGTATTTATTTTTTAAAAATACTATGGAGAGGGCTTCCCTGGTGGCGCAGTTGTTGAGAATCTGCCTGCTAATGCAGGGGACACGGGTTCGAGCCCTGGTCTGGGAAGATCCCACATGCCACGGAGCAGCTAGGCCCGTGAGCCACAACTACTGAGCCTGCGCGTCTGGAGCCTGTGCTCTGCAACAAGAGAGGCCGCGACAGTGAGAGAGGGCCGCGCACCGCGATGAAGAGTGGCCCCCGCTTGCCACAACTAGAGGAAGCCCTCGCACAGAAACGAAGACCCAAAACAGCCAAAAATAAATAAATAAATTTAATTAAAATGTTAAAAAAAATAATACTATGGAGACTACCAGGTGCCTGGTACTGTTCTCGGCAACAGGGATACAGCAGTGAAAAATACAGACAGTGTCCTGCCTCTTCAAGGATTCTAGAGGGGGAGACAGACTCCAACAGAAAATGATGCAGAAGGGCCAAGCCTTGTGGGGTCCATCTCCCCGATATCTACATGCTCCAAACCTTCTTTCCAACTCAAGTCGTCTGCACTCCTTCTCTAGACCCACCAAACTCCACGTGCAAGGCTGTTCTACACTTTGTCACGATCTTTACAAAGAGTGACCAGAGGAGAAAAATCAGGATAGGAAGCGGTCAGAGTGTCATGTCCTACGAAGAAGCAAGGGGACTGTTTAAGAGAGACTTGTGGCACACCACGCCTCTCAAACTATTATTGATTGCCACATGGAAGAAGGAAGATTCCTTCTACCCCGGACTGGAGGCAGATCTGATGGAGGGCTTTGTAGTTAGTAGTTCGTTCAGTGATAGAACTGGCTGCTTCTCAATTCTCTGGGCTACTGGCCACTGGAATTTTCAAGCAGTTGTTGAGGGTTAAATGCTACTGGATATGACCAGGGCTTGGCACAGGAGAAAAAGTGTCCTTGGATTCAGAATGATGAAAGCTCAAATCCCAGCTGAGCTACTCCCTAGCTATAACATTTTGGAGTACATTTTTAACCTTTCAGTTTGTTCATCTGAAGAAAAATAAAAATAAAAAAAGACATAAGATTTATCTTGCTGGGCTGTTACAAAGATTAAAAAGCATATTTATCAAGAACCTGGCACAGTGAGGCAGTTACTAGAATGAGCTACTTACTCATGGTGTTAAATGTTTTAGGAGGTGGAGATGTTAGCTGATACTTGCGTATCACTTACTACATTGTCCTAAGTGCTTTAACATACTATATCTCATTTCATCCTCCTGACAACCCAACTGTCTCCATTTTATGGATGAGGGCACTGAGGCACAGAGAGACTAAGCAACTTTCCCAGGATCTGGCCCCAGAGTCTGTTGTCATAGCCACTACACAGACAGTGGCAAAGAGAGGAAAGCCAAAGATTGAGGTCGGCAGACCTCAAATTTTCAGCCCTTTCACCTACTGGCTATGGGACTTGGGCATGTTATTTCATTTCTCCGAGCTTGTTTTCCTAGCTATAAAACAGAAATACCAACCCCCCCTCCTTCGGGCAGTTTAGAGGATTTAATGAAGTGGCCTGTTTCACTGTCCTGAACACAGTTTCCCTCTCTGAATTGGAAAAGAGATGGAACTGGACATAGTCTCTGATCCTTTTCAACGTATAAGGGTGGAGCTAGTGTCCTGGGAATTCACAAGCACATCCAGCAAAGTTATAAGTTCAGATTTTAAAGGCCAATTTCAGAAAGATCTGGAAAGCTGCCCCTGGTAACCTCACCCCTACCCTGCTCCACCACAACTTTATTTTTTCTCTACATCCAAGCTGGGGGTGGAAAGACTGTTGCAAAATAAAGGCTTGAGAATCTCTTTCAGAGTTTGTGGTCTTCCACCTAGCTCCCTAAAACGAATAATTACATGCGGGTTTACAAGCACCCTCTCCTACTGGCTGGGGGAGGGGGTGGTGTGTCAAATAGCTGGAGGGGTGTGAAAGACAAAGGCCCATCTGTAAGAGGAAGGTGTTCCTGGAAGCAAACTTCAAACCTCCTTTCCTTCCAGCTCCCCACTGGCCTGAAGCCTGCCTGTGGAATAAATCAAGAGAGGAGGTGAGAAAGTCAACAGCAGTTGAAAGCATCCTGCAGCCCTGTCCATCCCAGGCTAAGGGAGCGCCTCCCGCCCGCCAGCCCTGGCCCTCCCTGGAATGTACTTGAAAGGAAAGACAATAACCTCTTCTGAGGGTGCCTGCTTGATTTAGGTGTGTGTGGCCAGGGATACTACAAAAATGGAAGATTGTACTGTTTTAATTAGAAAGGGTGGGGTGAGTAGAAACAAATGAAAGACAAAAAAAAAAAGACAATATTTTGAAATCCTAACATTAAAACAGTTATTCTGGTGCAGAGAAGTTGCTCTCTCTGCCGAAACTTCCCCGGACTTCAGAGGCAGAATACTGAATTATTTACCTTCTTTATAAGGAAAAAAAAACCACGCCCAGTGTAAATTTCTTTTTAACTCTGTGCTAAGGGATTCTAGAAATTCACTGTCACATTTCCTGGAGCCTCCCTTTTGGAAATACCTCATCACACAAGCTCAGCTGCCAGACTCAGACTGTCGAAACTCTGACACTTCTGGGAAGACATTTGTTGAGTCCATAATTATTATCCATGGCCTGTTTCATGCTCTTTTAATTCAGGATGTATATAGCAATCTTGTGTTGCTCCATAATCTCTGTTATCCTTTAGAATCGAATTAAGGAAAACAGTATATAATTTAGATAGTCTCCTCTTTACTTAAGAAAAATAGCTGAATGGATTTCGAGGTGGAATATTTCTTCGTACCTCTGATCTTATCAAGATCCGAAATATGAAGCTGCTTTGCATTTGTGCAAACCTGGTGAGCCTCCATTTTAAAAAATGTGTTTGTACTACTCAGCCATAAAAAAGAACAAAATTTTGCCACTTGCAGCAGCATGGATGGACTTGGAGGGTGTTATGCTAAGTGAAATAAGACAGAGAAAGACAGATAATGTACAATATAACTTATATGTGGAATCAAAATAAAATGCAACAAATAGTGAATATAGCAAAAGAGAGGCAGACTCACAGGTATAGAGAGCAAGGTAATGGTTACCAGTACAGAGGTTGGGGGTAATACACAGATGAGGGATGGGAGGTACAAACTATTGGGAATAAGACAGGCTCAAGGACGGATCGTACAACATGGGGAATATAGCCAATGTTCTGTAATAACTGTAAATGAAAAAAACCTTTAAAAATGAATTTTAAAATTGTAATAACCTATAATAGAAAAGAATCTAAAAAAGAATATATATATATGTATAACTGAACACTTTGCTGTGTACCTGAAACTAACACAACATTGTAAATCAACTGTATTTCAATACAAATTTTTTTTAAACTGTATAAAAAATATTTTTAAATAAATAAATAAATAAAAAATTTAAATATGTTTGATTTATAATATCTTTCAAAAGGGTCCCTTTTATTTATTTATTTAAAGCCCCAGGTCCCTTTTAAAAGAATTGGTATTGTTCAGAAAATCGATTATTTCTGGGACTTGTAGGCAAATAGAACACCGACAGCAGTTATAATGGAAGCCCTTTGAGGGTAGGGACCAAGCCTATTCATCCACTGCTGTGCATTTAGTGCCTAGAGCATGCTGAACAAATGAATGAATGAACGTAGACAGCCAGGTTACTCTACAGGGATCCACACCCTGGGTGGACAACATGACCTCTGATGTTGCAGTCAATCCTGAAACCTAATTCTCTGAAATGCTTTTCTAAAAGGAAATTATAGCCCCAGGTGCTGAAGGCAAGACTCTATGAAGCAGCCACTACTTAGGCTATGATATGACACTTTTTAACGTCTCTAAATAGCTATTCTTCACATGACAAAAAACAGGCCTCAGAACCTTCCCTGGACCAGCGCTGCTCACAGCCGGGTGTGTCCCTCCCCCGGGCCCTCGGTCAGGAATGGCTGCCAGAGGCCGGCCAGCTGGCCGGCCAGACCCGGTAGTGGTTGTCAAGCCCAACAAAAATCTGTGAGACCTGCCAAAAGAATTCTGAGGCCTCCTGCCCAAGCCCTCTCCCCTTGTCCCTGTTGCCCTGGCAACCAGAGGCCGGGCTTAGTCAGCATTTTTGTTTGACAAGCTGCTTTCTCCTGTCCACTGAGCCTCAATTAAGGGAAGGATGGGGGTAAAAGCAGTGCTGAGTCTGCCTGGGAATAATAACCATTTCCCAACAACACAGAGGGAGCAAGGCTTCTTCACTTAAGACTCTTCCAGGCCCTGGGGGCTGACGGGAAGCCCTCGAGGTTAAAATCATCTTTGAGGCAGAAGGTCCCCCAGCTTCATATTTAAATGAATAATACAACGAAATACTCTCCTCAGATAAAGCCAAGGGTCTGTTTTTATGTCAAGGAATTGTTCTTTCAGAGGGGTAAATAGGGACTGCGAAGCCTGTTTCTCAATTTCTTACGAGTTACTCAAATTTTCCATTTCCTCCGGTAAAGTTGTAAACATGCCCTTTATGATACTGAGCAAATATTGTGTTGGTTTTTAAGCTGTAACAGCAGAATAATCTATAGTCTTGTGGGCACGTGTGGCTCACAGTATTTTAAAAATTTATGTCCAGAAACGTTGGAGAAAGGATTCCAGGCAGCTTAGAACAGATACGTCCAAACTCACAGCACAACTTCCATGGCTGATACAGAATAAATAAATGACTTCCCAATATATTAAGAAAAAGAGATAACAAACAGTAGTATTCTCTACTACCAATTTTGTTTTAAAAATCAAAATACACATGGATACATATGAAGACTGGAGAGAAATCACCAACATCTTCATAGCTGCTCTCTTTAGGTAAGAGTATAAGTGATGCATACATTCTTTCCTGGTTTTGATTATTTTAAACATTTACTACAATGAATGTGTTCTGTCTTTTCTGTGCGACACTTTTACTTTATTATTATCTTTATTTAGAGTCGAATTCACTCTGTGAAACTGTACAGTTCTAAGTTTTGACAAATACAGTTGTGAAACAGCCACTGCAAGCAAGACACAGAACTGTGCCATCCCCCCCCAAACCCCCTAGTGCCTCTCCTGTGGAGGCAGCCCCTCCCCGATCCTTAACTGTAGCAACCACTCATCTGTTCTCTGTCCCTATAGTTTTGCCCTTTCCAGAATGTCATATGAATGGAATCATACATTGTGAAGTCTTTTTTCTTTTTCCTTTTTCTTTTTGGCTGCACCGCGAGGCATGCGGGATCTTAGTCCCCAGACCAGGGATCGAACCGGTGCCCCCTGCAGTGGAAGTGCAGAGTGTAACCAATGGACCACCAGGGAAGTCCCATTATGAAGTCTTTTGAGTCTGGATTCTTTCAGTTAGTAAAATGCTTTCTCTCATCTCAGAGAAAACAAACAAAAAAGCTACTAAATTATATTTTAAAAAGTTAAAAACTATTTTTTTACTTAAAAAAACTTCATAAACTGAATTCTAACTTTTTTTTTTAATATGAAGGTAGCAGGAAGTACATCTTCAACTGAGAATTGCTTTCTTTTCTAGGGTTGCCGTTTCTTAGATGAGCCTGAAACTGCTTCATGGCGTTTTGGGAAACTTAGCAAAAATAAAACTGTTTATCACGGACAACGGAGAATGGCTTTTATAAGAATTCACTCTCCATAATGTCTGTGACAGACGCTGAAAGCAGAGAAAGTTCCACTTTCCTAATAAGGCCACGTACTGCAGACCTGGCTGGGATCCCCTTGGGCTTGTGGCACCCCAGCCCTTGGAGCACCTGCCACATTCTGAGATAATTCATCAATTATCAGATACAAGCAGTTCAACTCTGTTGCTACAGCAGCCAATGCTAAATTGTAGGGATCATTTTTAACAAAACTCTCCTACTTCAAAAGATTCCTAATCAGGGGAGATACCAAACCTCACCGGCCCTTTGATCCGAGTTCTGTTGGCCTGTGGGAACGAGGAAAAGAAAGAAAGAAGCACCTTATGCTCATTTTCACAGAACTCTGGGCTCTGGTGCATCTGGTCCCTGCTCCAGCTATGAAAGTGAAAGATGGCCGCACTGGGACCCCACGAAGTAAGGAATGGTTTGAATTTATCCTTCTGGCCACCAATCTGGATTAGAGTTCATCATTTTGTCTCCTTTGCTAAAATGTAAGTTATCTGAAGGCAGCCATGTCCCACTTATCTTTTTAGTATTTCCCACAACATAAATGTTGGGTGAATAAACAAATGAAGAGATAAAAGAAGGAATGAAAAAAAATAATTTTCCATCCTGAAATAATGGAGGTTCACTTCAGATCTGTAATCAGACTTTCCTCAACTTCATTTGTTAATATCTCTGGCATGATTTCAGTGACAAGTTAACATCTGAGCCCTCGGCATTGTGAGGTGTACGTCAGACTGTGGAACGAGAACCGAGGAATTGTTTTCTCCACAGCACAATATCAGACTACATGCCTAGAGGAACAATGGCACAGAAACAGAAAAAAGAACAAGAGGGAGAAGGAGATGAAGAAGAAGAAGAAAAAGGAAAAATAAAATAATATTTACATGGCATATAACTCATAAGGACCTTTCACATTTATCATATATTTAACAATGATAAAAATATACAGAGTAATGGGCTTCCCTGGTGGCGCAGTGGTTGAGAGTCTGCCCGCCGATGCAGGGGACACGGGTTCGTGCCCCGGTCCGGGAAGATCCCACATACCGCCGAGCGTCTGGGCCCGTGAGCCATGGCCGCTGAGCCTGCGCGTCCGGAGCCTGTGCTCCGCAATGGGAGAGGCCACAACAGTGAGAGGCCCGCGTACCGCAAAAAATATATATATATATATCTATATATATATCTATATATATATACACAGAGTACTGATGACTTCCCAAGAATTAGGAACAAATTCATTCTATTTATTAAAATTTACCAACCTCCTTTCCTATCATAAAGATGGAGCCTAGGAAGGGGCCTCTCTCCCAGAAATTCTCCCCTGATAGGAAGGTCAGGGCCTGCCTGCTGGGCAGGAACTTCAAGAAGACAGGCTGGACAGCTAGGGCCCTCCTGCAAACTAGAGGAAGGCCAGGGGAATTACAAAGTGCCGAGAAAGCAAAGGATATTCAGGAAGTTGTTGACTACGTAGAACAGGGAGTGGGACAGAAAGAACAAATGGCACAGACAATCTTCAGAGCTCATCAGGACCACCACTGCCTCCGTCCCTCTACCTTCCTACCAGGTGCTGGAAGGCGGCTAAACAGGTGAGCCAAATATCACTTTTACTTCCAATCCATTTCCCTGCCGTTCAACTGGCTGAACGTGCAAAGCACGTTGGCTTAAGTGCAAAGCACCCTGGCTTAAGTGCAAAGCACCAAAAGAAAGCGGTAAAAAAAAAAAACCCACAAAGGTGATACACATAATACACTAATCCACACCTGAACAATCAGACATCTTGGCAAATGCCACTGTCATCAAACACTCCAACACCATTTACTGTATGGCCTTAAATAATATCTTTGACCCTGAGTATCAGGCTGCTTCTGGATGGGGAACACGTCTGCCACGACTTTAAAAAGTCTCTTTAGACTTTTTTTCCTGTATCCATAATAAAGATAAAAAGACATCAGAACAATCCATTCCATCTTCTTTTCCTCCTCTAACCACACACACACACACATACAAGCTCACACGTTCAAAGCTGAACTACAGGAGACTCTGGGAGCAAATCTGGACAGCGTTCCTCCCCGAGGTCCTGTACAGTGGAGTCGACGCTGTCATGCAGTTCCACAGCCTCTAGGGATCAGCATTTAAGGAACTCGGTTGGTATTTCTGTAATATGAACCATCAATACTAACATTCTGGTTCAAAGGCACCTATGGTTGGAATAAAGGAAACAATTTGGGGCACTTTTCTCCACCCCTTTTCAGAAATACTTTCTGTGGGAAAGGAGGAGGTGGGGTAGGGGAAAGAGAAACACAGAACGAGGCAGAAACTGAGACACAAGTCATTCTTTGCGGGGGAAAAAAAAAACATTTAAACTTATAAATGCTACTATAATACTATTTATATTACTCTATATTATAAAATAGATAAATTATTCCAAATAGAATTGTTATCCAAAGACAGAAAACCATAATACAATCATTTCCTGCTACGAAACATGATACTGTATATCTAAAAACAGTATAAACAAATGCTACCCTGAAATAACCGTGAAAGTTCAGACATAAATCCTCAGGGTAAAAAAAGCACAACGATGGTTATATTACAAAGTTGTATTCCTCAAATTTAGAGGATAGTTCAACAGAACAACAAAGCACAATTTATATTCATTTCCCACATTTTCAAAGGCTATGTATAAGGAATTCTTTTAATTCATCATGTTTTTTAAACTTCACACAGTGTAGATACTTTATATTTTAGAATTTATTTGATGAGAAATACATTATTTACCTATGGCAGGCAATGTATATTTTTGAAAGTATCAGATATAACTAAAAGAAAAAATCGTGTTTACCCTAATACCCCCAGCCCCCTGGAAGAAAGCTTTCTGGAACAGTTAAAACTACTCATTTCCGTCCACATGGAAAGGAAGCTACCCATGTATCTTGCTTCATGTGAGTCATAAGGCAAAGTCTGAAGAATTAAAACAATAAACTGAAGCCTTCCTCCCCAAAATGCAGCCAGCAAAATTTATGAGACCTGAACGCATGGGCTACATTAGTTTAGCAACACAGAAGAGAATTCTGCTTTTGCACAGACCAAGCCACTGAAGCAGGGAGAAAACAGTGGGCTCCTTCATGGATTTTCTTTTCTTTATTTTGTGAAGTGAGGCCCTGAGCCTGACTCACAGAGGACACACACTCTGTTGACTGACTGACTGAATGAGGAAATGGCACTAAGGTCCCTGATCAAAGCCCAGGGGGTTTTGCAGAGCACTCTATCAGAGTCTGTATGCAAAACATTTTCCTTTCTTTTTCTCATGCTCCACGATGGATCAAAGACGGTTGCAGATTCTCTGTCATCTCTTCCGTGGAACATCCCCTCTGCTATCTGCCCTAATTGGGGGTTGAGGGGTGTGCTGTGACTGCTCTGTCCAAGAGAATATGGAAGAACTGACTCTGTGGCAGTTTCCAGAGCCAGGCCCAAGACCCCGGCAGCTTTCAATTCCCGTCTCTTAGAACATTCTCTTGGGGAGACCCAAGCTGCTATGTAATACGTCCCACTGCTCTGAGATTGCCAAGCTAGAGATGCCGTGGGCAAATACTCCAGCTTTTAGTCCTAGCTATGCTCAGTCTTCCAGCAGCCCTTTCCATGGTGCCACACACTTGAGTAAACCCACCTTGGACCCTCCAGGCCAGGCTACCCACCGGTCGACCACCGTTAAGTGACCTCAGTCAAAATCACGTACAGCACGAGAACAGTCCAGATGAGCCCTGCCCCAATTCCTGACCACGAAATGGCGTGATATAATACAATGGCTATTGTTTCAAGCCACTGAGTTTTGCGATAATGTATTACACAGTAATAAATAACTGGAACGTATTCTTTCTCTCCTTCTAGTGATTAGCAGTGAAAGCCACAGGCAGCCATGCTGATACAGCTAGTCTTTGTACTCACATACGTTTGGCTCTCAAGACAGTGCAAATAGATGTTGGAAGTTTGAAGCAGCGCTTTGGGCTTTTAATGCGATGGCAAGTAGATACCTACCCACTAGCCTTGCCACCAAAGGCCACGAAGCCTCCACCAGGTCCCACCGAAGGCCATACCTGCCGCATGAGCTCCTCTTGACGCATCCTAATTCTCTCTCTCTCCATCTGGATCCTCTGAAGCCGAAGTTTCTGCTGCTGCTGCTGCTGCGTGGTCAGCGCGTTGGGCATACTCATGAGCCCTGCTGGTGGGTTCTGAGGAGGGTGACTCTGCTGGCTCAGGGAACTGGGTGCCATTTGCTGCTGGTGCTGGTGATTCATCACTGCAGGAGGGAAGAACAGGCGGGTTAATGACCAGGGACCACAGCACCTTATCAAAAAGAGATCATCGGAATGCTTTGCGCTTTACACTATAGATTCCTGAGATTCCTTGCAAAGCACTTTCCTGTTAATCATTACTGGTGAAGTAATTATTACCTTAATTTAATTCATGGAGGCTCAGATACTGGCCCTTCTCCTGACTCGCCTAGTCGTGGCTTTTGTGCCCTGTTAAAAACCTGATTTCACACCTTGCCTGTGTTCTAGAATACATTTTAAACCTTTCAGAGAACAGAGTGGTCGTAAGTAAATTCCACACAAGTTGACACAGCATAAAAGCTAATTTCACCAGGACATCTGGGGGTGTGTATGCACAGTCTCAGATAAACTGCATGCTTATGGCAGGGCTAAGGAGAGCATGTGATCATTGATAGGTGGTGGGTAGAAAATAATACTTAGGATGGATGAGTGAATTGACGAGTGACATGTAAAACACAATACCTAGATCAGGGAGCTACACAAAAGCAGGACGCCATTCACGCTTTGTTAAAAGAGGGTGCCCCAAAGAAATTATTTAGTGAGAAATTATTAGTGAATAATTAGAGAATAATTGAGTGAGAATTATTGTGAGAAAGAAGTGATATAAAAATGCTAACAGCGTTTGTGATTGGATAAAGCCACAAGAAGTGTTTGAAACTTTTTACGGATTTTCTATTTGTCTGCATTTACCGACATTTAAAATTTTGGCATGCAGTACTTCACTTTAGAAAAAAAAATGTAATCCTTTAATAAATTCTATAATTGGTGTCTCCCCACACCCCCCACCCCCACCAAAAAATGCATCTTAAAAAGTGCTAGCTTTCCTCCAAATAGTTTACCAGTCAAATCTGCTTAACTTCTGCCTGGGTAATATCCTGCAATAAAGAAAACCATGCTTTTCAGTCTATTTGCTCCTAGGTCAGGGCCAAAGGCAACAATGTGTAATTTTATATACTTACTTCATTTCTGAGGAAAAAAAAACGCTCAATTTTTGCTATATTTGGTATATTACCTTTAAAAGATAAAATTATTGGCATACTTTACTTAAAGTTCAAAGTAAAATATTTCAGATCATCAGTTTGTTATGGATATTACAAGGGAACATATTTTATAACTAAACTTTCTTAGATGAATTTTAAATTAGCCTAATCAACTATGTATTAAGTGAATGTGTAGAAAACACACACACACACACACACACACACATTGAAAAGAAAGTACCAGGAAACCCTCCTACACTGTTTGTAGGAATGTAAATTGGTATAACCACTATGCAGAACAGTACGGAGGTTCCTTAAAAAACTAAAAATAGAACTACCATATCAGCCAGCAATCCCACTCCTGGCCATATATATGGACAAAACCATAACTTGAAAAGATACGTGCACACCTATGTTCACTGCAGCACTATTTACAATAGCCAAGACAGGGAAGCAACCTAAATGTCCGTGGACAGAGGAACAGATAAAGAAGATGTGGTACATATATACAATGGACTATTACTCAGCCATAAAAAAGAATGAAATAATGCCATTTGCAGCAACATGGATGGACCTAGAGATGATCATACTAAGTGAAGTAAGTCAGACAAAGACAAATATCATATAATATCACTCATGTGGAATCTAATTTTAAAAAATGATATAAATGAACTTAGTTACAAAACAGCAACAGACTCACAGACTTAGAAAACAAACTTATGGTTACGAAAGGGGAAACGTAGCGGGGAGGCATAAATTAGGAGTTTGGGATTAACATACACACACTATTATATATAAAATAGAGAATCAACAAGGACCTACTGTGTAACACAGGGAACTCTACTCAATATTCTGTAATAACCTATATGGGAAAGGAATCTGAAAAAGAATGAATATATGTATAACTGAATCACTATGCTGTACACCTGAAACCAACACAACACAACTATACGCCAGTAAAATTTTAAAAAAGAAAAGAAAATACTAACACTGAAGATTTTCTGTAGAAGACCTGGTTTCCTTAAGGAAGAATTAATTCCATGACAGGAACTTCCTCTGGATGGGAGTAGAGGTGGGGTAAAAATTTTTTTTTTTTTTTGAAATTTACTTATAACTCACTCAAGTCTTTATCACATTCCCACTGTGTGCTGGGCACTGGGTTTGTAGCTGAATAAACAGCTCCTGCCTTCACAGGAACTCACAAGGAACGTGTGAAGAAATGAGGTGGGTTTTTATGCTTGGCTGTGGAGCGCTAGAATGTTAGGCTTTGTAAGGACTCCTGGAAAGCATCTAGTCCAGCTTTTTATTTTGTGAAACCCAGGGAGGTGAGGGGTGTGCTCTGCTTAGAAACAGGTGGAACCAGGGCCACAGTTGAACCCCCAACACTCCGTCCACCTGCCCTTTCAACTGTCCTTGGCTGCCCTCTGCCACACCTGAAACTGAAGACCAGGAACGATCACTGAAACTGAGGCAACCCCTCTACACACGGTTTCCCTTCAGTTGATCGCAAGGAAGCACCACTTAAACATTAGACCTTCAACGCACTCAAAACAGGGCCCTGGGACAAAGGTTGCTCAGGTTACAATTAGGAAGGGCTCAAGGAAGGTTTGGACAGATGTACAACTCTGCTCAATCCCAGGGAAGTCACTCGAGGCAAGGTAAGATACTGGAGTATTCTGCCCAAACAGTTTGGGCTTCACTTCCCGAATCAAGCCCACCGCCAAGAACTCTCATTTCTTGGCACCGTCCCTGGCACACAGGGAAACTCAGTAAACGATGGGATGAATGACTGAAACCAGCTGGGCATTCCTTATGTTCTCAGTTTGAGAACAGAAAAAAAGCACAGCTGTGATCAATGCCAAAATAACTGAAATAAGTACGCCAATTCTACAGCTTGTTGGAGCATAATCACAATCTCTATTTGAAGGCCTGGGTGGGAGGGTCAGGGATGGGGCACACACTGTGTCATCAGGGAAAAGTTCTCTTAAATACCAATTCAAGTAAGACAAAGTCCAGATATCCAGAAGGGTTTAATTCATGAGACCTCCTTCAGGCCAGGAGAAGGACGCTTAGATGGAAGAATAGTGATTATCTCCAGGCACAGTCGTTTTTGAACCTTCTGAAAAAGTATGCTCCTATTTTTCTGATGTAACTACTATAGACAAAAAAAAAAAAAAAAAACCGAATTGTGTCTATAAGAGAAAAGTGTAAATTGAATATTTCCAATATCAGAAATCCCCAGGTTAGGAAAAAAGCTTAAAAATGTTAAATTTTTTTGTTAGCAGTTCAGAGGTTATGTTAATTTTTATAACTTAGGTTCTTTGAAAAATATTAAAACTGGCTCAAGTCTGGTACTTACTGACATGACAAATCAGACCCATCTGCCATAACTTAGGAAGACAGCATTGTCAGTCTACTCACACAGGATTCTGTTACTCCACTCCACACACTGTCCAGATACTGCTTGGCAGGTTTTATTGATGTCTGCATCCTTATCTGGGGGAGTCTAAGACTTGGAGAAGATCTCTTCCAAAACCACACCCTTGCGAGCCTTTGAAACACCAGCCCTTACGGCGACCATCCATTGGGGAGGCATGGTGGACATGCTGCTTTCTTCCATTTAATTTAGATTTGATCATTCAGACTACACTCAGACTAAACATCTCCAGCTATTAACTGTAGTGACTGGAAAAGAGTAGAACTTAGCCAGTGGCTTTGTTTTCAAAATAAAGCACACCCACCAACGGAGAAGTCTATATGAGAATATTCACTATAGTATTGTCCATAACAGCAAAAGACCAAAAACAGTGTCCACCAATAAGAGATCATGATCCATTCATTCAGAGGAATTCTATGTGGCTATTCTGAAGAATAAAGAAGCTCTGTAGGTCCTTCTATGGAACAATCTCTAAGAAACAATGTTTAGAAGAGGGAAGAAAAAAAAATCCAAGGAAAAGAAATGCATGTAAGAGCATGCCACTATTTGTAACTAGAAAAATGGAGGCAGCGGGCATTCATATCATATCAATACATATACAGCAAATCTCTCTAGGAAAATACACAACAGTGGGTGCCTCTGGAGAGGAAACGGGGTGTCAAGGATGGGAGGAGATCTTCCTTTTCCTCTTCTGCACTGTTTGAAGTTTTTCTGTGTGCATTTATTATTTATGTAAAGCATAAAAATGTGAAAGTGAAAAACAGGAAACAAAAGCACGGTCGTGGCTTCCCTGGTGGTGCAGTGGTTGAGAGTCCGCCTGCCGATGCAGGGGACACGGGTTCGTGCCCCGGTCCGGGAAGATCCCATATGCCGCGGAGCGGCTGGGCCCGTGAGCCATGGCCGCTGAGCCTGCGCGTCCGGAGCCTGTGCTCCGCAACGGGAGAGGCCACAACAGTGAGAGGCCCACGTACCGCAAAAAATAAATAAATAAATAAAAAAGCATGGTCATGTATGCATCAAATATGCAAAATATTTTCTTGGTGGACTGAAAGGAGGTAACCCCCAAATTATTTGAAAAAAAACAAATAAGGCTTAAAATATAGTCAAGATCCTCAAAACTAAGAGCCTGCCTGGTGCAACTTCTTGTGAAGGTGAGGAAACAATACCCAGAGAAACAGTGAATTTGGTCAAAATCATAAAATGGTCCAGGGCCTAGAAGCCAGGTGTCCTCCCTGACTCAACTCAGGTGCCCATGATTCCACCTGTCACTCTGTTCCCTCTATTCGTTTCATTTCAGACTGTTTTTGAATCTTTTATTAGGTTGAATCTCATGAACTTCACCGATGGTTGAGGTTCTAGCTACTCAAAGACAAAGAGGCAACAGAGGCCCAAGACAGAGACAAACAGAGAGGAGGTCCTCAGGAGAGCACAGGAAGGAAAACATCTAGACTTGCAATGAACAAAATACTCCTTGGGATAATATTCCATAACATTTTAGGGAGAGAATAGTTCAGTTTAAAAAAAAAAAAAGAAAGAAAGAAAAGCAGCAGAGTATCTCAAATGCAGTATCTGAGGCCAAACCAGTTAAGGGCAGACTGCCACTAAATGCCTCAAAAAGGCTAAAGACCTAGTCAAGTTCTAGACTTTTGCCAGTCCCCACAGAAAGGAATAACCCAAACAGAAGATTTCTCCATTGAAGCAGGAATGTATCAAAACTAAAGCAGAAAAAAAAAAAAAAACTAAAGCAGAGACTTTTTTTTTTTCCTTCCAAGAGAGTCAGAATTTAAATTGAAACCCACATGTATCTTTTTCATTCTTTTCATCTCCTTTTCCTTTCTCTCTTTTTTTTTCTTTCTTCTTTGATAATTGGCTTTCTCTTCTGTGTTTCGCAATTGAACATAACCAAGCTCTACAGATATGTAACCAGAAACATTTCACTGCTATTATTCAATATAAAAGAAAACACCAAGAAAAGCAAAACTCCACAGCATCTGAGATATGAACACTCTTTTGATTTAATGATTGTATCCTTGGTGAAGTAAACGGTCAACATGGGAATGGGGTGTGCAGAGGGGGTGACTACCCAGACTCTCTGTTCAATGCTGCCCAGGACGCTGATGCACCCTCTGACCTGCTCCAGCAAACACACTTGGTCACGTCTACAAAGCCCCACAAGTAGGCTTGAGGCCAGGAAGGTCCCTGGACTCAGTTCTAAGCCTACACATCATTTGTTGTATAAGAAGCAGACGTGGAAAAGGTGAAGGCTTCACTCCTGAACTTTTGCCTTTTGCAGCAGCAGGAACAGAGAGCGACAGCTCATAGACAAAGTGTTTGGGCAGCTTCCCCAAGCCAGGAGCTGCAGACGAGGAGGGAGGCCAGGGAATCAGGTTGTCCAGCGGGCCTCCTGGAATGTTTGACAAATGTCTTTCTGGCCTCGGAGAGGTTCAGTGGCTTGCTTTTCTGTGTCCTGGGCTTGCTTCCCTTGTTTTTAAAATAGGCTATGGTTACACACACACACACACACACACACACACACACACACACACAAAATGCCAAATGAAGAAAACAAAACCACAAGATTAGGCTCAACTACAAAACCTGTCACGGGCCTGCATGGGGCTGGCTCTGAGCAGATTATGGAAAGGACAACCAGCTTGCCAATGGCTAGAAGCCACACCTAAGCCCTAGAAAGACACAGAAATTACTTTATTCCCTTCAAATCCTTCTCCCTGACGCACATGTGAATCTGGGGAGGGCAGAGAGGAATACCTTTTGCTAGTTATCCACTGTTGTTCAAGATACAAAGTAACAGAAAAACAAAACGAAACAAAATGCAGGGAAAGCGGGGGTTATAAGAGACTGCCAGAATATCTGCTGAAACTCTCCATCAGCAAATGTTGATTTAACAGGAAAATCTCAAAGATGGTTTAATTTGTACTCCGGTTTTCGCGGGTGGTAAACAGAATCTTGCTAAATGAACTTCAGTTCCACATATTCAAAGTAACCTTTTAGTTTAGTTTTGGGGTTTCTTTCTTTCTTTCTTTTTTTTACAAGCTTCTATGATAAATCATCAAGCATTCCAAAGAACCCTTCTAACATCATCCCTTGAGCGTGGGAAGAGCTTTGAAGAGGCTGACTTTTTGTGAAAACCTGGTTGCAGTTTCCTCAAAGCAGATGGATATGCAACATTCGAATACTGTACACACCGTGGGTAAAATACACTTGATGTGGGACGTGGGAAACTTCCTCCTCCCGTTTGGAACAGGTGTTTAATTCAGTTTGACGTTTGGGCTAATACGTTTATATACATTGCATCAGAAACACATTCCAGAAACCTAAACACCCATGAGAGGGCAACACAAGCTCTCCTGCATCATGGACTGTTAACAACGGGAAGCTTGACGACCACTCCATTCTCTGTCCCTGCTCTACAAATGCTGAAACGGGTCTGTCACGGTGAGTGACCAGTTGTCTTAAGTTTGACTAATGGGTTTCCTGGGACACAGGACTTTCAGGGCTAAATCCAGGGGAGTCCCAGGCAAATGGGATGCTTGGTCACCCTAAGCCTGTGAATGTCCGTGTCCCCAGAGCTAACTCATGGCAGTAGAACCCAAGTTTCCTATTTCCACGCTAACATGTTTCCTTACAAAGAGAACCAGCGCCCGTATGAAATAACCATTTGATATTTAGAATGACAGTCAGGCTGCCCAGATTAGCTCTCAGTGTGTCCTCCATGGGTTACAACTAGCTGTCCTGTCCTTTTGTACCCATACAACTTGGTAATTGGAGAGGGAATATGACTCCTGCACTTACTCTGTAACTTTTTAAGGAAATCAAGCACTATTTATGACATTGCATTGCATCACTTGTAAACATGTACTTGGTTAAGGCTGAAAGTCAGGAAATCTTTTCTGTTGGATTCTGGGCTGGGCTATACACACAGAACAGAAGCTCTTTTAAGAAACACTGAAGCGTTTTCTTCCTGTGATTTGAACTCTCACTTTCCTGGGGGCTGGATTTGTGCTCTTTATAAATAAGACCTAGGAAGGAGCCAAGTCTCCCCCTGCCCCTTGGAACCAACCCCAATGATACGGATGTTCCTTATAAACATAGAACACAAATAATTTAGTGCATTTCAAACCTGACTTGCCGATGCATACAGTAGGCACTAAATACATTCTCCCTGAACTAAGCTTCAGGGTTTATGGGTCAGAAATTGGTGTAAGATATCAGTTCATTTGTAAGAAGATGATCAGCATAGACTTTTTTCTAATTTAAAAGAAACATAATAAAGAAGAAAACTCAGAATAAACTGGAAATCCCTCCCCACCACACACACAGACACAACTCTTTCTCTCGAGGATGCGTTTTAATCACTACTCCCCTAATCTTATAAGTGAATATTTAATGGATACTAGACTTTTGTTGCTGCTTTCTCTTTACTTCCAGAACATAGTTCCCTGTTCAGGACCCATTGCATTTTGCTCTGTTTTATCATTAGTGGTTTACAAACCCCACCACACTCATCACAGCTGGGGCCGTGTATTTACACTACTTTGAAGCATCACCATAGAAGTTCAGGCTGGAAGGGGCTTAGTCCATTTCGACCAAGGTTCTCAATTCTTCTTTTTAGCAGCAGGATCTTTCTCCAGAGCCTGATATATGGCATGAGGCAGAGACACCCGACATGTGCAGGGGCTCATTCACAACACGCCTGGGGCCTGTGCTGGTGCCAGTGAGCGCTTAAATGGCAGCCCCTTTGACTCTCTTCTCTAAATTTTCTTGGTCTGGCTTTCACTGTGCTTTCCCTACAGGCGTTTCCCAACTCTTGTGTCAAAATATTAAACAAAGTTTTAAAATATGTTGAACAGACACAGCTCTTGGAGACTGAATACTAACCAAGCTTAGCTTCTGCTCACATGCCCCTGAAACCCTGGCATGGGGCCTTGGGACACAATTTAAAACCACTGACTTAAGCCAATTCACTCATTTTTGAAATGAAGAAACTTGGAAGGTTAAGTGACTCAGCGCAAATCACAGGCATAGACTGTGACAAACCTAGGAAGCCCAGGGAATGTGCTGGAATGCATGGCTGGCATCGGCTGCATTGACCACCAATCACTGCCCTGTCCTGCAATCAAAAAATATTTACTGAGTGAAATTTGGTGACAAGGATTGAGGAGTTTCCTTTTCCCTGTTTCATGAAAAGGTCTAATGCAGACTAATTTAATGAACTTATTTACTTATAAAATGATGAAATCAACACGGATCACATGTTACAATGGCACCCTGTGCGATCTGGTTTTACAGAGAATGGTATAGGGCTTTCTTCTTCAGGCCTTAGAAAAAAAAAAAAAAGACAAAATCAGATAACTTTGAAGAGTTCCATTTCATAATTCAGGAAGGTTTCAAGGAGAAGAGGTGCCGCCATCAGGCAATACTAGCCCTTCTGGCCACAGCGGCTTTGCGGAAGTAATGATATGCAACAGACAGAAGCCGAAACAGGTGTAAATCGTATCTGACATATATGCAGACCCAGCCACACCAAGCTTCAAAAATATTTCAGCAGCAAGAGTGTCTGGGTGCAGCTGCGGGTCTTTTCCTTTCTGTTTATGGGCCGTACATGGCTTAACTCATGTGAACTGGCCAATGTCAGGTGTCACGCAGCCCTGTCTGATGGAAAACACATGTCTACGGAGGTAGAAAAGAAAAACCCAGCCTCAGTCCAGCCTGGACTCAGTCACGATACGATGAAGGGGGGGGAAAGGGCTGCAGACACGTCTCTCGCCCTTCTTGCGCCTCTCTCAGCTCCTGCTAACAATGAGTCGCTTGTTTCTCTTATTTCCCAGAAACAGTATTAGCCGTCCAACAAGGTCAGCAAAAAAAAAAAAAAAAAAAAAAAAAGGCAGCCTTTCACTTCAGGGTGCATTTGGTTCCAAAAATCTGTAAAGCATTAAACCAAGAAGCTGCACCATCCCAACTTCACACTGAGCCCTTTACTCCAATTCTGGGTGAGAATAGCTATAAGGAAATTTCTCAGCTGGCTCAGTTGATAAGGCATAGAGTTCTGGGATCCCTGTGCATTCAGCCAAACTTTCTCGGCTTCAAACCTTAAAATCACTTCCAGTGCCACCAAAACTGAACAGGTGGACCTTAGGTTTTCCAGATGCCCCCAGCTGGTCTGGTTTTAGACTTGTAACCCAAGCTGCATTTACTTCACAAGAAACCCTGAATTTTTAGCACCAGCACACGATTTTCCTACTTGCTCTCCTGTCTGCCCGTCCAAACAGTAATCTAGTCAACAAACCAGGGTGCGAGTACTCAGGCAACTCTGCTCTCTTAGGTATAAAGATGGAAATGCCTGTAACCTAGGTTTCTATGTTTTCCTAGCAAATGCATCATCTACAATGTATATTTTATTGGCATTTAAAGGATTACAACATCGGTTTTCATGGTTTTGACAGATCCAGGACAAGCTAGAAATAAAAAGAAATCACATCTTTCTAGCATGTTCATTTATCTGGGTCCTTCTGCTGTACAGAAACCATATTTCTTCTACCTAAAGCAGCACCAGAATGTGCTACTCAGATTCCATGTGATTTCTGGATGTCTCAAGATTTATCAAAAGTGGCCAGGAAGGAAGCACACCTGTGAAGGCAGTGAATTTAGGCAAATAAGAACTCGGAAAAAAGGAAACTGGGTGCTTCACTGTGCTGCTTCACAAAGTTACCTTTGTGTCTCTGAATTTAATTCCATGGCCTGGCAACAGCAGCAAAACCAAAACTTTTCTTGTTTTATTATCTTCAGACAATAGGTATCCTATTATCCCAGCGGGAAATGGAAACTCTGATTCATGCGTTTATCTTCATTAGTCAGGAGAGAGTTTATCGTAGCTTTTTATTGGTTAGCTTTCCTGAATGATTTTAAAACTACTCCAGGTGCAAAGTGTGGCAACCCAGGGTTAATAACAGAAAATGAATCCGCAGCTGCGTTCCACAAGAAGCGAGGAGAAGTTGCCAGTGTGGGCTGCAGTTCTTAATCTGTTTTCTTTTTATTACGTGCCATTTTAGTAAACATCTTTATTATTAAAAGAGCTCATACAACAGACGCTCCAAGAGGTAAGTCAAAGGATTTGAACGATTTATGAAAGAGAACATGTATTTACTAATCAAACATGGAAAGATTTTCAGCTTCACAAGGAATCATAGAAATGCAAATGAAAGAGCCATTCTTCAGCAATCAAATTAGCAGAAATAATACAGTAAGGTGATGTGGGTGTTTTGCATCCAGCCATGAGTACTCAGGAAAAAAAACCCAAAACAAAACAAGAATTTAACCAGGGGTAGCAGGATTAAGAAATCTGCTAAAATTATTTGTCAAGTTTTGGGACTTTGTGCTTATATGCATGTACCCCTAGATCTTATAGGATTTCTAGTGACCCCAAAAGGCTAATTGCCTTTGAAATGAAAATGTATCAAAATACTAATAGTGGTGGTGCTCGGACGGTAAGCCTATGGATGATTTTTTTCTTTCCGGTGTTCCAAGTTTCATTTAAATATTCACTCACCAAATATCTGCTGAGCCCCGTGCAGGTGCAAGGCCCTGTTTCTAGGTGCTAGAGATACTGATGAATATGGCTCACCACAGCCATGATGCCCCATAGGCCCTGGCCCTTCAGGAGATTATAGTCTAGTGGGGAGACACAACAGCAAATATATAGTATAATTCTAACGATAAGGGCTTTGAACAAACAAATGCAGAACTATTTGAGACAGGCATTCCTTCTGTGCCTGAGGAGGTAATGTGTGATCTAAAAACATCTGGATGAAGTGCAGAAATCGGGGTAGGGGGCATACTAGGCTGAGGGAGAACAAGTGCAAAAGTCCTGAGGTGGGAAGGGGCCTGACCTGTAGGCTTGGAGTACTTGAGCAAAACAGGGTGGCCCATGTGGCTGAGGGGCACAGGGGGAGAGGCAGGGACCAGGGCCTATGGGGCATCATGGCTGTGGTGAGCACTACAGTTAGCCTCTGTTCCAAAGTGATAGAAATCTCCTTCGGGCTACTACGTGAGAAACTCTCAGAGTATTTCATACACTATGGTGAAATAAAAAATTCTGAAGAAATCAACAGATGGAGAAGTTAGGGATCTGTGTCTCTGAGCTGTTGTCTCTCAGCCCTGTGAGGTCGTTCAGAGTCATCTTTGGGCAAGAAAAGAATAAGCTCTGCGGTGGAGGTAAGGAGAGGTAGAAACCAAAACAGCTCTGCTCTTTAAACACTTTCAAAAGGCGATTCTGGTCCCAAGCCAAACAGAAACAAAAACCGACGCCTCTAAATTTCATTTGTCAGGAAGTGCCAAGGGGGCCCTGTTCTTAAAAACGGAAACAAAACAAAACACACACCACCAACAAAAAGCTACAACTCTGGATTTTCTAAATTGTATGCCCGAGTCCAGCTGGGTACGCGGGGTAGCCTTGTGGTCTGCAGCCGTTCCTGGCTGGTTCTCTGAGATGATGCCACCACCTAGGGTCAAGGAAGGGTAGAGAAAACCTCTCTCTAGAACTCCGGGTATTCACAGTTGGGAGACTTTTTGAGGACTGCTAGATCGCAGTGTCTGGATCATGTATGGGGAATTAGCAGGAGAACTCCCCCTTCGGCCTCTATACCTGGAAAAGCTTTGCTTCTCCTCCACACCAGGCAAGCCTTTCCCTGATGGATGCTTTGACTCCTGTAACTGAACATATCTCGTCCTCCGAGCACGAGCCCCCCAAGTCTCAGAATCAAACCTGTAGGCACCTCTAGCAACCACACGAGGCCTGCAGTATGCGTCTTTCTCCCTGACTTTATTATTTTCTCAGCCACAGTCTTCTACCCCAACTTAAGTCAATTATTTATATGTATACTTTTTTTTTTTTTTTTTTGCCACACCATGCGGTATGTGGGATCTTAGTTCCCCAACCAGGGATCAAACCCACGCCCCCTGCATTGGAAGTGCAGAGTCTTAACTGCTGGTCCACCAGGGAAGTCCCTATATGTAGACTTCTGAATTAAGTGTGTGGGAAGAGGCAAGAGTAGAATCAACAGATGGAAGTGTCACAGTTTCATTTCAAAGCTCTATCTCTCTATATACAGCTACACCAGTATAGCATTTTAAAAAATTTTATATTGGAGTATATTTGATTAACAACGTTGTATTAGTTTCAGGTGTACAGCAAAGTGAGTCAGTTATACATATACATGTATCTATTCTTTTTCAAATTCTTTTCCCATTTAGGTTGTTACATAATATTGAGTTCCCTGTGCTATAGAGTAGGTCCTGATTGCTTATCCATTTTAAATACAGCAGTGTGTACATGTCAATCCCAAACTCCTAATCTATCCCTCCCACTACCCTGCCCCTCTGGTAACCATAAGTTCGTTCTCTAAGTCTGGGAGTCTGTTTCTACACCAATATAGTATTATTATTGTTTTTTTTTTGCAGTACGCGGGCCTCTCACTGCTGTGGCTTCTCCCGTTGCAGAGCACAGGCTCCGGACGCACAGGCTCAACGGCCATGGCTCACGGGCCCAGGCGCTCCGCGGCATGTGGAATCTTCCCGGACCGGGGCATGAACCCGCGTCCCCTGCATCGGCAGGCGGACTCCCAACCACTGCGCCACCAGGGAAGCCCCTAGTATTATTTATGAATTAAATAGTGGTCTGTGAAGCCTAAGTGACCATGCTAGATATGGCATTTGCTCATCATCCAGAGGACGGAAAAGAGTTTACATGACCTGAGGCCACATCTTACAGAGTCCTGGTGGACCAAAAAGCTTTTCCTCTTATTGCACTGTCTTTGTGGGGCACACTCATGAGAGGAGCCAGCTGACCCAAGAAACTCCTCCCATATCACCCATTCTAGGACAAACTGGCATCACGTGCCTTCTGACAGGATGCAGGGAGAAGAATACAACATCACTTCTGTGGTACTCCTGCCCAAAATGTATAACCTAAATCTAAACCAGGAGGAAACACCAGACAAAGCCAAATTAACATCAATCTTCAAAATAACTGGCCCATACTCTTCAAAAATGTCAAGGTCCAGAAACACGAGGGCTGAGGAATCATTCTAGGTAAAAGGAGATTAGGGAGACAGGACAATTAAATGCAATGCATAACCTTCAATAGATCCTGGACCAGAAACCAGAAAGGCCATAAAGGACATTACTGTGGGGACTTTCCTGGTGGTGCAGTGGTTAAGACTCCGTGCTCCCAATGCAGGGGGCCTGTGTTCGATCCCTGGTCTGGGAACTAGATCCCACATGCATGCCACAACTAAGGAGCTGGTGAGCCGCAACTAAGGAGCCCACCTGTTGCAACTAAGACCTGATGCAACCAAATAAATAAATAAATAAATATTTAGGGGGGAAAAAGGACATTATTGTGGCAAATGAAATTTCAAATATTGACTGTGGATTAGACAACAGTATTGTACCAATGTTGAACTTCGTGATTTTCATACTATACAGGCATACCTCAGAGATATTGAGGGTTCGGCTCCAGACCACTGCAAAAAAGCAAGGCATACAAATTTTTTGGTTTCACAGTGCATATAAAAGTTATGCTTTGGGGGTTTCCCTGGTGGCGCAGTGGTGGAGAGTCCGCCTGCCGATGCAGGGGACACGGGTTCGTGCCCTGGTCCGGGAGGATCCCACATGCCACGGAGCGGCTGGGCCCGTGAGCCATGGCCGCTGGGCCTGCACGTCCGGAGCCAGTGCTCCGCAGCGGGAGGGGCCACACAGTTAGAGGCCCGCATACCGCAAAAAAAAAAAAGTTATGGTTATACTATACTGTAGTCTATTAAGTTTATTACATATACACATATATATACACACACACATAGACAATATATATAATGCAATGGCATTATGTCTAAAAAAAGTACATACCTTAATTAGAAGGTAGTTTATTGTTAAAAAATGCTAACCCTCATCTGAGCCTTTAGTGAGTCAATCTCTTTGCATTAGTAATCAAAGTACACTGATCGCAGATCACGATACCAAATATAATAATAATGTTTGAAATATTGCACGAATTACCAAAATGTGACACAGAGTGAACAAATGCTGCTGGGAAAATGGTGCTGATAGATTTGTGTGATGCAAATTTGCCACAAACCTTCAATTTGTAAAAAAATGCAGGATCTGTGAAGCACAAAAGTGAAGCCCAGTTAATAGGAGGTCTTCCTGTACTGTGCTTAAGTAAGAACACATCCTTTTAGAAAATATGATCTGAAGTATTTACGGGGAAAAGGGCATAACATCTCCAACTTAGTCCTGAAGAGTTCAGAAAAAAAAAAAAATATATATATATATAAAACATCTTCATATGGAAAAAGAGAGATAAGCAAATGAGGCAAATCATAAACAATTAACAAAGGCAAATCTGGGCAAAGGGTATGTGGGAGTTCCTTGTACTATATTTGAAACTCTTCTGTAAGTTTTAGATTATTTCAAAATAAAAGGTGACATATTACAGCAAAGAAAAAACTTCCCCTAAACACACCCTAAACCCCCTGGAGATTGAAAATTCTCAGCCTGGCAGAGTCCAGACAAACCGTGTGGTATACAGGGCGCTGTGCAGCGATGTTATTTCTCTTCGAGGAAACTGCTACTGCTCAGTGGTTTTGAGAACTGACTGGGGTTTGGAGGGAGAGAACCCTAATTGTAACAGGTGCTTCATGATCCTGATACCCAGCCTCGCCACCTCCATCCCCGACCCCAACTGTTATTTGTGGACAAAAATACTTGTGGCTGCCATTTCAGTAAACAAAGAGTGGTGCCCGCCATCAAGTCAGCAGCCGACCCCAGTGGTGAGCCCTGAGGAGCACTGAGGATGGAGAAAAAAAGGATGCTGGCCCTAGATAATCAGCATGTAAATCAAAGGAGTAACTTCAACGAGTCCAGGCTCCTGCATCTTCCCATACATAGAAAAGCACTAAAGTCATTAACTTGAGATGTCTGTTTTTTATGATTAGTAGTAATCTTTTGATCTGCGACTATTTTTTTTTTAAAGCAAAAACTCCTATATATCACGGCACCTCCCTTACCTCTTCAGAACAGCCCCTCAGAGCTATCTGAGGGGCTGTCTCCTGGGCTACAGTCCTCAGTAAGGTGTCCGAATAAAACATAATTCTCAGCTTTTAGGTTGTGCGATTTTTTTTCAGTCGACACATCACAAGAAAAAGAAAAAACTATGTGTGGTGATGGATGTTAATTAGATTTACTGTCGCGGAACCTCCCTGGCGGTCCAGTGGTTAAGACTCCGCGCTTCCAATGCAAGGGGTGCGGGTTCAATCCCTGGTAGGGGAACTAAGATCCCACATGCCGTGTGACATGGCCAAAAAAAAGGATTTATTGTCATGACTACTGCACAACATATACACATATCAAATCACTGTGCTGTACACCTGAAACTAATATAATGTTTATGTCACTTACATCTCAATTTTTTTTAAAGAGAAAAAAAAATCTCATTTTTAAAAAATAGAGAGCCTGAAAAGACAGGACAAAGCGGTGTCCTATGGGACTGGTCTTTCAGAAGAAACAGCTCTGGAAAACTGTACCTAACAACAAGACGCTGAACTAAACAATTACAAGTTTTCTTGGGTAGAACCTGGGCTCCAAGAGTTAGCTGACTATAAAGCTTGAGGCCCTGGGATGAAAGGCCCTCGCTTCCCAGGATCAGAGGTGAAGACACTGTTCCATGTTGGCCTTCTCGATAAAAGGAAAACTGGACAAGCTAAGAAGGGCAGAGTGGAGGCTGGAGAAGGAGCTTTCATTTGCAGCTGCCCTGAGCATTCATTTTGCTAGGATGGGATGATCCAATTCCATCTGGGGAGAAATGATAGCTCCATTCTAATTAATTCAGGCATTATGGCACTTGATAAGAGTGAAAATAGAATCTTTTTCTTGATATTTAAAATGTAAGCTTTGAAGCAGCTATATGAAAGTCTTGTGAGCCAGGACTAAATCAGCCACATTAATTTTCCTTTTTTTTCCTTTATTTTTTTTCCATCTCTGCAAATATTTAACTCTTGGCAAAACTGAAAGCTCACTCTTCACTGGTGCCTGAGAAATATAATACTGGAAAGGAAAAGGACGAAAATAATATGGAATGAAATGCATGACATGTACTGGGAAGCAAACTTCAAATGAAACTTCCATTTATGGCTTAGTCAAAAACATATGGATATGCAAGCTGAAAACCAGAGCTAGTGGGAAAGCTAGGTGCCTGGCTAAAAATACACTTTTTGTGGCAACCTGAGATCATTTTTTTGTAAAAGAAAGTAGCAGCCCAAACAAATCCTCCCCAACACACACAGTGGACCTGCAGACAACTACTTACTTAGTTCGATGAAAGTAAACCAGGTCAAAATTGTATTTTTTTTTAAAGGAATTCTCATACTTTCCTAACAAATTAACATTCCAAAGAAAATGGAAAAAATGAGGAAATTAAGGAAGGCACAAAAATTTATGTACAAGAATATTTACCGCAATATCATTTATCATAATAAAAAATAGAACCAATCTATACGTCCCTCAATAAAAGAACTGGTTAAATAAATTATGGTAGAGTCACACAGTGGCATATTGTACAGTCATTAACATGATGTAATGGTGTATAGAAAGAAATATGCCCAAGTCCATTCATAACTTAAATACATGTACAAGCTAAACAATGAGAATCTAGTTTGTACCTATCAGAATTATAAAGACTAAAATGTTTGATAATGAACATTATTGGCCAGAGTAAGAATAATATTGGCCAGGGAGAAAGAAACACTTTAATACACTGTTGGCAGGAGTGTAAATTGGTGCAACGTTTTTGGAGGGAAGTGGAACATCTATTACAACTTTAAATGCACATAACCTTTGACCCAGGAATTCCACCTCTGCAAAATTATCCTATACATAAACAGCATACGGCACAAGGATTTACATACAGGGACGCACATTGTGGCATTGTTCAATAATAGCAAACAATCAGCAAAGAACCTAAATATCCAGCCTAGGGGACCGGTTGAATAATTATGGTTCATCAGTAGAATGGAATATTATTTACTGCTAAAAAAGAATAAATACATCTATAAGTGCTAATTTAGGAAGCTCTCTAAGATATGTTAAGTTTTAAAAAGGCACATACATCCAACCACACGTATGTATGTAGAGTATTTCTGGAATACAGATGGCTCTCTGTATCAATGGGTTCCGCATCCACGGATGCAACCAACTGTGGATAGAAACTGAATCTCCAGATGCGGAACCATGGATACGGACGGCAGACTGCACTGCACCATTTTATGCAAGGGACTTGAACATCCTTGGATTTTGGTATAGTGGGGGTCCTGGAACCAATCCCCCGTGGTTACCGGGGGAAGAGGGAAGGCGGTACTGAGGAAGCTGGTAGTAGTGGTTTCCCTAGGGAGAAGAGAAGGGCGGATGGCCCTGGTGTGAAGGAGACTTACTTCTCTTGAATGCTCTTTAGGACTGTTTGAAAATTTCACCATGTTTGTGTTACTTTTCCAATAAGAACAGCTAATCAAAAAATATCTATTGAAACAGAAAGATGCTCATGATATATTAAGTGAATAAAGCAGGCTACAAAAAAGAACGTAGAGGATTCTCCAACCTCTTTTGTTTACATTTGTATTGAAAAAAGACAAATACGAGACAATGTTAGTGTGGTTTTGAACGGTCAGATTACAGTGTTTTTTATTTTCTCATTTTTTGCTGATCAGTATTGTCTACAGTGACCAAGTAGTAATTATATAACATGGGAGGAAAATAACATTCTTTTTTTTTTTTGCGGTACGCGGGCCTCTCACTATTGTGGCCTCTCCCGTTGCAGAGCACAGGCTCCGGACGCGCAGGCTCAGCGGCCATGGCTCACGGGCCCAGCCGCTCCGCGGCATGTGGGATCTTCCCGGACCGGGGCACGAACCCGTGTCCCCTGCGTCGGCAGGTGGACTCTCAACCACTGCGCCATCAGGGAAGCCCCGAAAATAACATTCTTGAATCTTGCTGCCTCAAATATGTTTTCGAATCTTAATTTTTCCTGCATTTTGTTATTTTTTTTAAAACCAGGGAGATGGCTGATCTTCCTCTCTTCAGTGCACGTAATGAGAAAAGACCATGAAGGCTTTTGTTTTCCTGGCTTCTCTTATGGTATTATTTTGCTGACTTCAACACAGAGAATTATCCAGAGTGAAGCGTGGCAGAACAGCTGTTCCTGACCACCAGCAACTGCAAAACACCCCAGGAATAAATTTAGACTTCCAGCAAGGGAGAAGAAATCAATCTTGCAGTTGATACAGGGTGGGGGAGGCGATGATCAGGTGGGGACAACATCACCAGGGGCCCCAAAGAGGAGATCAAAGAAAAGTGTCCAAATGTCACTCAACACTTATCATTTTGGAACAAGTGGCCGAAGGACAAGCCATCCCAGAATCCCTCTGCCTAAAACTGTAACTGGGCAACATTCTCCATAGCAAGGAAGTTCCTGGGGACAAACTACTGGAAGTCAGCCAGCAGATAGTACTAAAACTGTCCCAATTATTTTTAAAACTCTCGAAACAGAGGCCCGCAGCTTAGTGAAGAGATTAGACTCCATTAAAAATAAATAAGTAAATGAAGGTCGTGTCCACAAAGAAGGGAATGAGGAAAAGCTTGACCTGGTCTTTACCTCTTTCCTAAGAGACTCTGTGCTTCTTTGGGGTATGGGGTGCCCCTCCAGAATTTTTCAGGGCTTTAAGCTTGCAGAGGCCTGACTCTTTGGTCAGCTCTCAGCTAGCAAAGTTCAAGATGGGCTTATACACTGACCCTATGAATTTAGACAATACACTTCAATAATCTAGTTGCCAAACTGCAACGTCTCCCCTGGTTTTTGAAGTTTACTTGGTATGACTGGGGTCAGAACTCTCTGGAAAGTGGCTTCAGCATTCACATACCCAAAGCTCATGTGTGCACTGACACCAAGTGCCAAAGTGACAAATGCCAATGTCACCATAAACGTCTCTTTCAGGCAAAAATCAGTTAAAAGTTGGTGAAATAAGTCAGACAGAGAAAGATACATATTATATGTTATCACTTATACGTGGAATCTACAAAATAAAACAAATGAATGTACATAACAAAACAGAAACAGGACTCACAGATACAGAGAACAAACAGTGGGGAGAGGGAAGCGGGTACGGGCAAGATAGGGGTAGGGGATTAAAAGGTACAAACGACTATGTATACAATATATAAGCAACAAAGATGTACTGTACAACACAGGGAATAGAGCCAATATTTTAAAATAACTATAAATGGAGTATAATCTTTAAAAATTGTAACTGTTGTACACCTGAAACTCAGACAATATTATACATCAACTACACCTCAATTAAAAAAAAAAGAAGTTGGTGAGCACACTCGGCGTTCTTTTCAGGTAACTCAAGTTAAAGACTGGATCTCTGAGTGCGTTTTTGCCAGTTGTTCTGATGGCAGTTTCCAATCTCTGTGCTAAGGCACAGAGTTCCATGGCCGTTCCTGCACTTGGCTGGTGACCAGAGGTATCTGAGCACTTGAAAACAGCACCCATTCCTAGACTCCACCCTACATGGTCTGAGACAGGATTTCGCAGGGGTGGGGTCCAGGCAGTATTTCTCCCAGCAGCTGTACATAACTGTTCTTAGGGGAGCAATCAGGCTCCTACTGGACTCTGAAGATGTGTGTGTAACAAATGGCCCAAGGAATCCGACCCGTGCCAGACCTGGGCCTCCACTTGAAGAAACACGGATCTTAGAGACCAGGGAATGACTTGTTTGCCACAGGTAGACTCGGCTGCAGAAGCTTGACGATTCATGCTTCTGTCTCTATTGTACACTGGGCCTAGAGCCTTCTTCCCTACACCCCATCCTCCTCTCCCACCATAAAAAGCTCAAGACACCAACCAAATGGCTCTCCTTTATTTTTTCTTTCGGCTATTATAAAACGAATATCACCATATTACAGAGAAAATTAAGGGGACCACCCCCAATTCAAAAGCCTTACCGTAATCACTATGAACATCTAAAAATACATAATGGATTTACTCAATACATTTATTCTACTAAGTGGTGCACCTGTGATGCATAATGCACTTGGCCATGGCCTAGAAATACACAGGTGGAGAGCATCGTCTTGTGGGAAAAGAAAATCTAAACAAAGTCTTTTTTAGAAAACAAAATTATAATCATAGTATAAACAATTTTGCCTGCTTTATCAAATCAGACTGATATAATCAAGTTTTCCATGTGCCATATAGTCCTATAACTACTATTAGTTACAGATATATTTATTTTCATATTGCAGGCATTTAATGGTGGGGGGGAGCATCTTTGTGTACAGTTTTCCAAAGTGTTCATCTAGCAACTACTTGGGAATTGTACCTTGGGGGATATTTTCCTCAGAAAATTTTGGCATCAAACAGTTTTCATGGCTCTTAAGACTTCTTATCAAAGAGGAGATTTGCTACCTAAATTTCTAAATTTTGTGTAATAAAATCTATAAGTCTTCATCACATAATCTTAATGCATATGCATTAAGATTAACTTAACAGTCACTTAAAATCTCCCCATATTTTAAAATGTCTGATATAGATGAGAGATTCACAAGGTTCACCAATAGGCAGAAAACACAAGGTTCGTTTCTTTATCGACTATTACGTACCACTTTATTGCACAAGAAGAATTGAATCAGTTGACTTAATTATTTGTGTTTGGCCCCCATTTCACATAATCTTTAAAAGCCTTAAAAGGTAGGAACTGTAATGAATCTCCTTTAGGAAATGCTGAAGAGTGGTCTTCAATAATGCCGACAGACTAAATTCTGACAACTGATGGATTCCTCCAAATCTCTCTAAGAAAATCATACTGATTTTCTACAGCATTTAGAAAACTGCTCTCTCTTTTTTTAATCAAGAAAAAACAAAAAAACATTGTAACCAGAACCCCTTCCCCTTTCCCTGTGCCCACAAGTCTTCCTTCCCTTCCGTAAAGACCCACTTCCCACCACAGCACTCTTACCAGCGCCCCATCACCACCACCCTCCCCCTTAAGGGTGGAGGTTTTTCAGTTGTCTTTGGGTTTGTGTGTGTATGTGCTTGTGTGCGTTAGGCTAACTCATGCTGCGGAAACCGCAAAGTTCAAAAAGTAGTGAGAACATCAGAGCTGGAAAAATCACAGTAGCCAGATGTGTCTGCCATAAGCTCACTAAATAAATTTGATTAGAAGGAAACTACTGGAAAAAGACAAAAATAAGATAGCCTACGTATAAATCTAACTTTCAGCAAACTTTCAGGATACCTCTCTACATGCTTTCAGCAACACTAGGCTGCGGTGTCCCTTAGCTATTTTATTTGCTTTTGATAAAATGTCTTCAAGTGCCTTTGTACACTTCCTAGAGGGACAAAGGAGCCAACTTTGCAAACTGAGCAGAGACTAGATTTTCCATCTTGTCTTGAAAAGCATACCCTGCAAAAAAAAAAAAAAAGCAAGCAAGAAAACCACACGTGTTTACAATTTGAAATACAGATCAAGATAGACCTGGAGGACAAACTCTGGCCTGATGGATGGCACATCTTCAAAGGGGGAGTGTGTGATATTTTAAAAATTCCTATAGCATTAAAAATACACTCTGGCTGCACTTTACCAGCGGTTTCTTAACTGGCTAGGGCTGGCAGTCTGGTGAAGTTGTTATACAGTCTTTATTTTTCCTGTCCTGTCTGGGAGGATACTGGCACCCCAGGTCAGGGTCTCATTCCAACAAGGAGGTCCATTAATGTGTGACAGGAGGCCAGCACACCATGGTTGATGATCACTAGGGTTATCACCAAAAAGGCAAAACTGTCTGTCACTTTCTCTCTGCAAAGACATTTTAAAATATGGGGAGATTTTAAGTTACTGTACGAGTTCAGTCCTCGTGTGCTGAGAGATAGGAAGACCTTGACACCATCACACTTGCAGAAGGAAAAGGTTCTTCATGTGGGGCTCGAAGTGAACCTGCCCTTCCCAAACTGCCTCTGCTCATGAACGAGCCCAGGCTCGAGCGTGTTTCTCACAGTCGCTGCCTGGGGTTCAAGATTAGTTTCGCAACATGTGAGCAAAAGTGTCCAAAAGATCAAAGCTGCAGGAACTGAGGTTGGCTTTTCCTGAGGGAGAAGGAAGAGGATGGCTTTCTATCGCACACACCACAGGCTCTTCCTCTGGCTACACAGGCCAGAAAAGTGAGGAAAAAACAGGCTACTAGCTCATAATAATAGTTACAACAATATATTTCTTGGGGAGCTTTCTCTATGCCAGCTACCAAGGCATGGAATACCTAAATACTCAAAACTTTTATGGGGAAGAGACTATCATTATCACCATATTACAGATAAGGAAAATGAGACCCAGGTTAGATAATAAACAAAACTAGTAAATGTCTAACCCAAGAGAAACTCAGTTCTGACTCCAGGTCTTCCCATTAACCACTATACAAAGAGGTCCCTGCCCACCACACCACCCGCATTACCGCCCTAACAACCTAACTGGTTTCCTTAGCAGGTTCCATTTGCCCCGAGTCCATTGTTTTATGTATTATAATATGGGCTGTGTAGAGTCCTTTTTATTTTCCTGTTTGTTTCATTTTTTCCCCTCCTTCAATAAAATTTAGTGGCTATTAAAAGTAATTAATCATACCAACAACCCACTTAAAAGATATGAGATCCCACCTGGTTTGTGTCATGCAAAAAAAATCAACTTTCACACTTATAGTAGTTTTCCCCCTTCACTGTGTTACGTAACAGTGAGGATTTCAAACAAGTTGTCAGCCCCCAAGTGATACGGCCTCCGCCCAGTGGTAATCTCTCCTCTTCGCTATCTAAAGTTCTCCAAAACCTTCCTTCTTCCATTCACTGGGTATCTCCGGGGACTCAGACGCAAAGGGGACCAATCTGCTCAAACAGAATCAAATTGGATAAAACCTGACAGACAACCCGATTTGGTAAATACAAAAACAAAAATTTCAGTTAAAAATTAGACCAAGCTGGGGGCTTCCCTGGTGGCGCGGTGGTTGGGAGTCTGCCTGCCGGTGCGGGGGACACGGTTTCGTGACCCGGTCCGGGAAGATCCCACATGCCGCGGAGCGGCTGGGCCCGTGAGCCATGGCCGCTGAGCCTGCGCGTCCGGAGCCTGTGCTCCGCAACGGGAGAGGCCACAGCAGTGAGAGGCCCACGTACCGCAAAATAATAATAATAATAAAAAAATAAATAAATAAATTAGACCAAGCTGGAGAGAGCTATTTGAAATACCCCTTGAGAGTCTGTTTCGTTTTACTTCAGCATTTGAAAAGCGAGTGAGTTTAGATACACAGCCAACCTGCCATCCTACCAAGAGATAGATGCCTTTTCACTGGATTCTGAGGCAGCCTGACAAAAGTATGCTCACGAAGTCACTCACAAAATGACTTTCACAAAGTCACTCACTCCAGGATGCCTTTGAGTGATGGATCTCTTCTCTCCCAATTAAAATATGGGTTGCCTTACAACCCACATTTCAGGAATAGAGCTACTGAAAAAATAAGATAGCCACTGACAATAAGTTTCTCGGGGGTGAGCGGGGGGGACCGGGAGGACTGAAACATTCCCACCAGGGGGCGCTATCCTCACTGAAAGTAAAAAATACAGAGTTCCTAATTTAAAGCTCTTTGCACACTAACCAGCCTGAAATAAATATTTTTTTATGAGAGCTTTTAAGATGAACAATGAAATTGTCTTCAAATCTAACATTCTATAGTTAAATAAAACTTTTCTTTCCACAAAGAACAATGATGACATAACATTTCATTACATGCCAGGCATGGATCTACTATGCACTTTACTTATAAACTCATACAACCTCCTCACACTATAAATATAATCCTCATTTTACATATGGAGAAACTGAGGCACAATTAAGTGACTTAACAGAGTCACCAACAGGCAGAGCTGAGATTCAAAGTCTGACAGTCCGACTCCCAAGTCCATCACTAACACACAGAAAAACACAGAATCACAATATAAGATTTATTGCTGAATGTGTTTTGCTATGTCACTGATTATATCATAGTTCCAGAAATATATAAAATTAGCTTATTACTAATTCTATCACCTGACGGTAATGTTCATTGCATTTTGACATCATTTTCACTTGTACATAAATATCTATCAGTGAAGGGGACACATCACCTAAGTTCACTTATTTGTCAGATGTATGCCATTGAAAAGACCAAAATTCTAGAGTTAAGAAGAAGTAGGAGGAGGAGAAGGATCTTCTCTGGTTAAAAGGTAAAAAGAAAAAAAAATGCAGTTGATGTAAAACCGACATAGAAGCTTTGAATCATATTCCAAATATTGACTTTATATGTTTACATATATATGCTAATGTATGACGTAGGTATAATATATGTAAACACAGATGTACACCTATTATTTCTAAAATAGTGAAAATAAAATACCACATACTAAACCTCAAAAACAAAAAAAAGTAGAAAGATCTGCTCTTTCTATTTTTAAAGGTTGATAATAAAGAGTATAAACTACAGGCAGAGCTATAGCTTTAAATAAAATACTCTGAGTAAATCATTTATTATTAGGACCATATTGTGACTCTCTAAATTACCCCCAGTCTTTGGAGCTTACTTTGCATTCCCCGTTATATTTCCAAACTTGGGACACATCTGTGATTCTCGAGAGGCTAGCAACGCATTTTGTAATGGGCAAATATTCAAATATTATTGGAAAAACCCCAGAATGTGTGTCTTGAGAAATTTACTGCCCCGATTTATTAGAAATCTGGAAAAAGGTATTTTATTCAGCCACAGGTAAACTTGTTTCAGACATTCAGATTACAATTTCTTTAGATAAACTTTACCAGCAATTGGGCTTTTAGTGCGTTGGGGGGATGGGGGGAGGGCAGACTCACATGTGCCTTCAGTATTAAGCTTTTAGCATTCAAAGTCCTTCTAATTTAGTCCACTTCCTACTCGTTGTGCAATTTTGTAAAATTAAGGAAAGTACATGAAACAGCACAAACAAGGATCTTCACTCCAATACTGGGTACACCACCAACACACTAAACCCAAATACCCATCAGATGGAGGCTAGCTAAATAATTATAGCATATCAACATGTTGGACTACTTGGCAATTAAAAAAAAATGAGGCAGCTTTGCGTATACGGATATAGAAGTAGAAAAAAAGCAAGGTGCAGGATGGGAGGGAGACACAAGAGGGAGGGCATATGGGGATATATGTATACATATAGCTGATTCACTTTGTTATACAGCAGAAACTAACACAACATTGTAAAGCAATTATACTCCAATAAAGGTGTTAATAAATAAATAAATATATATATTATGAGCAAAAAACAAAAAAAGGCAAGGTGCAGAACAGTGGGTATAACGTGCTAGCAATTTATGTGAAGAAACATACACATAACTGGAAACACTGATTGACTCCAGGCAACATACAAGGGACTGAGGCATGGGTATCAGAGGAAGACTTACTTTTTGAACACCCCTTTGAAAAACGTGTTTGAATTTTTTTAACCAGGTCCATGAAAGATCCTTTCCAATTGTAATCGGTTATAAAGTTAACATTAATAATTTAATAATCAGCTTTTAGAACTTTTAATAAAAATTAAATGGCTAAAGAAACCCTAGTCTAATGCTACCTAAAAATTAAATAAATTAATAAAAATTAAATGGATAAAGACACTAGTCTAATGCTACCTGATTTGTGGTTTCCTTGCTACACTCGCATCTGCTTTCTACTTGACCTCTTATATACTGGGGACAAGTGACTCATGGGTAGCTTTGGTTCACCACTGCTCGTAGAAGCAGTGGTACCATTTTCCTTGATCTACCCTTTAGATACGAAACACAACAGAGGTTGTTCTGAGTCGTTTGCTTTTTGTATATATTTTACATCTGCAAGCTTTAAAATGGTAGATCCAGACTTCCTGGAAGAAGGGACAATATATTTACTTGAATATACTGACTCAGGTCTCCTTGAGTCCATACTCACCATGGCTAAGCCACAGTTATAAAGGAAGGGTGTCCAGGAAACTGCTTCCATTTTTATCCTGTTCATTCCTGAAAATCCAACAGGAGATTCTTTTCATTCTCTAAAATTCTGCTCTGTGTATAAAGCAGTATCTGGATATCTGATCTTAAATGGAAACATTACCTGAAAACGGCACCATCTTTTTTAAAAACTTCAAAATTGGCCCTCTTATTTTTAGCCTTTGGGGGTGGGAGAGGATGACTAACAAAAGCTGACTGGTTCTGCTGCTGGAGTGTATTCATTCACATCTGATTCTCCCCAGTGGGCAGAATTGTATTTCTTCTGAAGTAAAGGCAATTAGCAGAAACGAATCTCAAGTTTAAAATCACATTTATTCAAAATGAAGTGAAATGTGAGCCGTCCTATCCTAGGGCAGGTGTGGGGAGAAGCCACCCGCAGATTATGTAAGGGTTGAATGCATTCCCCAACCTCAGTTCCAGCTCTGGCTCTACTAGCCCACAAGCTCGGACTTGGGAAAGTTTCTGCATCTATAAAATGGGAATACTGTCACATCTTGTAGGGTTTTTGTGAGGACTGAATGAGATAAGGCAAGAAAACACCTAGTCTGGTGTTAATCACACATTGTTGGGGGGCGGGGCTGAGCAAAGAGATTTGAGGCCAGAACTGTACACTTTGGCAGTCTTCAGGGACCAAATTCACAGAAAGGGGCCCTTCTTGCCTTGGTCTGGATGAAGACAGGACGCCTAAGTGAGTTTTCAAAGAACTTCACTAAATACAACTGGAGGGGATGCTGGAGCTGTAGTGTAAACCCTGGTAGCAGTGTCATGAACTGTGTAGCCAAGAGGCCAAGAAAAGAAGGCAAGGGCAGTGAAAGGGTAATGCAGCCAAGAGGGAGGAGAAGATACTACCTGGGCGTGTGAGTAGGCACTGAGGCAACCAGAGCTGCTTCTGAGCTCTAGAGGCCCTCGGTTGAATGCTTGTTTATCCAGCTCAGGTCAAAGCTTACCGAGATTCGGCTGAGACACGGCCATGGACCTCTGGGGCGCTGGTGTGGAAGTGGCAGCTGGGTGGAGGTTCATATGATTCAGGGGCTGATTCATCGCCTTCCTAGGGTCTTGCCATGTGGTGATTTTTTCTATGTGACTAAAAGAAGGAAAACAATTATCTCTTTCATTGTTAGCGTTATCAATGTCATCATCACCAGTAACAACACAACAGTTAAATGATGCTGGCTCTTCTTGCCTTAGGATCTGCTTATACGAGCTTGACACATTGTCTTCAGCCAAGGTCAGGCTTGCCCACTTACCCTCCATCCAAGTTGGGCCACGTTGGGGATTTTGCAGGGGACTCTCTGAACATAAGTCCATGACTTAGCTGACCAGCTGCCCCTATGTGCAAACACCCTCTTAAGGATTTTCTGCCTTACCAGGGATGAACAAGACCCAGCGTTCCTCCCCACGGTCCAAGGAGCCTACGTTCTCCAACGCCCTGTGCTCACTACCATCCAAGCACTGCGATACCACAGTGCAAACTCCTCTCGCAAAGCCGGACCTTGCGCTCCTGCCTGCCAGCCCTCCCACACTCTCCCAGCTCATATAATTGACATAATGAGGATGCCTCCACCTGTCCTCAGCCAAAGACAGGGCCCTTGAAACCAAACTCATAAACATCACATTGCTGAGCTCTTACAAAGGGTAAGACACTGTGAGGTCCACATAGGTAATACCTAAACCCTCAAGAAGTTTATGTTCTACCATGCAAGATACCAACTGCGTAGCTGGAGAACAGGGTAGCAGGAAATAAGTGTAGGAAGTGCCAGATTATGGAGAAACCCAGATGCTGAGGCATAAGGGTTTCTGAGGGAGGAGATGTGATTAGACTTTTGGTCATATACAACTTCCAGGGTTTGTTATTACAACTTAATCTCAGAGAAACAAGCATGACATCAGCTTCTACCCAGAGTTTCCAATGTGTCCGTAGAAAGATGGATGGGGGACTTCCCTGGTGGTCCAGTGGTTAGGACTCTGCGCTTCCACCGCAGGGGGCATGGGTTCGATCCCTGGTCGGGGAACTAAGATCCCACATGCCTCGCGGTGCAACCAAAAAGAAAAGAAAAAAAGATGGATGGGACATCTAGCTTTGTCTGCCTCCCTCCAGACCACACCTTAAGTCACTTCTGGTGCCTTAAAGACCCTGTGCCACTCCATAAACTCTTTTTTGAGAGTTTATTACATTTTTCTTTTAAAGATAAGCATACTCATTTGGTGCCACAATTCTTGTTTTATGAACTGTATCAGAGATCTTTCTGTATTTATCAAGGACAACGAACTTTGATAGCAGAAGCTGAACGTCAGTCCTCTGTTCCAAGCCTTGTAACTAGGTTGTCTCTCCCAAACCAAAGGGCAACGTCAACCCCACACACTATAGACCTTTCTGGATCCACGAGAAAAGGAGAGAGATTGCTCCTTTCAAACACACCTTGCTTTTGAATAACAATGGCTTCCTTTGAATCCGTAGCTTAGGAAACCACTATTAGTATCATTAGGCTAAATCCTAAATCAGTGCCATCTCCTACACTGGAGTTGTATTTTTCTTTTAGTTTGCTTCTGCTTCCTCACATCTGAATACTGCCACTGCTAAAATTCTTCTTCAGATTTCTTCATCCCGGACTGGAAGTTATTGCCATGGGGAGCTCATTCATTGCCTTGAGTGAAAACTTGGATGTTTTCCCAAGAAGGCCTTTAAAATGAGTATGATTAAAAAAAAAAGTCAGCTTCCATAAAGGAGGCAAAATTAAGTTTAACTGTTGAGTTTCATAGGAGCCATCCGTGGTCTTTAAAAAATAATCAAAAATAAACCGGGAGGAATAAAAATTAAAAACCAAGACGATTTTGTTAAGAAAAACACAAACGGGGCGGGGGGGTGGGTAGGGGGGCTGAACTACAGAGATGAAAGTCAATTACCTAAGCCTAAAGGAAGAAACAACTGTCTTAGTTACACCTTCAAGTTTAATAATTGTAATTCTGTTCAAAGCTTGCATAAAATCCTTTGTCAACTTTTGGTCTTGTGAAGACTCATAGCCAGCCTCAGGGGGTCTGTCACAGGCCTTCCAAGTGAGGAAACAATTGGTGAGGATTTCAAAATTAAGCTCCCTTTAGCAAAGTAATGAGTTAAGAAACCCTTTGACTAACTATTCCTTCAGGACTCTTACTACTAAAACATGTTTTCCCAAGGTAGGCACGTCCTACAGAAATACTTTCCACTGTGGTACCAGGAGGGGAAGTATCATTCTCTCTTTCGTGAGCCTTTCTTAGAACCTCTGGCACCATGGATATCGATACTGTGGTAGAAGTAGCATGCGTGCAGCCCCGGTGAGACGCAGTGACATACACCGTACAGTGGAAGACATTTAAGGACGCTGCTGTGTACAGACACTCAGCTATCTGTCAGTGGTCGGAACTATACAGGAACCCGAATGATGCATTCCCAAATGCCAGTCCCCCACCCTCCCCTCCCATTCTGAACAAGTGGGCTGGGATTCCCAAATCTGGGGAGAGCAGAAAGGCCCACACCCAAAGTGGTAGAGGACCCCAGCTTGCCTGAGGACTGCCACCACGGCTGGCCAGCCTCCATCCCCTGGGACAGAGGTGAGGGCTTTCTGGGGGAACACTCTGGCCCTCATTCCGATAGATCCGACCCCAAAGATGCACAACTCAGCCGGGGCTTCAAGCCCCAGAACTCCCCCAGGACCGTGGGAGTCTCCGCAGCCCACCCTTCAAACTCCACACCCAGCCAACGCTTTTAAAGGAGTTTTGTTCCCAGCGAATTTGTTAATTAAAAGTGTCACTCACTGTATTCCCCAAAGACTTGAGTACAAGAGGGAGCCTTTCATACGTGAGCAGTTCTCATTGCTCTGAAACAACTCTGAGAAGAAAGCCACTCCAACTCCCAGCCTCTGCACATCCGTCGACCCCACGGCAGCTTTGCTCTAAAGTTCAGTTTATGTGATGTCCAGGGCGGCTCCTGGTCTGAATGCTAACGGCAAGGGCACTGCTCACAAGAACTTAATCCACTGCTCATGGTTTGATTTGAAAACTAAATTCTCTTATTGTTCAAATCACTTAGCTCCCCTCACCCCATTCCCAAACGTAGGATAAGCCACCCGCTATTCCATACTGCTGTCTCATCTCTGCTCCTTCTCTGAGCTACTGAATCACTTCCTTTCTTGTATTTCTCAGTGCAGCCTTACTGTTTGCCAGGACCCACAGTTTAGATAGATTAATCCCCACTTCCCTACTACTCCCACCCCTCCCTGATGTCACTCCCTTAAAGAGTCCACTTCAAGAAAATGCCTAAGGGAAAAAAGAAAAAAAAAAAATCGACAGGGCTTCCCTGGTGGCACAGTGGTTGAGGGTCTGCCTGCTGATGCAGGGGACACGGGTTCGTGCCCTGGTCCGGGAAGATCCCACATGCCGCGGAGAGGCTGGGCCCATGAGCCATGGCCGCTGAGCCTGCGCGTCCGGAGCCTGTGCTCCGCAACGGGAGAGGCCACACCAGTGAGAGGCCCACGTACCGCAAAAAAAAAAAAAAAAAAAAAAAATCGATAAAAAGAAAGAAAGAAAGGAAGGAAGGAGGGAGGGAGGGAGGAAAGAAGAAGAAGTCTGCTGTTTTAAAAGTCTAGTTTCTCTTAAAAATTTATATATTTATATATACTTACATATGTATATTCAATCTGCCTATTAGTGTGTATTCTATGATCACACATTCTATACAGTTTTCATATGAAAATGGAACAAAAAAAGAAAATAAATACCAAGTATTTATGGTGATATATGCAAGTAATATGTTCACTGGAGCTTTTTTTCCCCCTTATCTAAACTCTTCTGTACTTTCCAGTTTTTAACAGTGATAATGCATTGTTTTCATAACAAGTAAAAACAAAAACACTCATGAAGGTGCAAAAAGACAAAAAGGAAAATGATGCATGGATATGCAGGTCATAGGTACTAAAAAGTTACTGGAGATAAACTACAGATTTGGCTCCTATTTTTGAGTGGCCAAAGTAAGAAGGGAAATGGATTCAATTACATGGCCCCATGCTTTTTATAAAGAAAAAAGAATGACAGTTTCTAAGAGAAAGAAAAACTCTTCTTGACACACACACACATATACACAATTTTCCTGGACTTTAAAACTGTCTGGGGCTTCCCTGGTGGCGCAGTTGCTGAGAGTCTGCCTGCCGATGCAGGGGAAGCAGGTTTGAGCCCCGGTCTGGGAAGATCCCACATGCCGCGGAGCGGCTGGGCCCGTGAGCCATGGCCACTCAGCCTGCACGTCTGGAACCTGTGCTCCGCAACGGGAGAGGCCACAACAGTGAGAGGCCCGCATACTGCAAAAAAAAAAAAAATGTCTGCAAGGGTTTCACATGGAGGCCTGGGGTGGTGTGCAGTGGAAATGGTACCTGAAAGAAAGATAATCAGGCCCCCTCCTCCTTTGGGGGCCCCTTTGACCACTACTTCCCATACTGCCTTTCTTCACAGTCTCATAAAGGACAAACCTCCAACCACATCAGGGTCTGTGATGTCCAGGTTGGCAAAGAGCCTCAGCTCTGAGGACCTGCATTTTGCCCAGGGGCAACAAAGGTCAGCATTTATCTGAGAAGATATTTGGCTGGAAGTGGTAGCTTATGGAAAACTGTGCTGTGTTAAATAATTTTTCCTTCTGGAATTAATGTGTTCTTCAATAAAGACACAAGTTGAGAAAGTCATTTTATGTATTAGGAAAATTCTATGTTGGGGGTTAGAATGTCATGGAAATCAGTGGGGAGGGGCAGCATTACCACCCTCTCCTATCGGCCTGGCCCCTCCCATCGGACTCCAGGGGATTGTTAATTTAGCTCCTATTTCCTCCCTTCCAGCCCCCTGCGTGACCTTTCACCTTGATGAGGGCAATGGCCTCCAGGCTTCCCCTCCAGTCTCTCAGGTTTTCCTCTTGCCCTCCATCCCTTCCCCACCCTCCCTATCTGACAATCCCTTCTTTAACCCACCTCCAGACTCATCCCAAGGACAGCTGGGATCCAAGTCACCCCTGCATCCTTAGTCCACCCCTGGCCATTGACAGCCTACTGGGAGACAGCATGAGGCACTATGGCCTCTGGAAAGACCACAGGCTTGGAGTCACACATACCTGAGTTTTCATGTAGCTCTGACCCTGTGTGACCTACGTGGACAAGCCATTTAACCCATTCTAGTCTCAGCACCCATATCCGTGAGACAGGTAAAAAAGCCAACAAATGCTCCGGTTCCTCCTTGCAAGGGTGAAAAAGGTCTGCTCTGGGAAACCTGTAACCGCCAAAGTCACCTGCCAACGTCATGACCAGTTCACTGGGCTTCCCCTGCTCACTTCCTCAGCAAATAAATCCCCAGAAGGCAGCTCCAGCCTCCAGCCCAAGGCTGGCAACCTTTGGTTCAAGTTTATTCAACAAGTGTGGATTGTGTATCTATCGTGCGCGTGCACTTGGTAGGCATAAAAATGAAAAGCATTTTGTAAATATAAAATCCTGACTGGCAGCAGAACCATGAAAGGCAAAGATAAAACCTTATCTGTAAAAATAGAATCCACCGACTTCTTACAGCCCAGGAAAAGGCCTGGTGTTTTTGGACGGATTTACCCTCCAGTTCATGACCTATTACACTAAGTTTATGGAAGGAAGCCACACAACAAAGACTTTCTGAAATAGAGAAGGCCTATGCAATCCATTTTGTATTGCTGGAAGCATACAGAGATATAAAAATAGGAATGATTCTAAGTGCTTAATTTTGAAAGAATTTAGAGTTCGTAGCAACATAATAAGCTGCTTGCTCATTTCTATGGGCAAAGATTTCATTTCCAAATATAAGTGTTTGGCCTTTTTCCTCCTTCTCCTCTCCTAATATATTAGAGTTTCACATTAGTTAGTGTCAGAAATTACTTAGGGCTCCCTACACTCAACAGAGCTATTAGGGCAGGACTTAGAAGCAGCGTCTTCTTTTCTACCACCCAGGCCCAGCTAGGTGGTTAAAGAGAACCACACCAAAGAGATGGGAATTTAAAGGCAACCTGGGGTCATAAAACCAAGGCTGACTGGCTCAAAACTCAGCTCACACTCAGCGCTGCTTGGCTTCATCCCCTGGCCAATCCCCGTTTCTCTTTAACCTCTCCCCTCATTCTTTCTTGTTTGGGGGGTGTTAATATTTCTCTTCCAATGGAACATAAGCTCTTTCGATGACAGATAGGACCCTAGGGGTGGAGCAAGGTGTCCTGCACATTGTAGGCACTTGAAAAACAATACTCCTGCAACCCCCCATAATATTCACAAGACCAATCGAGGGCAAAAGTAAATTATCTTACTTTTAAAAATCAGACATTAAAGTTCTTTTTGACTTACCAGGCCAATTCACCACCCTCTTAATGTTCTAACAAAAGTATATATACACTGAAGATTATGTGCTTAAAAACTGCTAACTGAAATAGCTTTGCAGCTTGCTTGTCGTGAACCAGTTCAATTAAACTCATCAGTGTTAAAAATGAAGACTGACACAGATTTGCATGAGGTTGATAATTTCCCAGACAGGGCTTGCCAAGGAAACTGGAACCACTGTCAGCAGACAACAAATATTATGCCAATGTTTAAGCCTATACCAGATGGCAAGAAGAGTTGCCCAAGACTCACATTAAAGTTTTGAAAATTTTCTGCAATTAGAATTAAAATGCAAACACTAGAAGCTGGTTTACTTTTAGATTGTATTTCAGGGATAAATGCTGCCTGTGTTTCAATCACATTAAACATGGAGGCAGCGTGTTCTGATTTAAATTTCAAGACCTAGGAAATGACACATCACATCTTACTCATACCTTGCATTCCTCTGAGTGGCGCCTTTTGTTGCACTTTGTTTTTTGCCAGTGATACTTAGCTCTTCCGACAGACACCAGAGGTGGGTCTTAACCACAAGAACAAAGACAGCTGGAATACACACTTACTAATTCTCCCAGGCCCAGAGGCACACTCTTTCTTAGTTCCTCTGCTGTCACCAAACCCAGAGAGAAGTGGGAGCTGATCACAGTGGGAGCCCCACGGCAGTGGTAGCTCAAAGCCCACGTTTAAACTGGCAACCCGATCTGATTAGTAGCCATCAGTAAATTGTTCCCCTCTGTTTAACCCTATCAGCCCAGCTGGTTCATGGGAAATTTGGCTCCTGAATATACTGACAATCGGAAATAAAGTGCTGGCTCTCCACCTGACTGAACAGATCCATAGCTAATGTTTTATTTTCTTTCTAAAGCCACCTGTCTCCCTCCCAAGTTGCCATCCTTCCTATTGTCACCCCAATTGATGATTCTTTGTCCCAAAGCAGCTTTCACAGCACTACAATTGGTTACAATTCTTATTCTGTTCTGCCCAAATCTTAAACATCACCACCCCTTGCTAGCCCGATTCATAAGAATAGAAGATACAAAGAGGTAAAAAGTCAGGCTGCAAATGTACCCAGCGGACACATCCATTAGCAAAACATTCCTATCATTCACAGATTAAGTCCGAAAGCTATAAAAACCGACTCTCTCATGTCGTACAATAAAGGTGACTGTTCACACAACAAAAGTGTGTTGGCTGAGAAAGTTCATCCTTTGAAACCACAAGTAATTTATAGTTAAAAGGTTCCGGTCAGATTTTCACTTCGGCGGCTCATCAGACATAGCTGCAGTCTGTGACACAGGACTAATAACTCATATATAAGTAGGGGATTTTTTAGGATCCTCTAATAAAAGATGATACCAGACCAGAAGCGTTATTTTGGTGCACGCTTCCGGTCTCTACCATTCACTTGCCAATTCAAAAAATTTCCGAGTTCTCTGGAATTCCGAATGAATGGCAGGGATTGTATTTTTAACTACCAGGCTCTAATCCTCGACTTCCATCCCAGCAGTGCCAAGAAGTCTCTACGTGTTTAAATTAGCAGCAGTAGGAGCCGCAGCAGCGTGAAAGGTCGGCGGGCACTTCCGCCGCGGCCAGCTGTGGGCATCTATCTACGTGAATCCTATCCACAGCGCATTACCAGCTTTTCTGCAAGTTCATTCCTGAACCTGCTCGGCCCGGGCAGAAGCTGAGTCAGGCAGAGCTGCTGTCAGCCCCGAAGTGCAGAGTGAGCCCACGTGAGGCTGTAATATACGTAGTTCCTTCCTACAGGGGTTTATTTACCAGCGTTTTGTCCCTGGGGCGGGAAAGTAGGGGACACTATGAATACACCACTTTTGGAGAAAGCCTCTTTGGGAAGCGGGTGACTCACGGACACAGCCCCAAGGTGTGACTCACTGACCTCACCTCGTAGGTTGAGCTATTGTGTGAGGCACCCCGTCATCTCCGCGGAGGTCTCCAACGCCACCCGACCGGGGCAAAGCTGACTTGGTCTCTGCAAACTGGGCCAGCTCCTGCTTCACCTCATTTTTCCTATTCCCAAAAAAAGCAAGAAGAAAAAGGACGGCGTTTCTGTTTGCTTGTTTGCCTTTGGCCAAGCACCCGATTAAAGAACTTTGGCTGTATTGCAATTGTATTATCAACGCTTAGCCTATTTTTTCGCTTTTCATATCAGGATCAATAATGATATTAAAAGATTTATAAATCACGTTGTTTCTTGTGTTGAAACCAAACAACAATGTAAGAGTTTATTTTACCACTCTTTATTATTTTATTATTTCCAGGTATCAAGTATAAAATATGTACTTGGTACCTCTTTTCCCACTTTTTCCTTTTTCACAAACAAAAATACGGGATGGGAATGAGGAGAACTGAAGAAAAGATGAAGAAAAAGTGAATAGAGAATTCTAGAATTATCAAAGGAAGTGAAAGGCACTCATCCATTCATTCAGTTCGTTCAACAAGATGCATTTACACTGGCACTGGATCTTCCATGAGGATTCAGTTCCAAAATCAGTTTTGGCAAATGTGGAGTGTGGTGAAAATTACCACTGAAAATCCTTTAAATGGCCCATAATGTACAGTCTGCTAAGCTTTGTGTATATTATAAGGTCTTTCAATAAGCCCAACACAGATGGATCCTTCCAGAGTTAGGACATGGTACTGTTTCTACAGCCAAGCTCCAGATGAAGTGATGCTGTCCCCAAATACCTATGTTGGGATTTGGTAGGTATGGAGAGTTGAATTCATGCCATGGTCCTGAATGCCTGCAGTGTTCTTTCCTCTGGGATGGACGGAACAGAAGATGATCTAGCGTGGGCCCTAGGAGCTGGCAATCAGGTGGCTAGTGGCAATGAAATAAAGGGTGGTGTGGAGGTTAACAGAGCACAGCCCCTATTATTATTGTTATTATAAATGGTCCAGAGCCTGACATTCTGTCTTGATAGCTGCATGTTAGATACGCTCCCCATATCAGCTGCATCTGACATCTGGGAAGCAGCTTTAATCTCACGATCAGTATTTTAAAGAATTTTTTTTAAACCACCGAGCTACTTTAAGTGCTCAAATACTTTGAAAGTTGTTTTTCCAGGCTTTCTGTGCCCAACACGTGTTTCAACGTGTTGTTTTTCCAGTTGTTCTTAAATGGGACATTGACACACAGCTTCTTCTAATGGGGCCAAATGAACTAAATGTCACTTGCCCAAAGAAACAGGGCAAAACCTCCTAAAAACCAAAAATTCTTTTGGGTTAGTCTAGTTTCTCCTCTATTCATGTGGGGAGAGTCAATCCCTTTTTGTTGGTTTTTTTTTTTTTTTTTTTTTTAATTCTGGGAAGAGGATGAGCCACCCTGGGCTCTGGGTGTCAGTCACTTTCTGCACATGTTTGAAAGACAAGACACATGGAATTAGAGAAAAGACTGGCACGAACCCCAACCCCAGTCTGGAGAAAGGCTGGAGGTGCTTTTCACAGCCCGCATCCCATTTCGCAAGAAATGATTGGGAAGATGGAAGACAAAAGAAGGAGAGTTGAGTTAGGCTTCCCAGGCAGGGAGGGGAGAGGGACATTGGAGGCCTTGAAGATAATCACCGGGCAACACTGCTTATGTTTCCTGTAAACTCAGCCCACAATGTCTCTTTACATGTATTTCTTGGCATCTCTGGTTGAAAGCATCACCGAAATGAGGCAGTACTGCAGTAGCTTTGAACTTTGCCTCTGCAATCAACCAGTTAAGAGACCACTGAAACTTTACTTAGCATCTCCAAGCCTCAGTTTCCTCCACTGTAAAACAGGCATAAGAACATCCTTTCATGAGGTTGTTTTGAATATTTCATCCAATAACAAAAGTAAAACACCCACTCATAAGCGCCGGACACACATGACACTCTATAAATATTAATTCTCCTTCTTTCTCTCATGAAAATGTATCCCAACTTTTTACAAAGATCTGAGGAATTCAAATGCAAAAAAAATCTGCAAACACCCTAGGGTACAATGAACCCAAGAAAATGGGGGAAAATAAGAGTGGACATCCATTCACTGAAAAACCTACAGATTTATTTGATTTCACATAGAGTAGCTAGTTAATAATTGATCGAGAGACAAAAACATAATCAAAACACAAAAGAACTAGCAAACCCCCAGTCTCAGTGGCTCCTTCACCACCACTCCTCCTGCCACCCTACATTCTAATAATAACAACTCTCAGATCCCGTGTAAGAAAAGGCCAAAGCTGAGATTCCTCTAGTGCCCTCATTAGGCACTTTTAGCAGGGATGAGCATCCCATGTCAGCACAAGACTTTCAGCCTCATGTATAAAGTAGAAAGGATTTCAGCTTCAAGTGAAAAGCAAAAGGCTGAATGCTAGAAAAAGAGTATCTAATGGCTTTCCATCCTTCCTAACAGAAATGTTCAAGAAGTTTTACACTAATTTAGTTTTTTAATCACTTACAGGGTGACAAGAGTTCACCCCCATAGCTCACCCCAAAATGTAGGGGTACAGATTAGGTACAGAAACGCAAGAAGACTTGAAGTTTCTGTGACTCAACAAAATGGAAAAACAAATGTAGCCTAAAAAGTACTATAGTTTTATACAAAACAGGTTCATGCAAACTCCAAAGACAGTTAGCTTTGTACCCACAGGTGGATGGTAATCAAAAATATAATATGGCTTTAATCTTTTCTATTTAACAAAGAACAGAACTGTGGATCTGTTTCCATTTTTTATGACTTATTTCCCCATCTAAACCCCACTGTTCTTCACTAAAGTGGCTGGTATTAATTCTCATATTAAAAAACATCTATTTCTGTGTATGTAATTTTAATTTTGATAAGACTTTAAACTTATAGGAAACTTGTAAGAATATACAAGGTACTGTCACCTACTGATTCACCAACTATCGTATTTTTTTCAAAGAAAGATGGGGAAAAAAAGGCTAAGATATCTGAATAAACAAATTAAGAAACAGAGTGACACCAAGTTTGTTAATATCTAAACAAAAGCAATAAAAATTTGGCAATAATGATGACCCTTAATATCCTTTCACAGAAGGAGAAAACAGACCCCAGCCAAGAGGAGGAAACCCCAAGCAGAAGATTCCTTTATTTTTGGAGCTACTGATGGCCATGCCACAGTGTGACAGAAATCAAACATCTATATATCTGAACAGACGTGGGCTGAACAGCTTCTTCACTGTGCCTTTTTACTTAACTGGCAGGGAAATTTTTCAGACTGGGAGGGAGCCACCTTACTTGGGTTCGTTTATTAATTCAATCTCCAAATACGTTTTCTTAGAAGTGGAGGAAACGTGTGAACAGCGTTTGAATTCTCAGCCAAATGTCCTTCCAATATCTGGAAGGAATGCTCTACTTGTACAGACATCAATTTTTTTTTTTTTCAGACATCAATTTTGAAGAAAAAACTATAAATATATCAACACCCGCCACATCAACCCTCTGAAGAATGTGTGATTTAAACAAAAGAAAGAACACAGCTTCAGGAAAATAACTTTAAAAATGCTCACCCAAGAACCCACAGCCTCACTAAGGGTCACTCTTGCATATTACTGAACTTAACTCGGTAACCTCTTTCTGGAGAGTAGTTTGTCAGCACATTACAAAACCCTTTAAAAAGCTTTGAACCAGAAACTCCACTTCCGCGAAGCTCATACCAAGGACACAGTTAGAGAGATACGGCAGAGATGGCCAGCTGCTTCTGAATATCTGCTCTCCCTCTCTTCTGGGTGCTAAGTGTGGCCAAGAGACTAAGTTCTAGACACTAAACAGAGTGCTGTGTGAAATTCTGGGGAAGTTTTTAAATGGAAGGGATACACAAGCTTTTCTGCTTTCCACCCTTCTTTCTTCCAGCTTGGAATGTGGATGTGATGGCCAGAGCTACAGCAGCCCTCTTAAATCATGAGGAATGAAAGCCACTCATTAAGAAAAACAAAGTAGAAAAAGACAAGTACCTGTGCAGCCATCACATCAGCCCTTGATCACCTTACCTTAACATTAGAGATAAATAATCTCATTTCACATCCCTGTTAATCATAAGCATAATTCCAAACCAATACAACAAGTATGCAAAATGTATGTGCAGGGATGTCCATTGCAGTTTTGTTTATGTCTTAAATGTGTCAAATGTTTAAATAAATGATGGTTCAGCCAGACCATGGAAGACTGAACAGACATTATAAATGACACAGATCTATATTTGTTAAACTGGAAAGATGTTCACAATATATTGCTAAGTGAACATGATCCTATTTTGGTTAATATAGATACATATGAATAAGGGGAAGTAGGTTTCATTCATATCTTTAGATTTGTTGATACTTCCTCCATTTTGTACAATAAGCATTATTTCTCAATCAGAAAAAAGGAGAGAAAGAATGAGAAAAGCTAACCTCCCCCACTCCAAGTAAACTCACTTCCTGCTTAAAAAATAATGTTGCATTCCACTTTTGAACCTAAAACTGCTAATTACAGCCTCCGAGAATAATTCCACAGCTAGAGTGTAGGGTTGAACATCTGTGAGTCCCTCAACTGTGAGCTGGAAAAAGCACCACCATAATACCCCTCTGAGTGCTTAGCCTAAAGGTGCTGTGAACCACGGAGGGGCACAAGGGGGCCGGGGGGTGGGGGGAGCAGTAGAAGGAAGGGATAAAGAGAATCAAGGGAAATTCTATAATTAAGCAATATTTCATGGCTGCCTCTGGCAGCTGTTTGAGCGAGGTGGGGGGACCCTGAACGAGCGTCAACAGACGGAGCAGCTCTGTCCTCGGACAGATCAAGCGGGGCCTGTCATCCCGAGCACTGTCTACACTTCACGGGACAATCTGGGGCATCTTATATCCAGCACCTGTCAGCTTTGGAGACTCCCAGCTGCGGTGCTGTTACTCCTGTCATCTGCCTAATCCAGAAGGGAGAGGCATTTACTGTCTCTCAAAAGATTAGGTTGAAACTATCTTTGATTCTTCTTATGAAAGAGAATGCATGCCTCATGTCACTGTGTTTGTTTTCTTCTCATCCCTCCTGACTTTTCTTTTCTTATTAAAGGAATAAACCTACCCTTGCAGCTGTATTTTTCATTTTTTAACCCCACGTTAATTATATAGTCGCTCCAAATAACGGTTTAAATTTAGTTTGATGACCAACCACAGGGCTCTTTCTCCTCCCGCTCTGAGGCACATCCTGCCTGCAGCCCTGCTACGCAGTTCCCACTGACTTGCAGAGGAACTCTGTGTAAAGAATGAAGCAGGATAAAGATTGGAATAATGGTCAGAGGAAATGGTATGGAATATTTTCTCTACAGGATGCATTTAGATTTTTCCTTCCCATGAGACTGTTTTTTAAAGGGTGTTGAAATTGAAGGAGACTTTAAATAAGCTTTCAAGTTCTCAGTAGTTCCAATATTGTATTGAGTATGCAAGACCCACAGCAGATAATCAAAAACTACTCATGGCATAAACGACTAAGAAAAGGAAGGAAGGAAGGAAGGAAAGCATTTAATGAGTTTTCTTTAACAAATCATTTTGCTTCTCACTGTCTGTATCAAATGAATCTTACGCATATCTTATATATCCTTACGTATCAAGGGCTCAAAAAACTCAGCCAGCAAAATGTGTTCTTTACTGGTCCCTGGGAGGACATGAAATCTAGAGGATGCTGCAACGTCCTCTAAAACAAATGAAATCACTATCAGTTCATTCTTGTTGGATTCAGCAAAGTGGTCAACTGAACCGCCACCGAGTGCCACCCACCACGGATCCTGAAAGTGCACCGCCTCGGGCATATAGCAGACACTTAATAAATAAATGCTTTTCGTTGTTGTTGTTATTTGGCCATGCTACGTGGCTTGTGGGATCTCAGCTCCCCAGCCAGGGACTGAACCTGGGCTGCAGCAGTGAAAGCACCGAATCCTAACCAGTAGACCACAAGGGAACTCCCAATAAATAAATGTTTGTCAAATGAATGAATAAGTGAACAAACGAATGAATGAAGTGGTACTAATAGTTATTAATAATGACAGTCATGATAATAATGATTCATTATTAGTCATACATCATAATATTCACAATAATGATGGCAATAATAATGTCTGAGAGCAACAGTCGGCATGTATATAGCATTTTATAGCTTCAAAAATTATCTTAATTTGGGCTTCCCTGGTGGCACAGTGGTTGAGAGTCCGCCTGCCGATGCAGGGGACGCGGGTTCGTGCCCCGGTCCGGGAAGATCCCACACGCCGCGGAGCGGCTGGGCCCGTGAGCCATGGCCGCTGGGCCCGTGCGTCCGGAGCCTGTGCTCCGCAACGGAAGAGGCCACAGCAGTGAGAGGCCCGCATACCGCAAAAAAAAACAAAAAACAAAAAAAAATTATCTTAATTTGATCCTCACACAGCAGATTTACTAACTTCCATTTTTAAGATCCAGAAACTGAGTTGGGAAAAGTTAAATGGCTCAAAAATATTTCCTGAGGTTCTATGTGACCCAGCAGAGAGCCCAATCTTGCTCTCAGAGTCACATCTGGGGCTTATTTCCATGACATGTTACTGCCTTGTGAACCCAAAGAGGCTGACGCAAGTAACCTGGACCCTTAGGAAGGAAGGAAAAGAGGGTATGGACTGGTGCTGCTGATAGCCTGACTTAGTCCTGGAACAACAGCCCCCCTACAAGCTCAGTCTTTCGGAGGAAAGGACCCCACAAGATAGATACTCCACCCCGCCCCCCATCTTGCTTCAGTAACACACCACCATCCCTCCTCATCCCTCCTGAAGCCCTTGAGACATGGAGTGTGTACACTTGCCTGCAAGGTTGACCTTTTAACTGGCCTGGTTTTTTTTTCTTTTCTTTTTTTTTCTTTTTGCGGTATGCGGGCCTCTCACCGTTGTGGCCTCTCCGGTTGCGGAGCACAGGCTCCGGACGCGCAGGCTCAGCGGCCATGGCTCACAGGCCCAGCCGCTCCGCGGCATATGGGATCTTCCCAGACCGGGGCACGAACCCGCGTCCCCTGCATCGGCAGGCGGACTCTCAACCACTGGGCCACTAGGGAAGCCCTAACTGGCCTGGTTTTAATCAGGCCCATCCTGTCAAGAAAAGGGACTCCCGTGACAGTAAAACAAATTAGCTCCATGTGATCCTGTAGCTGGTGCTAGGGAGGAAGGAGAGGAAGAAATACAAGTACTACTTTAGAAATGTAAACCAAACACAAAGCCAGACTCCCTGCTATCACTTAAAAGGAAGAGGTAAAAGGACTCTGAAGATGGATTTGGAGACGCAAAGGTAGCAACCCAGCATGCCTGCCTTAAGCAGGGCTCGAAACCAGAGCTGGGGCTGTTAAAGGTCCCACGCCCTGTAAAGTTTGTTCCTTCAGAAACTCTGACAAGAACAGCTTCAGCCTGATTCGTCTTTGGTCTTCATTAATGTCGAGTACTAGGGAAAATATTCAAATAGGGTTGATGTTCCATAAATGTGTTCATTCTATAATACTTTAGGTTACTGGCTTTTATAATAGACTATAACTATAATTACTTAAGTGAAATTCAACATGTAGATGAATCTTTCCTACTTAATCATTTTATGGGGAGAAAAAGAAATACTGGAGATAATTCTCATTTTCCTAAGCTACTCCCTTTTAGCTCTTCATAATATTTTACATTTTTAACATTTACACAAAGTACATTTTTGTAATGTGCTCTGAAATGAAAATATTAGAAGAAACAGCCCAGAACTGTGAGGATGTGCGTTCATCTTAAATGACTTTTTGAGAAAAGGTTCACGTTTGCATAGTCAGACACATAATAAATATGATTTTAATACAAAGTGCAGGAATATGTACACATGTTATCATATGTTGTCTAACATGAGAAAAGGAATGTCTATTATTGCATGGAAATGAAATCAGGAGGAAAATGACAGAAACACGACTTTACATGACTATCTAGATAAACTATCTGTATTTTCTTATTTTGCTCCAAAATGTTCCTTGAACAAATTTTTGTCAACATGTTCCTACAAAAAGAGGTTAAGATAAGCCCGGCAATCGAGCTTTGGTCTGGAAAATTGCCGTAATCCTGATAACAACTATTTTGACAAAAAGATGAAAATGAAAGTGTGCCCTAAGGTACGGGCATGGGGGGGGGGGGGGGGAACAGAAATTAATACTAAGTCACTGTGAGGTAATTAGGGGGAAAGACACTTCTGAGTCTGCCAACAGCATCACTGCGTGGGTGGACCTCATCTGACATTTCAACCTAAAATCAACTTCTCAGGTGACAAAAGCTTTGGGGCTCAGTCACACTGGTTGTGAGGAGAGGCAGTTATGGGCAGGGTACCCTCAAGTACGTTCTATGGGATATTAGCCCTAGAAGATAATCCCCCAAGACTGCACCCAAAAAAGTTTTGTTATCAAGTTAGTTTGGGAAACACTGAATGTTATATTTCCCCCCTAAAATTTATACAATATATATGCATTATTATAAAAGGCTATGTGTTTAAATTAGCTTACCTAACATTTCTCTAATTTATTTTAGGTGTAATCTTTTTTTCACTTTATTAATATGCTGTAGAATACATTTTAGGAATTAGAATATACCATTTGTGGTATTTATGCCAAGCATAGCTTCAGATTAAATCCAGCAGCATTGTCTGAACACACAATATACTTCAGATATTATAGCAATATTTTTATTGCTGTAGTAATATTTTTCTTGTTGGCTACCAACTGACCAGAACTAAAAAACTATAGGCAGTTCCCATCCAGAGTCGGTGGGCAAATGTGGGCGTGATGCTATGAAGCCATGATTCCAAAGCATCCTAATGACAGAGTTTATTCAAAGCAGAGTTCATGTAGATTAGAGAGAGAGAGATAGAGAGAGGCATATATAAGCATGTGTGTGTGTGTGTTTAAAAAAGTGAACTGAACTGTTTGTACCCAGAAGCTTTTTTTTTTTTTCAACATCTTTATTGGAGTATAATTGCTTTACAATGGTAGCATCCAGAAGCTTTTAACCTTCTTCCTTACTTTAACATCGGGAGCCTGTAAGTATCTATCTATTCTTAGTGTGTTTTCAAAATGTAGCTTCCCTTGGCTGGGGTCACAGCTGCTGCAAAGCACTCTGGGTGGCTCCTCTCCATCCCCTTGAAACAACTGGTGGGAACCCAGCACTAGGCCATCAACCCAGCTGTTCAATCTCACTTTCTAACTTTAGCAAGTCACTTCAGAACTAATGTCACTAGGGCATGCCACATTGAAAACCACACCAGAGAAGGTAGATTCTTCCCCCCCACCCCCCAGAAATTAATCCAGGCACACAGATCAGTCACACTCAGGTACCTACAGCAATACTACCCAGATGCAAATATAGGACCCACCTAACCTGATGGATATGGGTCATCTAAGAAGGCTTCACTGGACACCTCTCTACCCAGTTCAGCCCATTAGAAAGATACCTGTTAGCAGCTGCAGAGCCCAACAGCCTAGAAGTCCGTGAAAACGAACCTTGGGTCCAGATACTCGCACATACACTGTGCTGTCTATCGGCTTTCCTACTAGAATGCAGGATGCATGCCTTTCCACATTGTTAATGTACCATAAAATTGTCATGAAAACCTCATAATGTAATTACTTGCATTTAATTGATTATACATGCCCCCAGCCTTGTTTTCTTTCTTTTTTTAACTGCATGCTCATTGTAATGACTTGTCCCAAAGCCAAGTGATTTCAGAATTATTTGACTGTTTATTATCCTTTGAGAGTTACTAATTAAAATACTTTCCTCCAGTGAAAAGAGTTGCTCTTTTCCTGAATTCGCTTTGGGATGCTCACCCCTGAGGAGAACTCCAGGAATGCCTTGCTAAGCTCCCCTGTAACTGACGGCCTCCATTGTTAACATATGCGCGGGCTTAAAAAACATTAAGCGACTTACACAAATGGAAACAAAATGCCCTTTGAGTTCTATTGATAACTTAACCTTTAGCGTTTTGGATTAAATCCCTTTTCTCGGGGAAGCAGGGGGAGCCACTGAATGAAACCATTATGTAACACATTGTTGTGGGAATTATTTTGTGTGAAAATATATACAGTATATCATCTAAAATGCCTTTGATTGACGGTGGGTTTTCATAATTCCTAACTACAATATACATATCTTTTATTGCTTCTCTAATTTGTGCTCCCTTTTTTAGGGAAATAGAAGTAATTTTGAGCAGGCAAATGATCCCATGACACCAGACACAGTGGAAACCCTGGAGAATGTGGGGGTCTAGAAGGGGTAGATGGGGTACTTATTGGAGCTGGGAAGGTCCTGTTTCTTGAAAGCTGCTTGTGGGTGTGTCCAATTTGTGAAAATTCATCAAGCAACATACTTAAGATTTGTCTACTTTTCTACAAAAATTATAGTTCATTTTTAAAGTAATTAAGAGAAGTTATTTCAATTTTTTAATTATTTCAGTATTAAAAGTAATTTCTATAAAAGAAAAAGGATGTAGTTGCCAACTAGCAGAAACACAAGCATTACCCTAAAGTGTTTACAAGGAACAGAATTAAGACTGGTCTCTTTTTCTACTTTGTTTTAAAAAATGATGCACAGGGCTTCCCTGGTGGTGCAGTGGTTAAGAATCTGCCTGCCAATGCAGGGGACACGGGTTTGAGCCCTGGTCTGGGAAGATCCCACATGGCGTGGAGCAACTAAGCCCGTGCGCCACAATTACTGAGCCCACATGCCACAACTACTGAACCCCGCGCGCCTAGAGCCCGTGCTCTGCAATAAGAGAAGCCACCGCAATAAGCCCACGTACTGCAACGAAGAGTAGCCCCCGCTCACCGCAACTAGAGAAAGCCCACGCACAGCAACAAAGACCCAACGCAGCCAAAAATAAAATAAATAAATTTTTAAAAAATGATGCACAATATATGCTTTGACAAATCGATGTTAAAAAAAATCTGAGACAATTGGGAAAGTCTGAATATGCACTGGATATTAGGTGATATTAAGAAAGTACTGTTTGTATCTTGATGTCATGCAATAAGAAATTCACAGAATGACATGTTGTATTTTTGTCAAAATGTTTGACCTAATTTAATCATAAGAAACGCATGTGGAATATTGGTCTAAAATGTTTTTTTTTTTTAAAGTTAATGCTTGGAAAAAGAAACAAAATGGTAAGAGAGGGGCACATTTCTGAATCAAAACAGAGGCATAAAACTAAATGCAATATGTGAACACATACACACACACTCACACACACACACACACACACACGGCTGCTAAAGACAGTTTACAACTGGGAGAATAAGGCCTGTATATTAAGTTACATTATTTAACTAAGGCTAATTTTCTTAGGTAATCATGGTATTTGTTATTGTATAAAAGGATGTTCTTAGGAGTTGCGTGCTGAAGTATGCAGCGGTGAAATCGCATGTTGCCTTTAACTTGCTTTCAAATAGTTTCGTGAAAGAAGAAAAGAATACACACAGAGAGACGTGGTCAAACGTTAAGAATTGCTGAATCCAAACCAAGGAAGAATACGCTCTTCTTCAGTACCTCTTTGGCTTTGAAAATATTCAAAAATTTTTTTAAAAATCATTGTTAATTTTGCTAGGTCTGTAAATGGCAATTTCGTTATGTAAGAAAATGTCTTTAATTTTTAGAGATAACTATTCAAGTATTTAGGGTTAAAATACCATATCTATTATTTGCTTGAAAATATTATACTTTCATTAAAAAATATGAAACAAATATGGCAAATGTTAACCATTCTTAAATCTAGGTAAAGAATATATATATATATA
>NW_020175528.1:9213318-9340726 GCF_003031525.2 Neophocaena asiaeorientalis asiaeorientalis
ATATATGTATATATTTATCAATAAAATCCTTCCCAAGTTTTTTTGGTCTCAAGTTACCAAAATAAATTTCAGTATCCGTCTTCCCCAATTAATTTTCAAAGCTCTCCATAAATTGGTAGAGCTTGGAGAGACACCATTAGTCCAGTGTACCTAGAATTCTGACTCTTTGTAAATAAAGTCAGACGACACACTTCCCTCTCAACTCCAGTTATAACAATAATTAGGAGAAGGGATGGTAAAGGTCCTAAGAGAAATATTTCAGTCTGCTCTGAAACTTAAATGTTGTTTGGCCATCTTCCAAATACAAGCCATCATATTCCCGTCCTGCTCCCTCAGACGCTGCCACTGATAACACAACAGCCTTCAGGAATTCACCTTTTTCTTCTGGGCCATTCTCCATTGGGGAATTAGCTCTGGCACTTCTAAAGCCCTTGCTGGATCCCAAGCAAGCCCTGGCACCACAACTCTCCCGGCAAAACCCCTCTGTAACCTGCCGCCAAGTCTGTGCACCGATTAACTTAGAAAAGGAGAGCCCACTTCTCTGTGGCCCTCTAACCTCAGGGAGCAAGAAACTGTAGCTTTTAATCCACAAGGCAACAGCTCTGCTACAGTGGGCCTTTGGCAGGGCCCCGGATGTGCTTTTTCTCTGCTGTAAGGACAGCAGAGGGCCAAAAGCCCTCAGAGCAGCACCTAATCCCCTAGCCTCGGACTCCGGAGACCATATTGCACAACACGCAAGGGTGTGGGCGGTGGAGTCCTAAAAAACATGGTTTGAAGTCCATATCTGCCACTTACTAGCTGTGTGACCTTGGAGGAGTTACCCAGCCTCTATTTCTCGGTTTCTTTATCTGTACAATGGAGATATCGCAAATAGTAGCTAACAGGTTGGGGGGAGGGGGAGGGGGGGAATGGGTGAAGGGGGTCAAAAAGTATAACTTCCAGTTATAAGAGAATTAAGTTCTCGTGATGTAATGTACAGCAGGACTATAGTTAACAATAACCGTATTGTATATCTGAAAGTTGCTAAGAGAGTAGATCTTAAAAGTTCTCATCACGAGAAAAAAATCTGTAACTATGTGGGGTGATGGATGTTATCTAATCATTTTGAAATATATACATATATCAAATCATTATGTTAAACTTATACAATGTTATATGTCAGTTATAATATATCTCTATGAAACTGGAAAAAGAATGTTTAATTAAATTTTGGGGGGCTGCACCACACAGTTTGTAATAAAACTTTCTCATAAAGAACATTCTAGTCCCAGATAATTCACTTTTGAACTTATTCAAACTTTAAAGAAGACATTATCTAATGAGCAACATTCTTCAGAAAAATGAGGAAGAGGAAATATTTTCCAATCAGTTTCATGAGGCAATATATCCCTCTTACATAATCATGACAAAGACATAAGAAAAGAAAGCCGCAGACTGATATCATTGTGAGAATAGAAACTACAACCTACTGGCTAAATCCAGCCACACCCATTCATTCATATATTGTCCATGGCAATAACATTTTTTTAATTTTATTTTTTTATTTATTTTATTTTATTTTTGGCTGTGTTGGGTCTCTGTTGCGGTGCGCAGGCTTCTCATTGTGGTGGCTTCTCTTGTTGCAGAGCATGGGCTCTAGGCGCACAGGCTTCAGTAGTTGTGGCTCGTGGGCTCAGTAGCTGTGGCTCATGGGCTCCGTAGTTGTGGCTCGCGGGCTCTAGAGCTCAGGCTCAGCAGTTGTGGCGCATGGGCTTAGTTGCTCCACAGCATGTGGGATCTTCCCAGACCAGGGCTCGAACCCATGTCCCTTGCATTGGCAGGCGGGTTCTTTACCACTGTGCCACCAAGGAAGCTCCAACATTTTTTAATGTTACAGAAAAAAGAGGTCTGGAGTCAGACTGTATTCCATTTCTAGCTCCTACAATTATTACTTGTATAAACTTGGGCAAATGACTTTATCACTCTGCACCTCAGTTTCCCACCAATACCTATGACACAAAAAAACCTTAAAACAAAGCCTGACAGGTAGAAAGCCATCAGTAAGCATTAGCTACCATTATTATTATCAGGACTAAAGGACCCACCCCATTATCTTGAAATTAAAGTTACTAGGACACCTAAAGCTCTTAGCATAGTGCCCAGCACATCATAATTGTTTATAAATGTTTGCTATATGTCTGGAGGCATAAATGGCAGGAAAGGTGTTTGGGGGGGATTCACGGATTGGAGAAAGAAAAAAAAGTTTGCTATTATTATTGGACTTCACAATAGCTCTGTTAGGTAAGCAACAGCAATATTAGCATTTTGCTGATGAGGAAACAAAGGATCAAAAACACTCAATGACCTTCCCTCTGTTGCATGCTGACAACAATGACTACTATCCATGCCACTTCCTAAAATTCTCCATGCCTCAAGGATCCACTAGGAAGGAGACAGAAAAACTAAAATAGCATTTGAAGATGTTCTCATGAACATCAGCGTAAGTATTCTGAAGCTAAGTTTAAAAGATAAAATAGTAAGTGATGGGAACAATTGTAGACTGCCCTGAGAAAGATGCTTGGAATCAAAGCAACCCTGGACACAACTGTACTTTACTTTGTGCCACTGAAAGCTCCTGCTAAAATCCTTTTTCGTTTGGTTTATTTTAATCACACTTGAAATGCAGAGAGAGCTCCTTTTGAAAACTAATTTTGTTACAAACCTTTCTGGAAAGTGAATGATTATTTTCCCTAAAGAATTAAGCTCCCGCCCCCTTTATCAAGTTATTATAGATACAGATTTTTCTGCACCTGTTTTAACTAAAAATAATCAGCATCTGTATTCAGGAGAGTGCATGTCTTCAGGTGGGTGTTGATCCATCTTAGGTAGAGAGTGATGGTCCCTACCTGATCTATAGTGGACTAGAAAAAGCCCACTATAAAGGCAAATTCTCCCAATAGATGCCTTGCATCATCTGCTTCTCAGCAGCATGTTAGATTAGCACAAACAACGCAAAAATCACAGCACAAAGTCAAGAATACGACCGAGAGTACCCTCTTGAAGCTATTAGTACTAGCTACCACCCAGCTCTCGGTCTCCTACAGAATCTCAAGAATTTTCCTTGCATCATTATCTCATTTAATACAACAAAGAGAAATTATTATCCCCATATTATGAATGAGGAAACTGAGGTTCAAAACGTTTAAGATATGAGACTTGCCTGAAGCTCCACAGCTCATAGTGTAGGAATTTAGACCCAGGTCTGCTTGGCACCAAAGCCAAGCACTCCTGAAATTTTCTGTAATCTTGTTAGCGTCCCTTGGAAGAAAAAAGAAGATACTCAGAATCTTAAGAATCTGAATCCAAAATTAAAAGAAAATAAATATTTTAAAGAATTAAGCCCGGCCGAGTCCAAGAATTCCCCCATGGGCTCTGGGCAGAGCAAGGCATCACTTTCTAAACAAACGCAGCCTGCTAGGTGTCCCACCCTGAGCATGTCGCCCCCTGCTTGGTTCAAAGTGGCCACAACGCTGACCACGGTCTCTGGTCTTCTACTAGCTGTCCTGGGCCAGCACACAACTCAGAGATTAACTTTTACAGGTCCAATCACAGCTGGGGAAGTTGATGGGGTGTTAAAAGAGAAACAGAGACAGAGAGGCACAGAGAAGGTGGGGGAGGAGAAGAAAAATAGAAAGCGGGTAAGAACTAGCACTCCCCTCTCGCTAAAGAATGTGAGTCCGTTGCTGAGCAACAAGGGGGAGAAAAGCAGTTGACAGCCATTCTAGCATCTGCAATTGGGCTTCAGTTCAAGAAAAGTAACACTTGCTTTTAGCTACTGCCTCTGTGCCACAGAGCTGCATTTAGATAAATTTTATGTTTTCCACATTTTTAATCTTTTTTCCCTTCCAATTGGCAGGCTTTCTTCCCAAACCTCTTCAAGGAGATATAAAACTCAACTGAAAGGGGAAAACTGCTAAGAGCAGCATCATTCAGGAATTTTTTTTTGAGCAAAATAAATATAGGTGGTGTTTTCAAACACTGTAACCTGCAGTGGTAGGTCCAACCTCTCAGTGAGGCGGTGAAAGGGGTGAAGCTTCATGACACTTTTTGCCTACACTGTCCCCGCGTTTTCTACATTCAAGAAGGTAGCTTAGGGCTCCCCTGGTGGCGCAGTGGTTGAGAATCTGCCTGCCAATGCAGGGCACACGGGTTCGAGCCCTGGTCTGGGAAGATCCCACATGCCGCGGAGCAACTGGGTCTGTGAGCCACAGCTACTGAGCCTGCGCGTCTGGAGCCTGTGCTCCGCAACAAGAGAGGCCGCGATAGTGAGAGGCTCGCGTACCGCGATGAAGAGTGGCCCCGGCTCGCCACAACTAGAGAAAGTCCTCGCACAGAACGAAGACCCAACACAGCCAAAAATAAATAAATTAATTAATTAGTTTTTTACAAAGGGCTTCCCTGGTGGCGCAGTGCTTGAGAGTCCGCCTGCCGATGCAGGGGACACGGGTTCGTGCCCCGGTCCGGGAAGATCCCACACGCCGCGGAGCGGCTGGGCCCGTGAGCCATGGCCGCTGAGCCTGCGCGTCCGGAGCCTGTGCTCCGCGACGGGAGAGGCCGCAGCAGTGAGAGGCCCGCGTACCGCAAAAAAAAAAAAAAAAAAGAAGGTAGCTTATTCATTTGCAGCAACATGGATGGACCTAGAGATGATCATACTAAGTGAAGTCAGTCAGAGAAACACAAATATCATATGATATCACTTAAATGTCTAATCTAAAAAAATGATAAACTTATTTACAAAACAGAAACAGACTCACAGACGTAGAAAACAAACTTACGTTACCAAAAGAGAAAGGCGGGGAGGGATCAATTAGGAGTTTGGGATTAATATATACACACTACTATATATAAAATAGGTAAATAACAGGGTCGTACTGTATAGCACAGGGAACTGAAAATCAATATTTTGTAATAACCTATAATGGAAAAGAATATATATATATATAACTGAATCACTTTACTGTACACCTGAAACTAACACAACATTGTAAATCAACTATACTTCAATTTTTAAAAAGTTGGCTAACTTGTTTAGATTTTTTTCAAATTAAACAAAAATGAATAAATTTTGATGTTTCTTGCTATTTTGGTGACACTTACAAGCATCAAAGCCTGAGGTCTTAGCATTTTTATATTTAAAATTATATTTTATGTTTGAGCCCTTAGGAGACAAACACATTTAAACAGACTTTTCTATAAGGACTAACAGTTATACTTCCAAATGCAGATCACAGTGTTATCATTTTCAAAAAAGAGCCTTGCAAAGATGTTCCAAATACAGATCACCATGCCCCATTCCCATCAAATTTTGTGTAACTGAGTAAGTAGACTGATAATTAAATACCAGGATTCTTTAATACTCATCCAGAATCCACCCCAGACAGCTCTAGCAATGGTCTAGTCACTTATTACAGCACCATAAATCATACAGCATCTACTACAATGTGTAAGTAACTTTTCCCAACAGAACTCCTTTGTTCCTCGAGCTATTTGTGTTACATAAAGCCCACAAGTAGCCTACAGAGAAGACCAGATAGGCAGATATCTTCAAGTCAGGCTCACCCCACTAAATAAATGGTCTTATTACTAACAGTATCCAGCAACACGTATACATTCATCGCTTATTAGAAGGGCTGTGCTTCTGAAAAGCTGTGATCAAATAGATCTTTTTAAATCAGAATCCCTTTTTTCTTTCACTTGCATATGATCAGAGCTTACTCCTAGGAGACAAAAATGTACCCATAGTTCCATGCACACCTCAGACGTTAAGAAATGGAAAAAACCTTAGAGACTATGGAATCCAACTTCCTTGTTAATCTGTCTTCTGCTTCACTGTGCCACATTCGTAAGTGACAGCAAGAAGCACTAGAGTCACACACATCTCCCAGACCATCTCAACCCACTTCACAGAGGAAAGAGAATGAGACTTAGACATGAGTATTATTTTTTTCTTGGTGCAAGCCCAGGGGACCTCCCCAGTCTTCCATTATTGGAGGGCTTTGTTCCCCACTCTGAAGACTGGAACTATCAACAGTTGACCAGTGGCAGCAACCAAGTTTTATCATCTGCTTATTTTTACAGAGTGAAAAAATGATTGTTTTATTTGATTTATTTATTTTTGGCTGTGTTGGGTCTTCGTTGCTGTGCGTGGGCTTTCTCTAGTTGCAGCGAGCGGGGACTACTCTTCGTTGCGGTGTGCGGGCTTCTCATTGCGGTGGCTTCTCTTGTTGCGGAGCACAGGCTCTAGGCGTACGGGCTTCAGTAGTTGTGGTTTGCGGCCTCAGCAGTGGTAGCTCACGGGTTCTAGAGCGTAGGCTCGGTAGTTGCAGTGCACGGGCTTAGTTGCTCCAAGGCATGTGGAATCTCCCAGGACCAGGACTCGAACCCGTGTCCCCTGCATTGGCAGGCGGATTCTTAACCACTGCACCACCAGGGAAGTCCCAATGATTGCTTTATTATTGAGGATCACTCATTACACGTGGACTTTTAAAATTATTATTTGTGTACAAGAGCAATTTAATGATATTTACACTACAAAATTATCTTTGATTGACCAACCAATTTTTAATCATATGCCACTGACGTTCCATTCCCGCCATGTTTGAATTATGTCAGTCTATAAAGTGAGGATTCTAAAAGTGCAATGACCAAGGTCTATCATGGTAACCTTGTTCAGAAATTAACATCACTCTGCAGAGTATTGATTTGTAGATTAACAGCTGGATACTGGAAGGAAGATCTGATTCATCAAAGTTAGTAGGCTGGGGAAAACAACGGGTCTAATTAGCAAATAGATTATTCTTAGGCCCTTTACTAATTTCAAAAGGATAAGCTTATTGGTTCCCATGGCAGAAAATGCAGAACAAATAACCAGGTTAATCACTGAAGTTCAAAAAAAGTTGGCCAGTAATGGTCATCAAGGGCTCTGTGTCCAGGAAATCCCGCCAGACAGGCACTGTTTGCAAATGGCTGGGAAATATGGTCCACTGCCATCAAAAACAGATGAAAAGCAGGATTTGGTTAAAAGAGTGAGTCTTTGCCCAAGCAAAACCTTTCCAAAATAAAGAAACAGTGTATGCTGGCTGCCAACTGACCTCGGCTGAAAAGAAGGGACAGTCCCGCACTGGTGTTCATTATACTCACTCTCAATACTATTAAATGGTGTTGAGTGGAAATAAGACCTAATCAAGGGAAGACCCTGCCAACTCTGACAGCGTGGTAATATCCCCAACTAAAATACTCAGATTCTCATTAAATCACATACTTTTTAAACTTAAGAGTAAAATACACCAAGATAATATCTATACTCTAGTGTTAAGAGAAACTACAATAATATGAGGAAGGATTTAGATATGTGTTCAAAAACATCGAAATTCCAAGAATTTTCCAAATACCTCTAGGCTATCTTTAAAGAGCAACAAGGTATATATTATACAGAGTAATTCAACAGGGCAAGGGATTACTAATAATAATCTTTTCAAAAAGTAATGTCATTATTCAGAGTCAATAGCAGTACTCTAAGATTCTTCCTGTAACATAATCTCCTATGGAAATATAATTGAGTTAACAGATGTAAAGGACCTGGTACATCGTAAGCATTATGTAAGTATTAGCTGAGCTAATAAAGTCACAGAGCCAAAAGGGGAAAGAGAAGCCTGACAACTTCCTCATCCAATCCTAACACAGGGTGCCTTCCTAACCCCTCCAAGAAGCTCAAGCTGATATCCAGTCCTCTGTTCCTGACACACTGTTCACCTGAACGGAAATAGTCAAACAGACGTCAAGACAAGCACTAACCATACCTCACGTACCTTCCTTGACCCTTGGTAGGAAGGAGGCCACTTCCCCAAGATAAGAATCAACGTGGGGGGACCCATTTGATATGTTAAATGAAGTTCAAATAAAATGTTTCCATAAGTCACGAAATTGCCTATTTAAAATTCACATGACCAACTGCTTGACCAACAGAATATAGTGCCAGTTTCCAGGCTCAAGTCTTCAAAAACTCGCAGCTTCCACTTTCTGTCTCTTGAAAGGCTCATGCTTAGCACCCAGGCTCCATGTCGTAAGGAAGCTCAAGCAATCAACAGAGAGTCCCTCATGGAGAGAAACTGATGCACCCGGCTGACGGCCAAAACCAACCTGCTAGGGTGAGCTGCCTTGCAGAGGATCCCTAACCCTCAAGCCGCTCTAATGGACACTTTGTGGAGCAAAGATAAGCTGTTCCTGCCACATCTGTCCAAACTGCAGATTTGGGAGCAAAATTAATGACTGATGTTTTAAGCCTCCCCTTTCCCCCCACCCCCAAAAAATCACATTATCTCAGTAAAACATAGAGCTATGCTCACGTTCTAATTAATCAACATTCCTGAACTCAAAAATATATAAATTTTAAGAGATGGGTGCATATTTTAAAACAAGCAACCAAAAAAATCACCAGGCATGACTATTTCTCCTTTTCTTGAAACCAGTAAGGTCAGTTCTCCCCTGAGAAATTTCCTTAGTTCATATCTAATACTTTTCCAGTTAACAACCAGCCCAAATACCCGCAAACCAATATATGCCCCGATTCCTCATTCTATACTATCATTTAAACAAAGCAGTATGAACTAGGATATGAAAACAAACTTTTTGTCGATTTTTTTTTAAACAAGGTCCTGTTCCTTGCATACCTTGTAAGAATCCTCTCAACTACTTGAGAAATTTGTTCATGTTTATAACACCCAGCAAACAATCCTAAAGGCCATAGAGCAAGTAATCAGCCTTGTAATCATATGGTATGCAATGACTGCCTCAATACAGAAAGAAATTCAATGTAAGCAAGATATGAGAGTTGAGATGCACTAGACTTCAGTTACATTTATTCAAAGAGATTTACACTAGCGGTGGTGGTACGTCTTATTTCTAACAGATTTTAAGCTCCTTTTGACCTTGGACCATATCTAATCTTCATATTCACCACTAATGACCACAAACCAGACCCCACTAGAAAAACTATCAATATGCATTTTGTAGGCACTGAATAGTGCTGGGGGGAAATGGGGAAACAATAAAGTTTTCCCACAGAAGAGAAACGTATCTATGTAGGGTTCAGAGAAATGTTAAGAAAACTCAAGGCAAAGTTCAGTTTGAATTTTTCATTCTCGAAGTCACAGTGTAAAAGGGTATTTGAAAATCTTTTATATTCTTGAATGGGAATTTGCATCTATTTTTGCTAACAGCTATTTTGGAATGAGCTGAGGATTTGGATTAAAGAAGAAGGAAAGGATGTGAATGGAGGCCACCCGAGATGAGAAGACGGTTCTGGTAGCAACGATCCTCCCTCCTTCATTTCACCCTGAGCCCTGAGCAGCCCTGAAATCCCAGCAGTCACAGGATCCTCAACTCTTGGGAACAACCTGACTCAATCTCGCAGACGTCAAAGGTACAAAGCACAAGATCTCAGGAGCTTAAACTCCAGTGGTTGATCATTACTGTGACCCAACTTTTAAGTGTTCAGTAAACCCCTTAAATAGCTCATCTTTTCAGCATTGTTTAAATTGACCATGCTGATGTTCAAATAGCTTACGAGAAAAGCCTAATTTTCAAGCCAAATAATAATAATAACCAGGCTTCATCCAACTCTGGGCTTCAACTGTAGAAATCTATTTTCAAACTGTAAAAAATATTAACTTTGGGTAAGAAGGTTTTTAATCTGACAAGAAGAGACTCTGAGGTAATAGTTGCGTTCCTCTTACTGTGAGGGGCCAGTGTCACTGCTGAGCTGCCCCTCTCTGTGGCCACCCACCCTGGGCCCACAGACTGCCTGCATCACTACTACTCTCTGGCTTCCCACCAAGTCCTCAAGACATGATTTTCTGAGTTCAGTCCAGTAACCAGATTCTATGAAATAATAAAAGGAAAATGGAGTTCATGACTGAAATCAAGCTGGGTGGAGACATAAAGGGTCTTTTGTTAATCACTGTACAAGGGAATACAAATGAAGTCAGGCTTCGCAAGGAATTCCGATATCTTAATGAAGATTTATGAAGAATTGTTGGCAAATAAACCTCCAATGCAAGGAGAAATGGTCACATAAAAATACGGGTGTATGATTTCTTTAGCTTAAAAACAATTCAAAAGACAGTTCCTTCATAATAATCCTAATAATTGAACTGCGAGGGGTATTTTTTTTTTTTCCTGTTCTCTGATTACACTCCCCAACCCCCATTACACTTGTCTGTTTCTTCTTTCTTCTTTGGTTAACTCTGAAGTGGGATAGATCATCAGCTTGCCCTAAAGCTGTGAACTGCCCCACTGATGAAATCATGAGAGTGATTTCTCTACTCCACACAGAAAGTTTTGTTACACAGTTTTCTTTGTTCATGTTCTTAGTAATGCAGAAAATCAACTGACATTTTCTCCTAATAATGATTGGATTATGAGAGAATGTCAATGGAAAAAAAAAAAATGCTGTCACGGTAAAATGCTTAACTGGTGCTATGTAAATGTCACACAAAAAAGCAGCATGTGAAGCCATGCAGATCTCATAAGGAGCACATTTCCCACATCCAAGGTCAGCGATGGTATTTTGCCACAGTCATGGATTTTACGTTGCCATCAAGACACACGGAGATAATTAGAAAGACAGTGAATTCATGAAATATATTCAAAGGACGGGAAATTTTTTAACTTTGTAAGCAGCAATAATAATATTACTAGCAGTAATACACTATAAATAAGTAGTTTATGCAAAGTATTTTCACATTTCATAATATGCAAAGCATTTTTGCTTTTGATTCTCCAGATATTTATTTCATTCTCTAACCCTGGAAGAGAAGTATTATCATCCCTACTTTATAGGTGAAGAAACAGAAGGCTAAATAATTTGCCTGAAGTCATGCTGCTAGAAAAATGGCTGAGACTCAGTCTCCTGGGATGAACGCACTCATCACAGCTCACAGTGCGCAAGTCCCGGGGCAGCCGAGAAGGGGTCGCCACAGGCTTTGCAACAGCACCCGAGCAACCGAGTTGGCTTTGACATCTATTCCTCATCCAAAAGAGGAGCTGGAAGAGAAGCCAATCTTGGGAAATCAATGCTAGCAGGGTCTGGTTTACTCCTAGGGTTCTGGCTCCTCCTGTTTTAGCTGTAATTCAGAAAACGCAGGAAGTGAAGCAAGGAGGTCAAAGAAAGAGCTCCGGGACTTCCGGGAGGGCCAGGTGCTCCCTGTGTCACAGTTGCTGCTACAAGGGCTGCCTTAATCCCTGATGCCTCGCCCAGTCCCATTCCTCCCAGCCCACATGCTGACCAGCTGCTCAGTGCTTCTGTGCGGGGAGCGTGGGGGGCAAATGTCAGGCAAGTCCAAGGCTCCTGGCCCTCCAAGCACTACCCTTCCTCCTGACCCACCCTCACACCCTCCTCCAGGCCCCCAGATCAGACTTGAGGGCAGGCCAGGAAGCAGGTGCGAGGACAGGTGCCTGGAGAAACCAGGCACAGAGAAAGGTTCACACAGAAACTGAAGCCATAAGTTCTGCATTCTTCCCCCACCAGGGAAAGAGGGGGAAGTGTCAATGGAAGGCTTGAGTTACTGAAGTGCAATAGTCACCTTATCCCCCTGGATTTCAGGGTGTCAATGTTCATGGCAAGGCTTTCAGGCCGGTGCCCCTGCAGGAAGGAATGATCACTAATTGAAGGGACAAGTAATTCAGACAAAGGGAAGAGCACTGTGAAGGTCCAGAGGCTAGCAGGAATGCAATATATATTTTTTTAAGTTTATTTGTTGTGATTGTTTGTAAGATATTTCTATATTTTTAAAAAATTTATTTATTTTTGGCTGCGTTGGGTCTTCATGGCTGAGCACGGGCTTTCTCTAGTTGCAGCAAGCAGGGGCTACTCTTTGCTGCAGTGCGCGGGCTTCTCATTGCGGTGGCTTCTTTTGTTGTGGAGCACGGGCTCTAGGCACGTGGGCTTCAGTAGTTGTGGTGCATAGGCTCGTAGTTGTGGCTCACGGGCTCTAGAGCGCAGGCTCAGTAGTTGTGGCACACGGGCTTAGTTGCTCCACGGCATGTGGGATCTTCCCGGACCAGGGCTCGAAACCGTGTCCCCTGCACTGGCAGGCAGATTCTTAACCACTGCACCACCAGGGAAGCCCAAGAATGCAATATTTAGGAGGAACTATAAGAAGTTCGTATGGCCAGAGAGTAGGGGTTGGGTCACAAGGGCCTTGTAAGCCCAGTTAACACATTTGAACTTTACCCTAAAGCCAAAAGAGGAGTTTTAAAACAGATGCTATGACACTAATACATTTGTCTTTTCAGAAAATCACTCTGGCCACAGCATGGCAACCAATCAGAGGAGAGTAAGACCATCTCAAGGAGGGAGATCAGTTAGAAGACTACTGCAGATGCCCAAGCAAGAGGTGATGGTGACCTAGACCAGGGAACATAGAGAAGGGAGGTTATGGGGATGCTGATGAGGTGGGACTATGAGAAAGATTGGATGTGATAGGTGAGGACGAAATGATGGGTGAGGTTCCAGCCTGAGCAACATTCACTGAGTTCCAAACAATGGAGGAGAAGCAAGTCTGGGGGTGAGATCATGAATTCAGTTTGGACATGTCGTCTTTGAGGTGACTGTGGTACACACAAGTGGATGTGTCTAATGGACAAGTGGATACAAGGGTCTGGAACTCAAAAGAGAGATTTAAGCTGCGGGTTTAGACTAGGGACTTACCAAGTACAGGTGCTGAAACCTTTTCTCTCGTTACCGAAAAGTGGCCATGTCTTACAGACCCCCTCAAGCCACAACCACTCCATGAACCTGCTTTCTTATCACCAGCTCATGTTCTGAACTCCTGTCCTGAACTTAATAGCCTGTACAATACCACTGAGATATTGGCAGAAAAAGACCAGACAGGTGTACAGACAGACAGCCGTTGTCACTGGTTGCATACTATTTATTTATTTATTTTTAATTTAATTTTTTTTTTTTGGCATGGGGCCATGCCACACATCTTTCCGGGATCTTAGTTCCCTGACCAGGGACTGAACCCGTACCGCCTGCAGTGAAAGCGAGGAGTCCTAACCACTGGGCAGCCGGGAAAGTCCACTAATAATTTATGCATATGTATTTTCCTGCCCCACCCAACTTTAAGCTCTTTAAAGACAAAGATGTGTCTGGTATAGGCTCTGGGTTTTCCAAGGTAGTCTTGGTTCCAAATAGCCTGGCCCTATGCATTCCTGTGCCATTAAATTGTCTTTAAAAACTCCAACATTTCCTCAAACAGTAAATGAACAAACTTTTCAGCAAATGTTACAATTAAATATATAGGTCATGAAAGATTGAGGACCACAAAAAGACACACAGACCCACGGGATGAGGAAACAGTAAGATTTCTCACTAAATTGCATTAATAGCTAATACTGATAATTCTGAAGTGCCCGTGAGAGGCCAGTTCTGGGGTCACACAAACCTGGGTTAGCACTGAAGCTCCACCACTGATAGGGATGTAACCTTGGGCAAATTACTTAACCTCTCTGTGCCTCAAAAGCCTCCTTTGTGAGGGAAAGATGGAAATACATAACTAATAGGTTCATTCATACCAAGCTGGGTATAGACAGGCAAACACAGACTCCACGTTCATCCAGCTTACCGTCAGATAATGACAGAAATAATTAATTACAGTTGCTGCGAAGAAGAAGGGCTTATAACAAGGGGAATCTTCTGTTCCCAGGAAGGTCAGGGAAAGCTTCAATGAAGAGGGGACCTTTTAAAGCAAGACAAGAGGAATTAACTAGATGATAGGGTTAAAGTGAGGGGAATCCCAAGGAGCGGCAAATGCAAGAGTGAAAAGTCTGTGGCCAAAATAAATGAAAATTTTTTAAAAAGAACAAAAAAATAAAAAACAAACAAAAGCAAAAACGTCTGAGGCCAGGGACTTCCCTGGTGGCGCAGAGCTTAAGAAACCGCCTGCCGATGCAGAGGACATGGGTTCGAGCCCTGTTCCGGGAAGATCCCACATGCCGCAGAGCAACTAAGCCCATGAGCCACAACTACTGAGCCCGCGAGCCACAATTACTGAAGCCTGTGTGTCTAGAGCCCATGCTGCGCAACAAGAGAAGCCACCCCAATGAGAAGCCCGTGGGCTACAACGAAGAGTAGCCCCCGCTCACCGCAACTAGAGAAAGCCCACACACAGCAATGAAGACCCAACGCGACCATAAATAAATAAATAAATTTTTTTTTAAAGTGTCTGAGGCCAGATATAACTTTCTTTTATCAGAAAAACTGTGAGGTGACCACTCTGAATAAAAGTGGAGCAGAGGTGGGATTGGTTGGAGAGGAGTGATAAAGATAAAGCACAACAGTTTTCACTATTGTTGGATTATTTATTACTGTCATTGTTATAAAACTATTATCATAATGGTATTTTTCTAGTTGTAAAGGCCAAGAACGCCACCCTTTTACAAAAATAAAATTTGTGACATCAAGGCAAAGCTATGTGACAGCTTTAATAGGTATTGTTAAGTATTTCAGTTCCTTTTATTTTGCCTATGATTTTTTTAGTACTCGTTTATAAATGCCTGTGGAATATTTTTATAAGAAGTACTGTGTAACGCAAATATAAATCCACTATTATTGCTTAGAAGGCTGATAGTATAAATTAACTTAAATGTCCTTTGAGAACTTGACATAGTAATTTTCTAAAAGACCTATTTGACTGACCTTCTCTAAAGCTCTGAGTTGAATGAAATGCTTTCCAAATTAGCCGACATAATTAAAAAGAGTGAATCCATTCTCCATCAGTGAAGAATCAGTCATCTTCAATGATTAACAACTTTGGGAGACTGGGAAAATCAACAAAGAACTGTGTGGCTATAAAATTTCCTCTAATAATTCAAACACATTACTCAGAGATTTGCCAAAAGATAACTGAAACAAAAAATACATGTGTGAAAAACAAGTAGTGAGTAAGCAGACCTCTTCTGAAAAGTACAAATAAAACTACCCACCCATCACCTTCAACAAAAGATTCCCATTTCGAATACAAGCTTTATAAGGGCAAACAGTTTGGTCTTCCGTGTCTAGACGAGTGCCTGGCACATAGCAGGTGTTGGATGTGTTGGATGAACAAAAAAATAAACAAATGAGGGACCACAGTAACAATGCAAATATTGAAATCTGATATTGAAAATTTTGAATTATTCATACAATTTTTTAACAAATATATTTTAGATGTATAATTACCATATTATTTTTATAACTATAAGAAAGACTGTTTTTCACAATGTGGAAAACAATTTCATTTGGAATACTGAAACATTTCTGTATTCTGACTACCCCACCATCACATTCACACACACAACCGCACCACCAAGACCTGTACAGTTAGGGTGTACTTGTTTCCCAATAAATATCTAAATAATTTTTAGGAAGGTAAATTGCAAGAATGATCATCAGAAAAAGAACGGAAGCATAAGTGATAAAGGGTCTAAAACATGAAGAGCTACATGAAGCCTTAGAAGTCATCTAGTCTGACCTTATCATACACCAGATGGGTTAAAAAGATCCAAAGCATCACTCAACTTCCGTATTAATGGAGCAAGGACAAAAGCACCAGATCCTAAAGAGTCATCCGAATTCCACTAGGGATTTTCTTCGCAAATTTGTGTTAATTAATCATAATCAGATTATCTACTAAAAGGTACTGAATACCAAAGACCACCACACCCTTCCCCTCTTCAAGAAACTGTCATGCCAATTCACTAGGATAGATAGGGGACAGCAAATAATGCCCTGCAGCCGAATCCCACCCACCACCAGGTTTTTCTACAGCCAGCGAACTAGGCATGGTTTTTACATTTTTAAATATTCAATTTTAACAAACTAAAAGTACGATAATATTGGCGACCCATGAAAATTCAGATCTCTGTGTCCACAAACAAAGTTTTATTGGAACACAGCCACACTCATTTGTCTAGGTATTGTCTGTGGCAGAGCTGAATAGTTGCCTCAGAGACCACAGGGCCCACAGAGTCTAAAATATTTATCATCTGGCCTGTTACAGAAAATGTCTGCGACCCTTGCACCAGGAGATCGTTATGGTGACTTCAGTAAATTTCACCTTCAGAAAGAGCCAGCCCTGTCCCCGCCAACCAGCTGTAGTCACTCACATGCTATTTCCTCTTCTTTGATTATTGAAACTCCACAGCAAACTATTGTTTCTACCAGTCACTCAGAAAACAAAGATAAAAGTTTCCACAGAGGAAATAATAACCTTCCTTTTCCAAGGTCCTTGTCTGCCTCACTTGCAGTGAAATTAAAAAGCCATGCTTCACTCACAAGTTGGTCTGTGTCATTTTCCCCAAGTGAATTCAGAAGACTCCAACAATTCACTTTTAAAATGAAGAGCTCAGGCAGAAAAAACAACAAGTAGCCAGGTTAGTGAAAATGAACTTATTTACCCTACGGGGGAAAAGAAAAGAACATTTATTATCTGGAACTGAAAGCAGTTTTCTCTTCCTTTGATATGCTATTATTTTAATATCAAAATGTGCAAACTATCCTTATGTACTATCCATCTTCTAAAAATCGAAAATTATAATATCCACACTAAAATTTTTAATTTGCCGGTTTTCCAGATGAAAACAGAGTACCGAATTCATACCTGCTCAGTGTTGCAAAATGACTTTTAAGATGTCAAGAAGTTTTTTGTTTGATTTTGTCCCATATTACTTTCCTCTACCAGTGTACAAAGTACTGCCTTGTAACAAACACATCAACCAGGAAAATCCCATTCCTGGGGCCTTTGGAAATAACTTTAAAGGTGTCTGTGTTCACTTACATCATGACCCCAGCTGTTATATTCCTAAAGTTACAAATGGCCACTCTTCGTTTTAAGAGCACATTTAAAGAAACCTAATGTTAGTTCAACACGGGTAAACAGTCTCCGACACTGTATAAATAAAGAATTTTTTGAGTTGTAAATAGTAGTTTCTCAAAGTAGTGGAAAGCGGGCTGAGAAACATAGAAACAAGAGATGGACACAAAGTTCGCAGGGCCCTCCCCCCAAGCCCCTTTCCAGCAGGGCAAGGAGTGAGCACAGGACATCAGAAGCTGGGAGAGCTTGGCCACCCAGAGGGGCACTGAAGTTGTCAACACCTGAAACCAGCTGCCATCCAGTCACTGTTCACTCATTGGCTGAACATCAACTGAAGAGCCTCCTACTTATCCAAAATCCAGGGGATTCAAAGGCAAAAAAGGCCTAGACTCTGCCCTTGAGAAGCCTACTGACGTGCAGGTAAGAGAGAATAGCCTAGAACCAATAAAGCTACCCGGAGGACAGTGACATACGCCAGGGGTTGGCTAAATGCAGCCTGCAGGCCCAATCCAGCTGACAGCCTGTTTTCGTAAATAAAATTTTATTGGCATATGGCTACACCCACTCATTTACTATCCACAGCTGTTCTGATGCTATAACGGCAGAGCTGAGTGAATGCAACAGAGACCATGTAGCCCACAAAGTCGAAATACTTCCTAACTGATCCTTTTCAGAAAAAGTTTGCCAACCCCTGAATAGGCAGAGAGCTGGCATCCAGTGAGGGCAATCGGAGGAGACTACACGAAAGAGCTGGTATTTGGTCTAAGCCTTGAAGAATACGGAGAGTTTCAAAAGAAATGGGAAAAGGATATAGTGAGGGACAGAACGGCCAAGATGAGACGAGTCTCGAGTGAGCAAAGGACCCAACCTGAACGTGGTACAGAATAGGAGCCGGGCGTTGTGTCACCACGGCCAACTGTACTCACCTAGACTACACGGTTTAACCTCTAACAATGCAGTTCCATCACGTTTGCTAACTCACTGGCAATGTTATTCCCCTTTCCTCTAGCTTCCTTGACATTTATGGCAACGCTTATCAGAACCTAGTAGAAGCCAAAGTGCATTACGAAAGTTCCAAAAAATGTTTGTTTGCTGAATTATTATTTTATCCAATCATAAATTTGCATGTGAGTTTAATTTCAAAAACACTTGTATACATTATTGCCTTTCTGATTACTTTAGTTTAAGATTTCACACCTTTTTATTTTATTTTATTTTTTTATTGGAGTATAGTTGATTTCCAGGGTTGCGTTAGTTTCGGGTGTACAGCAAAGTGAATCAGTTATACATATACATATATCCATTCCTTTTTAGATTCTTTTGCCATATGGGTTATTACAGAATTTTAGATTTGCGTTTAATCCTCAATCATGGCAGACATTACTACTTCCATTTGGCAAATGAGGAAAAATTGGACTTACTGCATGTCCCATATGGAGTCAGGGGCCAAGAGACTGGCCTGGAACCCTGGATTCCCCATTCCATCCCACGGCTTACTTTAGGAAAACACTCTGTTGGAAGGCTTGCCACATGGACTACATTCAAGACTGGAAATTCCAATAACCAAATACCAGATAATCAAAGGGAAATGATTTTTGCGGACACATCCTTGCCAAACTTGAACTGTGGCCCGCATTAGCTGGAGCTTGGTGCTACTTAAAATCTAGACCAAAGACCAAGAGCTGGAGGTAAGTTCATTCCGTGCTTCAACATCTCTGGTCAACATGCACATTTTGTTACAACGGGCACTAGGTCAAACTTCACATGGATTAACTTGAATCCATTAGAGATGAAAACAAAACTCACCTACTAATATACGTCTTGGCAGTTGGATCACTTTATTCTGCATTGGAAAACTCACAGTCCTTAAAAGAAAGGCATCATTAATAATTAATTCCCCTGTCCCTCTGTACTGGCAAGTACACAATAAACAGGATTTGAATGAGTCCCTTAGAAACCCCAGTTGCCTGCCAACTGAGTAATATCTTCTTTTCAGGGAAGGGCCATGATAGAGATTCTAAAAACTTGGGTCGCTAAGTATTTCCTATGCAACAGGACATGAGGCTTCAGCGCTGAATTTCTCCACCAGCAGGATATTCGCATGATGAGTAAATTAGCAAAGAAAACAGGAGTTGCTCTCACCATTTGTCATTCCATAGGTCAGACTTTCCATAATCACCAAGTTGGCATAAATGGCTTCTTTAATCACGGAAGCTGTTTCTTCTCAACCCCTTCCCCTTGTCTCTCCACTCACATCTCACCTCCACTAATCCCTCAAAACATCTCTTCCTGCGCAATTTTTATTTTATTTTATTTTTTAAAGATTTGTCTGACTCGCTTTATCGTGATATTTGTTATTTATTTATTTGGTTGTGCTGGGTCTTTGTTGCGGCAGGCGGGCTCCTTAGTTGTGGCATGCAAACTCTTAGTTGTGCCATGCATGTGGGATCTAGTTCCCTGACGAGGGATCGAACCCAGGCCCCCTGCATTAGGAGCGTGGAGTCTTAACCACTGCACCACCAGGGAAGTCCCCCTGCACAATTTTTAATTTGTGTTCCTTCAACATAAGCCCGTCTAGAGGCCTGTATAACTAAGCTATTTTCATTATATTTAACTTCAGAACAGACAATGGTTCCGAAGCAGGTCTGAAAACCATTTTGAAAAATAGAATAACTCTTCTTTCAAAGTAGAGGTGGGCAGGCTGGCAGCAGAGCACAGAGGCATTTTTATGTTTTCAGGATCAGAGGAGGGACTACACCTGCTCTCTGAGGTCGCTGTCCCAGTCATCCTGCCAATGTCCTGTCTCCCAGCATCTATCATCTCCTAGCTTTTTCCCAACACCCACCTCTTGAAGCCAGGGCATCCTCAGAAGGTAAATCAGGACATGTAAAGGTAGAGGACAGAACAGAATCAACTATGAAACCTAAATACAGCTTACGGGCCTAGCCTAGGAAGTATGGTCAATGGGTCTCCCAATCTGGCCTAATGAAATGATGTCATGAAGGTGAGCATCACTCCCCAGCATCAGCACCAAGGAAACAGAGGCAAGAGCCAGGGACCAAGTACAGGGCTGAAGATAAGCAGCAAGACCAAAGGTAAAAACTTGGTAGTTAAGAAAAGGTATCTGCCTTGCACTGCCTTGGTCACCTAAATATAGCCAATCTCTACTCCCTCATACCCTCTTTTATTCTGGTGACTTACATTCTTTCATTACTTTCTTAACAAGCAGATAATCGAGGTTCCTGGTGGGGAAAAAAAATGTAAAATACATATAAACAAAAATGAAACATAAAGATGCATGGGTGGAAAAAAGAAGAAAATCCATAATTCCTCCACCCAGAGAATCTATTGCTAACATTTTGGTATTGCCTTCCAAACTTGTTCTTGCTTACATGTCTTTTGAGGGGGTCTTTTCCTGAACTGCTTTCAAACAAACAGATTTTACTTTTATTCCATCTGGAAAAGAATCAGTTCCTCTGAGAAGCTATTACTGACACACTTCTCAAAGGCATGATGATTAAGGATTTCTTTCCATCTGGTATAATATAAATGTTTGATCCTGTATCTTTTTCCAAATTATTAATGCCATTTGAACCCAGGAAGTCTTTTCTGAACAACATGAACACCTTTCAAAAAGTGACTTTGGAGTGACAGCTTAGGTGTTGAGTACAATGGGGGTTCTTCATACTACTCTACTAGTATTGGGATATGTTCGAAACCTTCCATTATAAAAAATGCTTTGCACATGCACCTCAGTATTAATTCACATGCAAACTAACATGTGAAGTACTCACTAAATAAAATAAACAACACTTTGTACTTTCAAAGTGCTACTCTTGAATATTTGCAAACATCTTCTGATTTAATGCAGAAACAGCTAAAACTCAGCTGTGAAAACTGGGCCCAGAATATTGGTTTCTGCCATTTTTAAAAGAGTTTCTCCTTTGGCCAACTGATTTTTCAGACTGAAAAACTGTGTACAAAATTCCATGCCATGTGGAATCTGCTTTAAAAGAATTTAGCTAGCAATTAATCATTACAAATTTTAAAACATTTTTAGCCCCAGGTTTTTTTTGGTATTTTGGCCACATCACGAGGCTTGTGGGATCTTAGTTCCCTGACCAGGGGTTGAACCCATGCCCTCAGCAGTGAAAGCACGAAGTCCTAACCACTGGACCACCAGGGAATTCCCTTACAACATTTTTAAAAGAGAGAATGGATCAATGATGAATGTTGAAGTGGGTAATGATGGGCACGTGGGAATTCATTATACTATTCTCTCTGCTTTTATGTATATCTGAACATTTCCATAATATGAAGTTTAGTTTCGTTTTGTTTTTAATCACTGTGAATATATTGCTCCTGTTGTGAACAAATCCTTCATACCCAGGGTAAAGATTACTAGGCTCCACTGGAGTGGCTTCAGTATGGAGTATGCCCAGTGCTGGCCCCAGCATGTTGTACTCATCTATTCCTCATGACCTGCCTGCTGGGTGGGTGTTACTGGTCCCGATTTGGTATGTGAAGAAACTGAGACTCAAAGAAACAAACAGCTTGGCCGAGGACTCAAGGCGATGGAGATGGAGGAAGGAGAACAGCCACACCATGGAGGTGTCTGCTACACATATTGTTTGGTCCCTTTCTAAATATTATTGTACGTGAGCATGTCTGTTTCATTGTCACTTGCAGTATTTTAGTGCATCCTGTTTTTCTAGAAAAATGAATCAGCCCCTCTCTGTTTATCCAAGATAACAAAACAAAACAAAAAAGCCCCGAGAACAATATTGGTCTGATGGAGTTCATCCTGACTGTAAAAGGAAACGTCCCTGAGGCAGTATCCTCGGTGAGAGACATCCCTTCATAAAACAAACTAGGAATATTCCAACGGGGCTCAAATAGGCAACTTAAAATTTTATTCCACCGTTTGGTGGAAGCTACACTGTGCTCACCAACCGGAGTTTTGACTGCTTTGTGGAGGCTTTTCCGTCTCATCTCGGATTCATTCCATGAACTCTATTCCCTCCAATGGCTCCAGCTTTAAACTTTCATGTGTCTTATTTTTCCCCTTAACTGAGAAGGCCTCTCCCACCTTCTTTTCTGCCTCTTGAAACTACCCTATCCTTAAAAACCCAGCCCAGGGAGCAGTCTCCTCTGTGACCCCATGTAACCCCCACCCCCGGCTGGAACTAAGCGTTTCTTTCTCTGTACTTACCTAATAAAATGGCTGTGGTCTCCTTTAATAAATTTCCTTGCATCGCTGTGCATTATGATAAGCCATTTTCATATTTCTCTCGAAAACTCATTGCCGATTATTTAGCACAAAGGCCATTCATTCATTATTACATCCCACAGTCCCAGCACATAGTAGAAGCTCAGTGTGGAAGGAGAAGAAAGAAGGAGGGAGAAAGGAAAATGCTGCTTTATATGTACAGCCCAGAGATAAGTCTAATAAGGGCGTTAGGATCTAAAGTCATCAAGTGAAGACAAAACTGATTCAGGAAAATTGCTCTTGAAAATCTAAGGGAACATTAAATTTGCTGTACCATTTGTAGACATCCTCTCTCTTAATAAAACCAGCATACCCAGTTTTCCCTCCAGCTTCAGGACAGACAGCTGGGGAGATATTGGTTTTCACTTAGGGGTCATATTGTAGTCATACCCTGAGGGTCTCCTTGAACCCAGATGCACAGAAGGAAAAACAGACTCACCTCTCATTTCACACTCCCTCCAGGGCATACCCTCGGAGGGCTAGAGTGGAGCATTACGCAATCCATCTTCACTTTCTCTCTGGCCTCCTCTCTCTCCAGGCTCACATGGGTGCATCCAATCACACGCAATGTAACTGCACTCTGCATCCTCAAGTTCACAGTGGATGGCTTATGGGTTTCCAAGGATTAGCTGCTTTCATTATCTCTAGCTGACCTCACTCTAACAAAGGATTTATTTGGAGCCCTTTAAAACCCATATAGCATATCAATATTACTCATGAACTCTAAAAACTTCTCCCATGAATACAAAATTAAAATGTAGAATATTCTACCACTGGATAAAAGAAAATAACTGCTCAAGTACACACACACACACAGAAACCTGGAAAGATAGATACCACAGTGGACAGTGGGTATTCAAATGGTGAATTATGGGAGATTTCCCCCCCTTTTATTTAACAAAGAACTGTGGATACAACATTACTAATTATTAGAGAAATGCCAATCAAAACTACAGTGAGGTATCACCTCACACCAGTCAGAATGGCCATCATCAAAAAGTCTACTTTTGAAATAATTTTTAAGAATTACTTTTTAAAGGCTACTCTCAAGTTCTTAGGGATGGACTGAAACAAGAGATGTCAAAGATAAGTCTGTGCCCTCTGCAGGCATGTTCTTTTGGACACTGAAGAATGGTATGAGGGGCTCCCTGAGCCAACAGGCTGCCTGCCCAAGTTGGCCACAAGCCGGTGCTACAATGTCAGCAGCTAACAGATATGTCCGGGCGGCTGCGGGGTGTGGGCAGACACTGAGGCGCTAGTACCAATCTGGGGGTGGGTGGACCAACATCTCTGATCATCCATCTGTGCCGGCCCCGGTGCCAGATGCCCCACATGTGTTTATCTCTAATCCTCACAACGACACCCAAGGCAGGCAAGCAGCTAGACAACTTACCCAAGGTTACACAGACAGAAGATGGCAGAGCCAGAGTGGGAAGCCAGGTCAGTCAGGTTCCAGAAAGTGCTCTGAACCAATGGAATACAAAGATGTGGTCCCCACACACCTGGAGCTTACAGACTGATGGAGAAAAAAGTGAGGGCTATGCAATGTCAGGTGTGAGAAATACCAGTGAAGGGTTAGGGGCAGGGAGGGTTTGGGAATGCAGAGCGGAGAAACCTTATAAAGGGCAGAGGTGAAATCTGAACCCAGTTCTGTCTAGACCTAAAGTCTCTGGGCTCTGCACTGTAGTAGGCTGCCTATCCAAGCTTCAGGAGGCTGGGAAGGCAGAGGAAGTGCCAACTGAGAGGACAGTGACATCACAAGTGCAAACCTGTCCCCTCTCCTTCTCCCGCCTCCCTCCGGGCTCCAGAAACAGGCAATGCGGGAGCCAACGCCACCTCCAAGCCATTGACATTGATACCCAGAGACATTCAACCCAGAGATGTTTAATGTTTAGGCTGCTGGCCAAACAAGGAAATCCAAGATAAACCTGCCATTCTGTCATGACCTCAGCCTGCTGCCAGACAGGCAGAGACAATGGCAAAGAGGAACAGCCCTGCTATGTTTTCATGGCACCCTTCAGGAAGAGATGAAACTCACCATCAGTCACACCCAATTGAGGCTGTACCACGTGCTGAAGCAGGAAGCAGGGACTCTCCTGAAGGCAATCCAATGGGCTCCCGCAACTTCTCAAAAGATGGAAAATAGGGCTTCCCTGGTGGCGCAGTGGTTGAGAGTCCGCCTGCTGATGCAGGGGACATGGCTTCGTGTCCCGGTCCGGGAAGATCCCACATGCCGCGGAGCGGCTGGACCCGTGAGCCATGGCCGCTGAGCCTGCGCGTCCGGAGCCTGTGCTCCGCAACGGGAGAGGCCACAACAGTGAGAGGCCCGCATACCGCAAAAAAAAAAAAAAGATGGAAAATAGCACGGCCTCCCCTCAAACTCTTCACACTACCTAACAGCAGTTCCTGTGAGGCAGTGTTTGTCAGCTGTATTATTGAAAGAGAAATCAGGTATACAGTTGACAATTTCTTCAATCTCCACACTCTTTTCACTGGAGCACAACAAAGGTACTTTTGTTCAAGCTTCTTACTTTAGGCTTTCATTGACTGCCAAGAGGAGGCTCACAAATATACCTTTATTGCCCAAAGATGGGATGGCCCAGCAATACTGCCCACTTGGGTTGCCAGTTAATCCTAAAAACAGGCTGAATCTGGGGATCTTATTACACCAATGGCCTGGTTCTCTCAAGATCTCAGGGAACCGGTTTCTAAATTTTGTTTTCCAAACGGTGGTCCTTTGGAAGCACCTAGAATTCCACCATTGCACCTTCCTTTAGGCGCCTGATTATGGACTTGGCTCCCCTGAACATCTACACACTTTGATTTTTAAACTTATTTTTGGTCCTGGATTCTAGCATACAACACTCTTAAGCACTTACCTGAGGACTTTATATAGACTGACTCTTAATCCTGGAAACAGCCTTGTTTAATGGGTGCTTTTGTTATCTCTGTTTAGAGATGAAGAAACTGAGACACAGAGAATTATGTAATGTGGCAGAGAGAGGCAGAATTGAGAACTGAACTCCAACACTTTGACTGTAGAACCTATATTCTCAACCCCTACCCTAGACCACCTCCTCTAAAGAGGGTTTATGGTAACTTGGTTTCTTTCTGCTTTAGGTGAGGTACTCACAAACGGAAGCAGGGCACGTGGAACATAAACAGGTTCAAGGTCATGTGTGGTCATCCTAACCTCAGTGGTATGAGACCCAAGGATGTAACTGGATCTCCTTTGAACCTGTTTGGTCAGTCCTCACATTGAAGCAACAGAGTTCACCTTCCAAGACGATAGTAAGTCTGACTGCAGAACCCAGCTGGGCTGACAAGTCTGGATGAAGGACAGTATTCAGGGATCAGTTGCCTTCAAGTTCAGTTCCAAGTGCCTTAAGGAAGACCCTTTGAGGAGCTGAATCTCACACAACTGAACTTCATGTTCTCCTTCACCCCTCCTGCACACACCCCCACTAACATCTACCTTTGTAAAAGACTTCATTTAAACAACACAGAGTAACTCATCTACTCAAGATAGAGAATGTTTCTATAGGAGCTGAAACGAATGTCTAGATCATTTTTTATCTAGATCGCATCTATCTACACCTCAAGGTCCAGCTCAGATCCAATCTGTCCAATTCCATTAACAGCATTTCCATTGCTGAAAGTTACAACTAGCTCTGCCCCACGCGCATCCAGGATTGAACCATATCTCCAGGCTGTGGAGACCACAGCCTTTACCTAAGAATCTCAAGCTCTTTGACTATAGAGCATTCCAACGACTCTATTTGCTCAAAATGACGCAAGTAGAGAGAACGCAGAATTGTGGCGCATCGTGAAAGAATCCATGTCACCCTCGGTAGGAACAATTCTATACTGGGATTAAATTTGCTGAATGAACCCCAGATTCCTAAAAACAAATTTGTTGCCATTCTGACTTTATGGTCCTGAAAATGTCACAGAATGACATGCTTCTCTACCTTGGCTTTCACCTCACTTGAACTGTTTTGAGGTATACTAGATATGGCATTTTAAAGGGCAAAAAACATGCACCCAACAGCTTCTAGGCCTCCCTTATGAAGAAACAGTCCTTGTTTTTAAACTTTTCAAGCTTCTTAAATTTGCTTCTTCCTTGTCTACTTTTCCAGACGGGAATGCTAATCACAGGAGTCTTTGTGAAACTATATTTCTGTGATTTTTTTTCTTAACTCAAGTAATGTTATTGGAAGGAAGCAGAAGACCACAGGGCACAAACAGAAGTGACTAATGCTGGGAGCAAGTGCTGGAAGAAAGAAGGCCCCACAGAGAAAGAGACCTCTGCACCACAGTAGCTCGTTGTATGTCACTGTGGCCACGACTGTTTGGAGACTGGCACCCAGATTGTCCAGCTCTCTTGAAGTGCTAACCAAAGTAACCAGGTGCAACTCCTTTCCCTGGCAATCTTTTGCTAAAAATGATAGAAAGAAAAAAATAAATAAGAAAAACTAAGGAGGAGAGGAAGAAATTCAAGTACAACGCTCAATTCAGTAGAAGACAGAGTCATTCTGTACCTATCTCGGTTATATGACAGATCTATTTTGTTTACTTTATTTATGTTGGTTTTGGCCACATCGCGTAGCATGTGGGATCTTAGTTCCCCGACCAGAGATCAAACCCGTGCCCACTGCAGTGGAACTGCAGAGTCTTAACCACTGGACCGCCAGGGAAGTCCCTTTATTTATTCATTTATTTTATTTCAGACCGATTTTTAAAGAACTACACATATTCTATCATCTGATGTTCCACATTGCAGGTGTTCTCAAAAACTTTTACATGGAAGACAGGCCGGTGACCTAATGGTTAACTCTGAATTCCTCTGCTATCATTTCAACATGTTGTTGGCACAGTTTCAAAATCAGTACATGGTTTTTTTTTGGTGCTATAAGGATGTTTGCTCTCGGTCCCAAAATGTCTTCATCATTTCACCTTCCTTATCTTTATTCTTTTTCAACTCTCACTCACTCACCTTTATATAAAAACTACTTTGATAGAAATCATGAGTCCATACGCCACACCTTTCCCCTGCAAAAATAATACCTGTATCTGTTACTACTCACTGCCTCTCACCCCCCTCTTCTGACATGATTGGTAATAACTACTTCTTCATGAATATAAAAGTGTTCTTCTCAAAAACAGCAAGGGACTTGTTTTAGCCCAGTCTTATGAGATGTTTCCCAGACAACAATGTGTTAGTTATAGTCAGGTTGATTAAAGCACATTGTGGACGATGTTGCTGTTACTATATTCCCAAGTTCCAGTATGTTTTCTATCAAGGTTGTTATTATTTGAATAATAGATTTACTTTTCAAAAACTATGAAAATACAATCAATTGTCAATTTATTAGGGACATTAAATAATGGATGTATACCAACAACATAATATATGAATCATACACAATAGTAAGAACAATCATTTGGTATTTACTACCACATTCTATTTTCCCACATAGTAAAAGAAAATAAAGAAATTGATGTACTTGATTCAACAGCCAACCAAAATGTTTCTGAGTTCGTCATGATTCTTTCCCCCACCATCCTCCATGGTAGTAATAGCCTTGGATCCAATAATTTCTAAGAATGAATTCTCATGAAGCAATCATGGATGTATCTTAAAAATTTACAAGAATGTTTATCACATGGCTTATTTAAAGTGTGAGAACAGGGAACAACCTCAATAATCAGTCATGGGGGCTGGATGAATAAATTAGGGTGCAACCATAAAACGGAATGTCGAGCAGCCACTAAAAGTCATGCTGTGATACCATTAGCTATGAAAGGCATCCCCAATCATTTAAGTCTGCAAAATGTGTTCTCTCTTCCTTATGAGTTAAAGCCTATATCCACTGAATAACATCACTTCCATGAACTTGCATTCTGATCTTACTTGAACAGGAGAGAAATAATAATTTCTATGGGTAAATGTAGAGCTGTATAAATAGAAATGATATCATTGCTTTCAGGACTAATCATTTGCTATGTGTCCATAGAGAAAAGAGGTGAAATCCTGATGAGAAGTTGCATATAATGCTAAAACTTCACAACCCTCTCTGAATGACCTCAGCTCATACTGATAGCACTTAACTCTGCATCTCCTCATTACTCTTACGTAGTCTGGGCAATGCCATGCTCTCTCCCATGTATGTATGTTAGCGCTCCAGTCAGCCTACAGGGTCAAAGCCTGGGTCTTTGTCTCCCACTGTAGTTAAGTTGGTTATCAATGAAATAGACAACTCTGCCCTTTTGTTATCCCTGCTTTCTATGACAGAGTTACTGCGACTTGGCTAGTTTGTTTGTTTTTAATGAAGCAGAAATTAGGACCACATGCAAATAAGTGTTTTCTCATAAGGAAGACATGAGCTGTTCTAAGCACAGCACTAAAAGCCCTGACTCAAACCAAATGCCACTTCCTTAATCACTAATACACCTCCAAACAGCACCCTGAGTTTCCCATTTAAGTACCTACCAAGTCCCTCCCTTCCTAGATGTCTGACACCCAGTTGAGCTCATAGATCAAGGTGATATGCATCAACCATTCCAAGCGATGAATGTGCTACAACCATACAGTAATGGCCACAAAATAATTGTCACTCATGAACAATGAGTTTTCCTACAGAGCCCAAGAAGAAAAACATCAGAGATGGCTTTCTGAGTCTAACCAAGGTCCAAGGGACAGGCCTTCAATTGGGAAAATTGTCCGTGTGAAAATTTCAGCAGTAAACAATTGTAAATAAATTAATCCCACTATGTCAATCCTCTGTGTTCATTATTGGAGTAATTACTGCATTGCTAATTATAACAGAGCCTCCAAAAGTGTGCCTCCAAACCCAGCAGACAGTCAGTAATGCAACATCCAGGGGCAGACCATGTTAGATAAGCATCCTTTATGACTCATGACCATATTTCCCATGGGTTTTTTTCTCCCCTAAAATACATTCAGTTGGAATCAGTCACTATACAAAACAAAGCTAATGACTTCTCTTACTTGAGCCAGAATGTTAAAAGAATGTTTGTATGCAAACATATATATATATATACATATATATATATATTCTGTAGTGTGTAATAAATACATAAGTAAATAAATACATACTATTGACCTGAACCAATGTGATGTTTAACATACAAATGAAAAAAAATTTTTTTTACTTTATTTAAATAATTTGCATTAAAACCCCAAAGGCACACTCAGTGTTATTGGTTAGAGATGAAATTCTACTCCTCTTTTTCCAAACTCCTAGAGAAGGTACTGCAGGGATTTGCCCATGAAGACTACAAAAGGGCATCAGCTGGGGCTTCCCTGGTGGCACAGTGGTTGAGAGTCAGCCTACCGATACAGGGGATACGGGTTCGTGCCCCGGTCCGGGAGGATCCCACATGCCGCAGAGCGGCTGGGCCCGTGAGCCATGGCCGCTGAGCCTGCACGTCCAGAGCCTGTGCTCCGCAACGGGAGAGGCCACGACAGTGAGAGGCCCGCGTACCGCAAAAAAAAAAAAAAAAAAAAGGGCATCAGCTGGATAATTGCCCATGTTTGAATGTGTGCTCAGATGGGGCGATGAAATACATTAAACATAGGGTTGCATCCAAGAATAGTATCAAAAACAAGGTGTTGCCCAACCTTGGCATATTGTGAACAGGTAGTTGAACACCCACTCTGTCCTGAGGCCACCAAGCAGCTGCTTGGCCAATGCTTTATTAATGTCCTGCCCTGCCCTGTCTTAGTTCACACTAGTGTAATGGCCTGCTCATTGTGCCACTCCCCAGCAACTCTTCAAAGAAGGTCAGGTAAGATAGAGGCCTACAAAAAATGTGAAATGAGACTTGAGAAGTATCTTAGGGACTTAGGGTTGCCAGATTTAGCAAATAAAAATGGAGGACATGGGCTTCCCTGGTGGCGCAGTGGTTGAGAGTCTGCCTGCCGATGCAGGGGACACGGGTTCGTGCCCCGGTCCAGGAAGATCCCACATGCTGCAGAGTGGCTGGGCCCGTGAGACACGGCCGCTGAGCCTGTGCATCCGGAGCCTGTGCTCTGCAACGGGAAAGACCACAACAGTGAGAGGCCTGTGTACTGCAAAAAAAAAAAAAAAAACAAAAAGGAGGATACCCAGTTAAATCTAGATTTCAGATAAGCAACAAATAATTTGTTTAGTATAGAAAGACCACAACAGTGAGAGGCCTGTGTACTGCAAAAAAAAAAAAAAAAAACAAAATGGAGGATACCCAGTTAAATCTAGATTTCAGATAAGCAACAAATAATTTGTTTAGTAGAGTACGCTCAAGAAATATCTGGGATATACTAATACTAAAACTTGATCCATTGTTTTATGTGAAATTCAAATTTAACTGGACATCTGTATTTTATCAGGCAGCCCCACTTAGGATAAACATCTGTTGTTGACTACCCATCACCTATACCCACTGCCTTCCTAACCACAAGCCAAATGTCCTGGGAAACACCTGCCCCCATTTTCGGCTTTGTGCAGGGTCGTAAGGAGTAAGTCAACTCTGAATATCTGCTGGGCAATGAAATTGAAGGAGGAACGCAAATTTTGTTAGGAAGAAACTACTCTTTATTCTCCAAAAAGTGAGAAAGCTTCAGAGAAAGGAACGTATGCCAGCTGCCTTAAACCATGACCTTCCCTGCCCGCCTCTGAAGCACCAGAGAAGCCAAGAAGGGGGCATAGGTGGTAACAGCTGAAGAGAGTGTGATGTGGCTACAGCTGGCATCCCCGAGTCAAACTGGTTAAAACTTGTACTAAACCAGCCAGAGATATCCATGCTGCATGGCCCATGAAACCACAGGATTTTCTATCCATTGGGAAGACTTACAAAGCTCTCTAGGGTGGGTCTCCCCCCTTTCTTTGTATAGTGTAACCGGTGAGGGTCTTTTTTTGTTTGTTTAAGGAAGTATTGTTTTTTTAAAAAATTCTGAAGGTATAAAAAAACTACCATTAGGGCTTCCCTGGTGGCCCAGTGGTTGAGAGTCCGCCTGCCGATACAGGGGACACGGGTTCGTGCCCCGGTCCGGGAGGATCCCACATGCCGCAGAGCGGCTGGGCCCGTGAGCCATGGCCGCTGAGCCTACGCGTCCGGAGCCTGTGCTCCGCAACGGGAGAGGCCACAACAGTGAGAGGCCCGTGTACAGCAAAAAAAAAAAACTACCATTATTAAGCCAGTTTGGGGCACTCTGAGCTGCATGCTTTGCAACAGGAAAACCCAGACACGCAAACACTAGCTTCAACAAGTAGCTTCCACTGACACTACTTAGCTCTTGGTATTGTCCATTGCTTTTTATGATGGGCTAATTCTTCCCCTGGAAGTCTCTTTTTCCATATGATAGAGCGTGTGTATCCCTGCCAACAGGAAACACAAGCTGAGCTTTTGGAGGTCTGGAAAAATGACCGTGCAGATCATCTCTTCTATTTTCCAAATACCAGTAACTTGTTGTCCACAGAGTCTTGGTGAGTTCTGAAACAAAGCCATAAAGATATCCTTCTCCACCACAGTATAAGCTGTGATAATTATCTTTTGTTTTAGACTTGACTGACCCTAAATAATGCACTAAAAGCCCCTATAAGTTTTAAATTGGGTGAAAGCACATAATAGAGGAATTTAAAAAAAAAAAAAAACTTTCAAGTCAGCCAACCCATCTACTCCGGCAGATAACAAAAAAAGAAAAAAACAAAACAAAACAGGGAATTCCCTGGCGGTGCAGTGGTTAAGACTCTGCACTTTCACTGCCGAGGGCCCGGGTTCAATCACTGGTGGGGAACCAAGATCCCACAAGGTGAGAGGCACGACCAAAAAAAAAAAGAAGAAGAAGAAAGCAGATAGCAATATGAAAAGCATATATATAAGCACATGGGAAAAAAGTAAAGTTATAATAATGACATTTTCTATGGGTCTTTCTTTGCTTTTTTTAAAAAAAGTTAATTAGCATTGTAAATTATCTTGCTTCTGCCTCTGGCTCTAGCAATGGACAGAAAGAGATTTTTAGAAGAAAAAAATCTCCAGACAAAAGAAAATTAGCAACTTATCTCCAGTCTACAGACAAAGACAGAGATCTAAAATTTTCAGAGATCATTTACTGTCTCCACGATCCCTTCTAGCCACTTCACGGGCAGGATACACCTCCATCTGGGGACAGGTGATCAGAATTTCTTCTTGCTCTTCCTCCAGACCAGCTCAGGCCTGCTCAGCTCACTGTATTTTCCAGGCAGCCGTGAGCCAGAAACACAGGGCCAAGACTCGTGGCTTCACATGAGGCCCTAGTCACGTGTCCAAGCTTTTCTGCCCTTGGTGGGCTGGCAAACAGGAGTTTACATGTAAGTCAGGGCCCTCAAGCCCCAGAACCAACAACAGGAAGCAGAGTCATGATGCTTAAGGTAATAAGCCGTCCTTTTCCACAGTCACAGTATGGACCACAAGGCCCTGAAGTCACCCCAGAAATAATGTCTATTCTCATCCCATCCATTTGTTTCTGTACAGATTGTATCTGAATGCAGCAAACCACATCTCCTTTACTCATTCCTTCCTTGTTTCTAAGCTGTATTTAATTCTGAAAAGAGCTACAATCTAATGATGGAAAGGTCAGACTTAATGGAAAAAAATGAGTGTCAGTCCCGCAGAAACAAATACTCTTTTGTCAAGATCGCCCACACAAAATCTGGTCATCCTCTCAGTCTGGACATGTTGGCCTGTTCACAGTTGCTGTGCACAGTTCAGACTAATGCAAAGGATGCCAGGCAAGACCTGTCCGCACTCACCTGAGGCCAGAATAGAAGAGGGGAGGGAAGATTCAAGTAGCCCCACCAAGTTTACAGGGGCAGAAACTAAGTTTGGACAAGGACAGTGGCTTACTTTCCATTCTCTCAAAAGATCTGCTACTGTAAGAGGTGTATGTTTCCAAAACCTATTTACTTTAAACAATAAGAAAGGCTTTTATTTTGGGTGTGGAGGCAGGCTTTGCCTAAAATCCAAAATTGTAGGGCTCCTTGATTCTTAATAACAATACTCACCAAATCAGTGATATTGCTATGATTGCACCCTCCAAGTAAAGTTGGAGTGAATTAACATTTCATCTCTCTTTCACCTATTTACCAAAAAAGGCATTTCAGTCTTCATGTACAGACTCCAATTATAAGAGCCAACAGATGTTGAATAGCCGTAAAAAAGCTCAGGTTATCAGCTACACTCCGAGACTAAAGCTTACACAGGAAACACTCCATCTTCCCTGTCCTTTTCCACAGAGTGAGATTCACTCCCTCTGTATCTTTTTATCAAAGACAGAAAAAAGGCCTTATCCCCTATAGTCATTCTTCTCAAATGGCCTGATGAAGTAGTAACCAGAGCACAAATCTAGACCCTAGACCAAGCAACACCATCAACACATGCAAGAGGAGACATTTAATTGTCCCAATAAGACTAAGCAGGTCCACCTTGGCGACCGCAACTGGGGTGATGGTCCTGGGCTCCATGCTTTGAGTCACTGCGCCTTACTAAAATTGACAATGTTAAGCACCTATTTTTTTATAACCTTCATTTTTATTTATTTACGTATTTATTTTTACAGCCATAATGAGGTCTCTCTGTGCTGAGTTGCCCCAGGCTCCACAACACTTTCTAGCATGACCCTGACTGTACAGAAGCAAGCAGGGGTAGTTTCCATTTTACAGAAGAGGAAACTAGGGCTTGCTGAAGTTATGCAAGCTCATTAAATGGCAGAGCTGTGATTCAAACCAGAATGTCTGACTCCAGAGCTCACGAGTACTCCCTACAACTACTGCCTGCTGCTGATGACCAAGTATCCAACCCCCGGGCACCTCCACTGCACAAACACAGAGTCCTACTCTATTAAAGCAGCAGAGGGAAACTACTTTTGGCAACTGCAGAAACCACAAGGGGAAAAGCCATTTTCCCCTCAAAAATAAGTATAATTAGCCAAAAGGTGGAAACAACCCAAACGCCCATTGACAGATGAATGGATAAACAGAATGTGGTATATCTATACAATCGATTATTATTCAGCCATAAAAAAGAATGAAGTTCCAATACATGCTACAATACGGAGGAACCTTGAAAACACTAAGCCAAGTGAAAGAAACCAGTCACAAAAGAGCATATAATATATGATTCCACTTGTATGAAATGTCCAGAAGAGGAAAACCTATAGAGACATAAAGCAGCTTAAGGCTGGGGGGATGAGGTTATGGCGAGGGGAGGACGATAGCTAATAGCTACCTAGCTAGTAAGGGATTCTCTCTGTAATGATGAAATTGTTCTATTATTGATTGTGGCGGTGGTTGCACGTATCTGTGAATATGCTAAAAACCACTGAATTATACACTTTAAATGGGTGAAATGTACGGCATATAAATTATATCTCAACAATGCTGTTTAAGAAATTAAGTGACATCAGTTAAGCAAACTCAAAGAGACCTCGGCTATCTCATTCAAGTTCGTTTTTAAAGGTGAGGAACCCTAGCAACGAACCCAGTATGAGAGTCTAAATCAGCGTCCCAGTGTGCTCTGTCTGCCGGTCCCATTACTCAATGTTCCTGGGCACTCAGCTCAGTGCCAGGCCATGGATAATGGGAGACCCTCACCACTGCCCCTAAAGAGCTTAAATGTAGTTGGGTTTTTTCAAGCCTGAAACAACAAATCCATTCAACAGCCTGTAGCACTGGATCAAGATGAGGGGAAGACCATAGGAGCTGAGGAGATGGACAGGAGGTGAGGCCTGAGATGGGCTTTCCGAGAGGAATGAACTGGATGAAGGCCCAGAGAAGACAGGGGAGGGCAGTCCTGGGAAGGGAGACAGACGCTGCGGAGTAAGTACTCAATTTGCACCATGTCTTTCAGATGAGGTTTAAACAACATTATAGTCCTGGGACTTCCCTGGCGTTCCAGGGTGAAGACTCCCCACTCCCAATGCAGGGAGTGCGGGTTCGATCCCTAGTCGGGGAACTAAGATCCCTCAAGCCACAAGGCGCGGTGGAAAAAAAAAGAAAATTATAGTCCCATTACTAGGAGAATGGGTAAATAGGCGAGAGTTCAGCCCCGACAGGACAAGATGCCAGGGAGAGTTCTGAGCGGGAAATGACAAGGTAAGAGCTGTCTTTACAGAAGTCTAGTCTGTCTGCCGTGTGCAAGGGACCGAGGTTGGAGGTCAGCGTGTTACAATCTACAAGTGAAGTATCAAGTACTAGTGTAGGGGCAACAGGAATGGAGGGGAAGGAAGAGAGATCACAGAGGAGAAAAACAACAAAATCCAACCATATCAAGACCTGTGGGAGGGAACAGAGGGACAACCAGGGCACTGACTCTGGGCCCAGACTGCCTGGGTTTAAATCCTTACTAGCTGTGTGACATTGGTCAAGTTACTTAAATGCTCTGCGCCTCAGTTTCCTGAGTAAAGTGAGGATAAAAATTGTGCTTCTGTCTGTCAAACAGTTGTTGAGAGAATTAAATACAGACAGTGCTTAAAACAATGCCTGGCACTGAGTAAGTGCTCTGTACCGTTTGTTCAATAAATACATGTAAATGCGTATTCAGATCTCCATGACCTCACTTTCTGAAGACAGCCATGGCAACAAGGAAAAGCCTCATTATCTCCCATCAAGCTTCCTTTTTCACTCTCTTTTCCCCATTCATTCACCCCTAGGTGCTAAGTTCTAGGAAGAATAAAACATGCTCCCTGCCCTTGAGGGTGGGCCTTCTGGGAAAAATTGAACAGAAAAAAAAGAGCAATAACTATTCTCCACCAGGATCCAGGCACAATAAATGGCTTGGTGAGCAGCCCAAAGCAGCAAATGAAAGAGCCTGGACCAGGCGGGCCTTTGGGGCTCCTGTTTAAACAGCCCTGAGGGACAGTTCACCTGCTCGCCCGGGGGCTGCCCTTTCCAGGCACCGCCTTCCAGCCAGAACAACTGAGCCTCTTCCCTGCCCCGCTTCCTAGTAGCTCATCTTCCCGGCCTGGCCACACTACCTCGCCACCATGCCTGTCCCCTCACAGCTTAAATCAAAGACTCTGAGGCCAAACTTTGAACCGACGATGCTGGCCAGCGAGCTCTGGGCAGAGCTTGTAGACCACAGAGGAGAGATGGGATCCTTGCCTCTTGACCAAAGAGCCCGGGAAGGACAGACATCTGACCTATCCTCACCTTCACATGGTTGTGATAATGCGTTGCTGTCTCCCCACACCCGCACCCAGCCCACCCACCTCATGCAGACTCACAAGACTGCTGGGGTATCATGCCCCTGCTGAAAAGAAGGTTAAACTACCATACAAACACAATGTATTTTTAGTAATTGGACTTGAGTCTTCTATCTTTGGATAATTACTAAAAAAATCTCCCTTCAAAATGATAAAAAAAAAAAGAGGAACAAACAAAAACCCAAAAAACTCAAAAGAAGTAAGAATTTAATTTATACCATGTCTTTCAGATGAGATTTAAATAATGTTACAGTCCCATTATTAGGAGAATGGGTAAATACACTGTAGTAGTTTATGATGATGGAATATTATGATGGAATAATATATTTAGGTAGATCTCTAGCTACCGTCATGGAAAAGCATACTTTTAAGTGAAAAGAAAAATGGGACATTAAGGTACAACTTTTTAAATAAAAATCTGAATCACAGCTTTGCACATGCACTTGGACAGACTGTGAACTGAGAAGATGGCTCAGCCTCCGCAGAGATGATACTGGGAGCAAAGGAGTCAAGAGAGACTGTCTTTGGCTAGATTTCTTAAAACAAAATGCATTCACATATAACTTGGGTAATTTTTTTAAATAAAAAATAAATAGATACTGTTGCATTTAAATACACGACCATCTATGGGTAAAGTAAACCTAATTGATAACTTTAAATTCTTCTTCCCTTTATTCTGATCAGAAGAGGGTTCAATTCCTGCTCTTGGAGATCTGAAAAGATGATAAAATTAAATCCTGGCTGTGTGTGACTTTAAGGGACTTGTAAGGAATAAAAGAGCCCAAGCCAAAATTTAAAATAAAGATATTAATAATAGGTATATGATTTCGAAGGTGATGTTCCCAGGAGGACATCCCATTTCTCCTGGGTTTATCTGGCTAAACTTCCTTTCAAGTTTGTTTGTGGAAGCTGACGATACCACTGAGGATGAACTTGAGGCTGTGTTTAAATACTTGCTACTCTAACTAGCTCCTCTGACATCTCTCATGTATTCACTACGGACACAGTTAATCTGCTTAATTACAGTTCTGTTGATATCTCAAATTCCCCTTATTTACTTTGCATCCTGAAAAGTCCTTTGAAATCTAAACAGTCTACTACCTCTCCAGCTCTGTTTGGAAAGATTACAATCTTAGGATCCTTTGAAAGGGGGTTGGGAGTGGGGGCTGTATTTCCAGCATGGAGTGGAATGTGGAAATAATCTGGGAACAGATGAATATACTGGATTTATTCCCAGCAATTTTGCCTCTCCTAATTCATTATTGTTCTGCTTGAGGAAGTGATTTCTTGGAATTTATAGTCAGACTAATAATTAAATACAAAGAATAAAATATATTCCAAAGTGTAGTACACTTCATGTGGACCCACTATGCTAATAAGCACAATACCCGTATCTGCACATAGTATGTGCTCAATAAATATCTATTGGCTTATTGCATAAGGAAGAAGCACCAGATGATCTAAATAATGGAGAAATTTTTAATTATTTATATATCTTTCAGCAAATATTAATTGAATTCCTATGATGTGTGCCAGGCATTGGGCTGGGCACTGGAGAGATACAAATGGGATAAAATTCAGTTCTTTGTCCTTAATATAAAGAATGAAAATAAAGCATAAGCACTCTCCCTTGGTGCAAAAAAAAATCAAGTTTGCCTATAACTTCTAACACTCAAATTCAAATCCAACTCGCTGTACTGTTACATCTAATCTAAAAGCATCCTCTTCTGGGACTTCCCTGGAGGTCCAGTGGTTAAGACTCTGCGTTTCCACCGCAAGGGGTGCAGGTCCAGGAACTAAAATCCCACATGCCGCATGGTGCAGCCGAATAAAAGAAAAGGCATCCTTTTCTGCCTCTGACCACTCAGTAACATTTTGATCATTTCAAAAGCATGTTCAGCATTAGCCTTGATCTCAAAAAATATTCCTTCGTATCCACAGGCACTAGGCATGAAGGACAACACAACACCAGGTCCATATTCCGAGAGTTGAAATGCTGGGTAAAGTGAAATAAATCCATTCATTTAACAAGTCTTACACAATATTTTAATGGACAGTAGGAAAGATCAATTGCCAAATTACCCATACAGATCAAATTCCTATGGGGTCTGGAGAAGGAGGAGGAGATCCTTCTAGCTGGTTGGTCCAATAAGGTGTCAGAGAGGAGATGGAGTTGGCTAGACCAAGCAGGAGACGGAGAACATTCCAGGCCAGTGAGAGAAATGATACAGTACTCTTTTTTTTTTTTTTTTTTGTGCGATACGCAGGCCTCTCACTGTTGTGGCCTCTCCCGTTGCAGAGCACAGGCTCCGGACGCGCAGGCTCAGAGGCCATGGCTCACGGGCCCAGCCGCTCCGCGACATGTGGGATCTTCCCGGACCAGAGCACAAACCCATGTCCCCTGCATCGGCAGGCGGACTCTCAACCCCTGCGCCACCAGGGAAGCCCCGATACACTACTCTTAATCAGAAGTCCAAAGACGAGACACTCTGTATGAAATGTACAGAGGCCATGAGCACAAAATGGAGAGAAAACTGGAGTGATAAGCACCCTCACAGTCATTACGGGCTGGCTACCCTCAGTCCTGTTTATTAACATATTCCCCCAAAATCACTCCACTGTTAGATACACACATGCCTTGAATCGAAAGGGACTGACCAACTGCAAAAAGGGATACAAGTCCCCAAATAGAGTATAATTCCCTGACATTTGTATTTTTAAAGAGTTCATATGAAGGGCAATGGCATTAGCATAAAACTGGCCCTCCCTGAACTTCGGAGTTTTAACCACGTGTTCAAAATGATTCGTTTTCTCTTGTCTCCCTCACTCTCTTGGCCTATTTCTCTCTTTTCTTCCTTTATTTTACCCTCTCCACCCTTCTCGGTGTAAGTTAAAAAAAAAAAAAAAAATCAATGCCACAAGTCTGTATGTTTAAATTCAGCCCACATGACATTTCCTTCGAGTTTAATTGCTTCCATACAATTTATATCCGCTAGTCACGCTACACCCCAGAGTATTAAACATGCTCTTTTACAAAGAAGCTCTTGTCCTATAATAACCCCCATAATCAAAGTGCAGGAATTATGGGTAAGGCCCAGCCGGATGACGGGTGAAACAAACAGGTTTTTAAATTCACCCAAAGCAAGCTTCGGGCAGGAAGCAAATCAAAGCCGGCCACTCTACCATCGGGCTTGAGACCAGAAACACTGGCTTGAACAGAGATCTGGGCATCTTCGCATGTCCAGCCAGGTAGAAATGAAGTCAGATACTATTTTTTTCTTTTTGAAGTCAGATACTTTATATTTGGGCTGCCTTGAAGGGCCACCTGGTTATATTTTCTCTGCTTTCAAGTCAGCCCATCCCAAAAAGTCCTAGTGATGGACTCCAAAGTCCACTCTTTCAATGAATAAATCATTCTTCGTTGTTATTCTGAGTAAACTAAAGTTAGCTTTTCCATCTTCCCATAAACAACTCAGGTAACATTTCTGGCCTTGTCCTATAGCAAAGGACATCTACAAACATCTCGAAGGTCTTTTATAAACCCTTATCTTTCTAAACACTTGTTACTTATCTGATTATCTACCCCACCTCTCAACAAACCACCTCCCCAAAAGTTCACCTTTGCGATTATATAACGGCACAAGACACTAACAGGACTCTGAATATTTGGATCTCCCTTATTCAGCTAGCCCACTTGGCAAAAGAGTTGTGCCTAACCTTCTTAAAAGCCTTTTAGGGGCTTCCCTGGTGGCGCAGTGGTTGAGAGTCCGCCTGCCGATGCAGGGGACACAGGTTCGTGCCCCGGTCCAGGAAGATCCCACATGCCGCGGAGCAGCTGGGCCTGTGAGCCATGGCCACTGAGCCTGCGCGTCCGGAGCCTGTGCTCCGCAGCGGGAGAGGCCACAACAGTGAGAGGCCTGCGTACCGCAAAAAAAAAAGCCTTTTAAGCAACGTTTTTGGTCCTCCCCACTGGATTCAGATAAATGCTTCTCCACCAGGATAAGACATTTTTTAAAGAACAATTTTTAATTCCATGCAATCTCTCCTTGTGTTCAAAATCCACTCAGGGCAAGAGCCAATCAATCTTTACAACAAGGGTGTAAAAGATCCCCACACTTGCTTCTTTTTTTTTTTTTTTAATAAATTTATTTATTTTATTTATTTATTTTTGGCTGTGTTGGGTCTTCATTGCTGCGGGTGGGCTCTATCTAGTTGTGGCGAGCGGGGGCTACTCTTGGTTGCAGTGCGCGTGCTTCTCATTGCAGTGGCTTCTCTTGTTGCGGAGCACGGGCTCTAGGCGCGCACGCTTCAGTAGCTGTGGCCCGCAGGCTCTAGAGCGCAGGCTCGGTAATTGTGGCGCCCGGGCTTAGTTGCTCCCCGACATGTGGGATCTTCCCAGACCAGGGACAGAACCTGTGTCCCCTGCGTTGGCAGGAGGATTCTTTACCACTGCTTCACCAGGGAACTACCCCCCACCCTTGCTTCTTAAAAGACTTAGTAAAGGTTTCTATAGCTTACCCCTTTGCCTGTGTTCCCTCATTGATTTTCAGAGACCAGTGATGTTGTCTATGGATAAAGGTTAGAACCAGTAGAGTTTGGATCAGATATGTTATTCTAGTCTTAGAAACTGGTGGATGATAACATTTTGCTTATTGCTAATGAACTACTTTTGACCTATTCTAATAAAAAACAATTTCTACGCTATCACTAAAACACAATGTCATTGAAGGTTTATTTATCTTTTACATGCTATACAGATGTATTATTTACTGTAATAGTCTAGATCTGGACATATTCTGAGTCATAATCACCTTATGCATCAAGTCACTGGACAAATCAAAGTAAAATCAGATTCTTAAAACATTCATTTAGAAGCTCCTATTTACATTTTGGAAAGGAAACTTTATATTTTAATGGTATTAGATATTATTTATTATGCAGTGTTCTTTTATCTTATTCCACAATGCAACTTTTCTGTTCTACTCTTGGCAGACTCGACTGTCAGTGTACAAAACAGACATTGTTTTAAAAACCCATTCGTAGTGTCAGTAAATATAATCTTTCACTTCAGCTGAAGCAACTCCACAGCATCAGTTTACACCTCCATGATCACTTGCAAGTTTATAATACTCTTTTTCAGCAGCTCTCAAAACTAGACTCCAAAGAGATATGTACCAGTCACCAAGGTGTTTACCAGGCCTCAGAAGGACCTTCCGAGAACTCTTGAAACTTAACGTGCTACCGATACTCAGCTTTAAGGTGAGTATGGACAATGCACTTAGATCGTGGGATTTTTTATTCACACACATAAGGTGAGCTGGACATTCCAGTGCATGAGCAAGTGGAAAAATCGAAGTCCTGTGATGGTTTTCAACCAATTAACTAGGGCTGGCCAATTATCAGGTTAAATGAAAAGCACTGTGGCAAAACCTGACTCATTTCACTATGGCTAATAATTAAAAAAGGCTGTGTTGGTCTAGCCACCTGCCAAAGTTTCAGGCAAAAGTTTCAACAATTCTGAGTCTAACCTTTAAAATCATTTCTTTAATGTTGACACTCCAAATTGTTCCTAATGACTCTACACTCTCCTCTGCTCCTACTGTTAAAAATCTGTTAATAATCACCGACTACTCAATAGTTATTAAAATGTAAGCAACGGACAAACAGAAAGAACAATGTCTCCACTGTGTCCGGTATGGGTTACGGCCCTTGGACCTTTGCTTGAGAACTTTCCGAAGCCCCAAACACAGCCCTTGCCATCTTCATGCTTACAGAAATGCCAGATCAATAGATGCAAGTTTAACTTTTTTCAGACCATAGATAAGATAACTAAACTTTTTTAAAAGCGTATGGAAAAAACGGACCATAATTTATAAACACATCTGGGGGGCTTCCCTGGTGGCGCAGTGGTTGAGAATCTGCCTGCTAATGCACGGGACACGGGTTCAAGCCCTGGTCTGGGAAGATCCCACATGCTGCGGAGCAACTAGGCCCGTGAGCCCCAACTACTGAGCCTGCGTGTCTGGAGCCTGTGCTCCGCAACAAGAGAGGCTGCGATAGTGAGAGGCCCGCGCACCGCGGTGAAGAGTGGCCCCCGCTTGCCGCAACTAGAGAAAGCCCTCGCACGGAAACGAAGACCCAACACAGCCCTAAATAAATAAATAAATTTTTTTTAAAAAAGAGTAAATCCTATAAAAAAAATAAAATAAAAACACATCTGGGTACAGCCTGACCTTTAAGTAGGTGTTCTTTCCCCATTCCTGTCTTTCCTTCCTACAAGTTTTTACTACAGTACATATTTATGGTTGGATTTTATGCTAAAACGCACAAATAGCCAAACATATTCTGGATGATATAGTTATGTAACAAGAATTCATATTTGCCAAAAGTCCTATATGCAAAGGTTTATATTTCACATAGTACCGAAAACTAAGACCCATAAAAGTGGTGACAATTGCACTAGAGAGTGCGTCTACAGAAAACATAAGTCATCTTATAAGCAGCACTGAAGTTTACTGCTTCTTTTATGACTCTTAATCCCTCCTACTAAATTCACATGTTCACACAAGTCCCAAACCAGTAACAGGACCACGATGCTCCCATATTAGCAAAATGCAGCAGAATAGGCTCTTAACCACAATCCCAGCTTTAACTATAAAATGTATTCAAACTCAAACCAGTTTGATAAAATCAAGCATGTTTCATTTACTTACACTGTGAGAGGATAAACTGATCCAGGGCATTTACCTGCATTAATTTCAGAATCCCCTTTGCCAGCTATCAAAATCAGTTCCGGCAAATGGAGAAACAAAGATGGAATGATAAACGTTTATCTGAAACTACAGTTACATAATATTCTGAACCATAAATTTTTTTTTCATAAATTTTTAACCGATACTCTCCAAACGTAATCTGCTATTTTTATGGCTGCAATTAAGTATGACGCGTCTCAGCAGTGACAGTCCTGTGAGCTACAAACTGTGACAAAAGTTTGACCACAGCGAGGACTGGAGATGGCAACTTTCCTCGTGGCAAGTGATCATCATATCAGTTAGAGTAATATTTTTACCCAAGTCTTGTAACTTATCTCAGTTAGTTATAAAACACTGATTTCAGACCTCATTTTAACCAGATGTTTAAATAAGTAAATGTGTGGTCCTTCTAGACAGCCAGTGGATCTCTACAGGGAGAGCACCTTGCTCCTTAGCAGGACACCTCAGCCGAGGTGGGAATTTGTGGGACACGCCTTATCTAATTCATATGCTTATTTTCATCATTTTTCTCTCTTCAAAAGCTATCTTATCCGAATTAGTGCCCCAGGCCCTTGACCTGGCCCAACCCTGGAGAAAGAAAGTGGCCTCAGTGGAAAAACCATTCACTGGACATTTTTCAGTTCTCATCTTCCTTGACCTCTGAGAAACATGCCACAAAATTAACCCTTCCTCCTTCTTGAACTTCCCTGGATTTGGGGCATTACTTTCTGGATTTCCTCCTATATATTTCTGCCTGTTTCTTCTCCATCTCATTTACCAAGTCTAACGGCACTTCTCCTTTCTTCTCAATCTATAAGTAACCTCTCTCTAAGGAATCTCATCCACACCTGGATTTGAATAATAATAATATATATATACGGTTATAGTTATATAGATAATATATGTAGATAATACAGTTATATAGATAATATATCTACCTATCTAATAGGTAGATATAGTCACCTGGAAAAAGAAAAAAAAAAAAAAATATATATATATATCTCCCTTGGAAATCTTAAAGTCACCTTACACTCAACATGCTAAAACACTTCTCAACCTCTTCTAAACCTTTCAGTACTGCTTGTTACAACTAGAAGTCCCACCATTCAAGCCATTATATAGCCAGCAACCTGCAAATTTTCCATTTCACCTGTTTTCCTCACTGCCCTTATCTAATCCATCAGCAAACCCTTTCAAATTTACCTCTCTAATATCCCTGAAATGATTTCACTGTCCCTCAAATGATTGATTTCACTTCTTCCCTTTTCCAGCACCACCAAAGCAACTTCCCTGTGATTAAATCACTCATATGCTCTATCTGCAGGGATGGCATATCACCAATGAAATGATAACACGTTTGTTCCAAAAAAGATTGTGAAGGAGGCAATATAAAATATCTAGGGGCTTCCCTGGTGGCGCAGTGGTTGAGAGTCCGCCTGCAGACGCAGGGGACACGGGTTCATGCCCCGGTCCGGGAAGATCCCACATGCCGCGGAGTGGCTGAGCCCGTGAGCCATGGCCGCTGAGCCTGTGCGTCCGGAGCCTGTGCTCCGCAACGGGAGAGGCCACAACAGTGAGAGGCCCGCGTACCGAAAAAAAAAAAAAAAAAAAAAATATCTAGAAAGGAGCCTAACTTAAAAGTCTTTAAATTAAAAAAAAAAGAGATAGTAAAAAAAAAAAAAAAAATCACTCGTACGAGTACCTTCATTCCAGAGTGGCAGAATATTCAAGTCACGGCTTGTGAATCCTGAAACTGCAGTTACAATGTCTATCCCCATTTCATCCCAGTACAGCCCACATCAGACAGCCCTGGAAACCCTGATCAGTTCTGGAGCACCAAGGGCAACAATTTTCTGAACCACAAAGCCAAATCCCAGTCTCTGAACTATAGTTACCCCAAGGTTTCTCACCCTGAGACCTCCCCCTCAGGCATCACATGAATTTCTCCAGAATTTAACCCATATCTATTCTCAGTCCTGAGGCTGTGTGAGGGTCAACTAGAAACAAAGACCACCTAAGCTGTGCTTCCCAAGATCCCAAAACATCCAACTGATGCAAGTATAAATGAGGTCATGTGTATACATAATAAATCCCTGAAAGATACACAAGCAATTGTGAACAGTGGTTCTATCTGAGTAAAACTAGAGGGTGGAGTACTTTTTTCACTTTATATCCTTCAGCTCTGCTTAAATTTTTTGATGAGAGTATGTTAAAAAGCAGTCTTTTTTTTTCTTGGCCATGAGGCTTGCAGGATCCTAGTTCCCCAACCAGGGATCGAATCTGGGCCACCAGCAGTGGAAGCTCGGAGTACGAACCACTGGACTGCCAGGGCATTCCCAAAAAGCAATCTTTAAGAAGAATTCCAAAAATAAAATCAAGTCAGTAAAAGTTATATCTGGGAGCTTCCCTGTTGGCGCAGTGGTTGGGAGTCCACCTGCCGATGCAGGAGACACGGGTTCGTGCCCCGGTCTGGGAAGATCCCACATGCCGCGGAGCAGCTGGGCCCGTGAGCCATGGCCACTGAGCCTGTGCGTCCAGAGCCTGTGCTCCGCAGCGGGAGAGGCCACAGCAGTGAGAGGCCTGTGTACCCCAGAAAAAAAAAAAAAAAAAAAAAAAGTATGTCTGTTCATTTTGGTTATATTTATCATTTGCTTGTGTTTTCTACTTTTGATGGACTATCACAGTTGCTTCATCAACCTGTGAACACCTAAGCCAAGAAAGGTTTTCCATGGGCAAACTGGGAGAAAGACAAATATCCATATCTCAGTATTTGCAGAAAAGCCATCACAAAGGAAAATATATTTTAATAAACAATCCAGCATATGCATTTTTCCACAGTCACCATGTTTTGTTTGTTTTGTTTTGTTTTGTTTTGGCACCCCAGGTAGGACACGAACGCACAATCCCTGGCTTAGGAGCCATGTTTTAATTACTGAGTCTATAGCTAGCCATGTTTACAGGTAAATTAGTCACCAAAAAGAACAGAATTTGAATTTATCTTCAGTGTTCAGAATTGAAGTGTGTCAAAGCATATTTTTAAAACAAAGAGTTAGTGTAGGGGGCCACAAAGACATAAAATATATTACGTACTGAAAAATTAATCATATACAACCTTTGTGCCATAGAATTTGTTTCCATATTGAGACTCGTTATTCAACATCTTTGGTTGATTATTCTTAAGTTAATGAAAGGTGTGATTAATTGATTGATTAGTTGGTTGATATCTAAAAGATAGTTATAAGGGTGGATGGAAAAATAAAATGATAGGTAGGTAAATGGATGGATGGATAGATGATAGATAGATAGATAGATAGATAGAATTAAGGAAACAGGAATAGATTAGTGCTTCTCAAACTATCTGTTGTAAAGCACTAGTTTTTTATTTTCAATCCGCCAAGCCAAGTATGTGGTCCTACTGTAGATGGCTTGTGTGTAGCTCAGGCCACATGTGACTTATCACACAAGTTTGACGCACCCAAACTACCCTGTTCCACAAGGCAATCCCATCGATCATGTGCTTAGATGTCACAGCAATGTTATTTTGCTATAAAAGTTTCTAAACACTCTCGACTTCTGTATCTCGCTCATCACAGGCCCGTAACATTAGCACACTGGTGTCAGTCTACAGACTACACTTTGAGTAGCACTGAGATACAGGCTCAGCTACTTCACACTGCTATGCTACTCATTCCGATTGGTTGGGCATCCATCTAACTGGCCAGTGCATCTGCCAGCCCATGTATCACCCTTGTATAAGAAGGGTAGGTATATTGGTTAATAGGTAGAACAGTAGATGATAGAGGAATTAGATAACAGATAAGCTAGATATCTAATAGATATCTAATAGATTTATTAGATATCTAATAAATTAGGTAGGAGGCAGAGAGTCTCTGCTCTTTATGCAAGTAATTCAAGCGTTAATTAATGCAAGCGTTAACAACGGTTGTCTCTAAATAAGGATCCAGGGAAAATCAGAAGAATCTATTTTCCACTTTCCTCCCTCCAGTAGTGACTGAGCATATAATATCTTTATACTTAAAAATAAAATCAGAAACAATCTAAGTGTCCATCAATAGGGGATCAGATTAAGAAATTCATTGTACATCCATACAATGGAATACTATGTAGTCCTTAAAGAAATAAAGCCGATATTTATGTACAGAAGAGGAATAAACACCAAGATATACTAAATGACAAAAGGAAGGTAGAGAAGAGTGTGTACCATTTGTACTGTATTGAAAATAGTCTAGGTGGGAATACACATTTAATTTACATATACATACACATACTTGTACTCACACAGAGTTTCTCTGGAAAGACAAAAGAAACTGGTATGCTGGGGAGGGTACCAGAGGACTAGAGGGAGGGTACATGCTTTGGTACTATTGAAAATTTTGTCATTTACATGTATTTATTACCTATTTGAAAAATATTTTTTCATGTGAAGTCATCTGAAAACATTCACATGGGATTCAGCACCATGAGTGAGTGTGAAAAGGCTCCCAGTGGGCTTCACTAAGAGCCTCGGAAGGATTCCCCTGAGAGGGAGGCCACGGGCTGCTCAGGGCCTAGGTGGGCTTCGGTGGATTAACTGTGGTTCCAGAATCTCAATTTGGTCTGTGCCCAGGTGACCAGCCTCATCCAAAACTACAAGAGTATTCTGGGAACAACCAGACCTGCAAGCTATTCATTTACAAGCAGAGATGGCAGATTCAGTGGGGATGGGCCTGAGTCGAGGGTAGCCCCGTACCCCACTAACTTGGAGAGCAAAGACCACCCACTATGGTGGAACTGCACAGGCTAAATTAAATATATGACCAACGAACGGATCTATGGATGGACAGAGGAATGGCTGCTTTGCTAGGAAAGCACTATCATTTCAGACACATACGTTAGTATAGAGTGCTTAGTTCCCTAAAGAACTAGGAAGACCTCAACATAAGGGACAATGGTGGGGTCTTACGCTACATTCAGATAACTCTAGGATTGGTGGATCTCAATGAAGGGATGAGGAAGCTGCCACACGGACTAGTGAAAGGTCCGTGTACCCATCCTAGCTGAGGTTCTAAAGCCTCAGTGGGATGCATGGTCATCTAACAACCAATACTTATCTTCAAGCTAAGTCAGGCCAGGTTCTTCTTGGCCTCAAAAATAGACACTTAGCATTTCTGCTTCTGCACTTCTCTTCCTATCCCCTCTTTCCTGGAAGGCCCTTCTGCTCACCTGCCCATATTCTTCCCATTTTTCAAGACTCCATTTATGCCCAACCACCTTTACAGAGACTTCTTTGAACACCCACCCTCCATCTATCTTCCTCTCCACTGCATTTAGTACGTGGAGCTAGGATTGTAAACTTTCAATCCAGGATGCGCACAGACCTGATGGAACTACATTCCTGAACACGGCAGATTCCTATGAAGAATTCCAGGGTGCAAGCTTGCAAAGATTTAAAAGAAAATATTATGGGATTCTTTCCTTATCAAGCACCTACCTATGTGCCAGGCCCTGTGCTCAGGTTATACAATGACAAGCAAGAAAAACATCATTCTTGCCCTCAAGGAGGTTACACTGTAGTAAGAAAGAGAAATAAATCAACAGTAATATGGGGCATTCCCTGGCAGTTCAGTGGTTAGGACTCTGGGCTTCCACTGCAGGGGGTGCGGGTTCGATCCCTGGTCAGGGAACCAAGATCCCACATGCCGAACGGTGTGGCCAAAAAAAAAAACAACCACACAACGATAGCATTATAGCAGCAGTGCTACATCTGCGGAGACACAGAGGGCTGTGGGAGAACCTGGCAGGAGCATCTAAGCCAGTGCGGGGGCTGTGAGTCAGGCGAAAACCCCTGCAGGGCTGGCATCTAAGGTGATGCCTAAAGGTAGTGTAGGCATTAACCGGGCAAAAAGCGGGGAAATAATATTCCAGGCACAGGTAGCAGCTTGTGCCAAGTTCCTGAGGCCAGGAGCACAGCCAGTGGGAGAAACCAAAAGACGGTCAGCCCAGCTGCAAGTTTCAGACCTATAGAAATGACAGCCTTATTGTGACACACCTCAAAGTGCTTCCAACCCAGGAGGGCAGCTGCACACAGGTCAGAAGGAGGCTATTTAGCCTGGTTTTGTCTGTATTCCCCATGTCTCTCCAGCTAGACTGTCAGCTGCCTGAGGTCCGAAAAGCTGCCACATTTCTCCCCCCCACCCCGGGCGCAGTGCACTGTGTTGGCACACAAGAAGAGTGCAATGATTTTTTGTTGTAAATGCTGAAATGGCTGAAGACCTTTAAGATGGCACAAAGGCAAGGCCCTGGGAGAGCACTGCCCCCACCACCATCTCAACCAGGAACAAGACAGGAGTAAGTAAACTTTCAGGGCTGCTCGCTGTGCCAGGCGCAGAGCAAAGCACTTCGCATAGATTCCTGGTTTCGCTTCATCTAACAGCAAACATCGTTTATCCCTTTATCATCTGCTGGGTCTAGATGGAACATTCAATAAAATCTAGAAGTCCAGGAAGAAGTGTATGCAAATAAAGAATATGTTGAAGGAAATTCAGAAGATTTGCCATTAAGTCTACTTCTTATCCTGACTTTTCTGGAGAATTTTTGGTTAAGATTTTAGCAATTACGGTGTTCATTTCTAAAGAAAATAACCCAAAACAGATTAGCAGATGCAAACTGGTATCTATAGAATGGATAAACAACAAGGTCCTACTGTCTAGCACAGGGAACTATATTCAATATCCTGTGATAAACCATAATGGAAAAGAATATGAAAAAGAATACATATACATGTATAACTGAGTCACTTGGCTGTATGGCATTAATTAACACAACACTGTAATTCAACTATACTTCAATAAAAATTTTTGTAAAAAGAACCCCAAACAAGAAAAACACAAGCAGTCCCAAAGAGGATCTCCTTAGAACATAAGCTCCAGGCTTCAGTTACTGAGCTAAGGCTACAAGATCCCTCCCATGCCCCATACACCTACCCAAATCTACCACTCCATCTTCCCCTGCCTCTTTGCTTGCTTTCTCCTGTGGTTTTTATAACTTCCCTCTTCCCCCGATTTAGAAAGAAATATGTTTATTATGCGACATTTGGAACATACAGAAAGGCAAAAAGTAGACAAGAAAAATCTCCATAATCCCACAAATGACCATCGAACACAGTTTGGTATGTAACCCTCTATCAGACAGACACACACACACTTTTTAAAATAAAATCAGGATTATGACCCTTTCACAATGTACCATAATTATTGGGTTTTTATGTGTTATATCCCACTTGTCTGATATTTAGGGCCATTTCTTATCTCTAAGCATTGGTAACTAACTGTTAAATCAAGAAATATAAATGAAAACATAATACATCTACTCAAAGCACAGTGAAAAGAAAAACTGTAACTTGATTTAAACATGAAACTCTCAACTAGAGAAATAACAATGGAAGTCACAAAAACGCTTCCCAAAGTCCATAGGACATTCCTAGGTGGACAGTATGAGATAATAGTTGGAATAAAAATGTTCAAAAGTCAAATACGCTTGTGAAATATTGGCTTAAAAATAAACTAGTTTTGTAACAAGTGACTCCGGAGTCTTGAAAGTGTATTGTGAAATTCCAAGAGAGGGACAGAGCCTGCAACATATCCCAAATCTATTGGTCCAGGAACCTTTTGTTCACAAAGTTATCTGAGTGGACTAGGGTTCCAAGGAATACACTTTGGAAAACATTGCTCTGCTGATATTTCAATGCACTAAAACATGCACAGTCCCCCACAGACCAGCAGAAGGGCCATCCCCTCAGAATTTCCCGTTCAATAAAAAGTTTATTACTTCAGTCCTCAGTCTTCCAAATCACCCTTTAAAAAAAAATTATCCCCTGGATTGGTGGATTCATTTACTTCCACCATCCTCTCCTGTGGTTAGATATTTCATTGATGGAGGACGGGAAAGGCAGAGATGATAAGTAAGGGTGTAATTCCTACACGTCTTAATTTGTCAACAAACAAAAACTGACACTGAATCAACCCTTTAAGCAATGTATTTCTAATCAATCTTTGCAATTATAAAGACAATGAGAAGTAAATTTTTTTCCTGTAAGCTACTTTACTAACATCTAACTAACCCTCTCAACAAGTCCTCAGCAACATACCCAATCCTGACATAAATTAGGTCATCCACCCTCCATGTCACATCTGTGTGCCCTGTAAAATGATATGGATTTATTAATGGTGAAAATCTCAATGAGAAGAAAACATAGTCATTGTAGGTATACTATCCATTTCTGGTTTGGTTCATCATTTCTCTCTCTCTCCAGCACTGAGAGCTCCAAATTTGATCACCCAGACTGAGTTTAGAAGCAAACTCTAATGCTCCATCCACCACTCCAAAGTTGTCTGGTCACCAAGGATACCTAGTTACAGGGCCTAATTATGGGCATGTAACTGACATGAGGCAGTACTGTACAAGTGCAGAAGTACAGGTTTGAGAATCACATAATTCTAATCCCACCTTTGCCACTCGTCTGTTATGTGACCCTGGGCCATTTACTCGACCTTATTGTGCCTCAGTTTCCTCAACAGTAAAATGAGAAAATAACATGTACCTGTTCACAGGTCACTGTGAGAGTTAAAAGAACGTGTGAAGAGCACCTAGGGTTATGAATAAAGTTTCCTTACACATGTGTCAGGAGTGTGTTCCCTGGGTGATTCTGGCGCTGCCTCTCTGGGAAGTACTGACTTATAGCTCCCTGCTTCCTCTGGAATAGAGCAGGTAATCAACCAATGTCAATTACCTCCCCTCTTCCTCTCACCCCACTTCTCAATCTCACTCCCCCTCCCACACACAAACGGGGCTCCACTAGTAGCTACAAGCCAGATTCCAAAAATCAGAAAGTAGAACCTCCTCAGAAGAGGTTAGACATCCTCTGCCCAAGATGCAGCAGCAAAAGGGAATCTGTGGTGGGCATTCCTATTTAGGATTTTTAACAGGAAAATTGATTCTCAGTCTTTATTTACAATTTTAAAAACCAGCTTGCAATTCCAGATCCAGGCTTCATTCAGCACCAAACAATAACTGAGAGTCAAAATTAGTTTATCCTACTAGCAAGGTCTCTGCATCCAATTTTGGCCAGGTAGACAGCATATGCATGTAGGGAGGCAAGGGGAAGCAAGAACGAACTTGTACTGAAAGTCTACTATGTACCAGACACTTCAAATATGTTATCTAATCTTTAGAAATACCGTGAAATAGGACTTCCCTGGTGGCGCAGCAGTTAAGAATCCTCCTGCCAATGCAGGGGACACAGGTTCCATCCCTGGTCTGGGAAGATCCCACACACCACGGAGCAACTAAGCCCGTGTGCCACAACTACTGAGCCTGTGCTCTAGAGCCCACGAGCCACAACTACTGAGCCCATGTGCCACAACTACTGAAGCCCGCACACCTAGAGCCCATGCTCTGCAATGAGAGAAGCCACCGCAATGAGAAGCCCATGCACCGCAACCAAGGGTAGCCCCTGCTCACCACAACTAGAGAAAGCCCACCTGCAGCAACAAAAGACCCAACGCAGCCAAAAATAAATAAATTAAATAAATAAATAAATAATAAAAAGCCATCTCTCTTCAAAAAAAAAAAGAATCCGCCTGCCAATTCAGGGGACACGGGTTCGATCTCTGGTTGGGGAAGATCCCACATGCCTCAGAGCAACTAAGCCACAACTACTGAAGCCCGCGCGCCAAGAGCCTGTGCTCCGCAACAAGAGAAGCCACCGCAATGAGAAGCCCGCATACCACAACCAAGAGTAGCCCCCGCTCGACGCAACTAGAGAAAGCCCATGTGCAGCAATGAAGACCCAAGGCGGCCAAAAATTAATTAATTAATTAATTTTAAAAAAAACAGTTTCTCAAGTATGTACTCCAGCAAAATGAGGGCATAAACCAAAAAAGAGGAAGACAAACAAACAGCACTCCTAGCCATGGAAAGAAGTAAAGAGAAGCCCTAAGGATGACAGCTCTGTTGTAGAGCTAGAGAGCAACAAGAATGGAACAGAAAGATGAGGGAATCTGGACATAAAAGCTTAAGGAAAGGAGACCTGACAGAACCCAGGGGATTGAGAGCCTGGAAAATTTTGAGATCATAATAAAGGCAAATAGTATATAAACATATAAAAAGGCAATTAGAAATAATAGGAAAAAATGTTTAAGAAAGTCAAGATTCAAAGATGAAGAAACTAAAAGGTAACACAAATTTTAACAACTGATGAAGAGTGAAAAGAAAGAATCCCTATGACTTTGGGGCTGGATATATCCTCCTTTGAGTGTCCCAGGAGTCCTGACACCAGACACAATGTGCAAGTCTAAGATCCAATGTTAATACACAAGGCAATAAATTATATTAAATGTTGCCTCCAGTTTTTCAACTTCAAGAATAATTTATGAATAAAAAAGTCAATTTGGGGACAAAGCACAAAACTTTTATTGGTTATGGGTTCAGAGCTTTGGAATATTAAGGTGTCACTAACAAAAAGCAAATTGTGGAACTGATAGCCACCCAAACCTCCTTGACTTACAAAATGGGGAATCAGAAATACCGTAAAGGGGCTTCCCTGGTGGCTCAGTGGTTAAGAATCCACCTGTCAGTGCAGGGGACATGGGTTTGAGCCCTGGTCTGGGAAGATCCCAAACACGGCAGAGCAACTAAGCCCGTGCGCCACAACTACTGAGCCTGCATGCCTAGAGCCCGTGCTCCGCAACGAGAGAAGCCACCGCAGTAAGAAGCCTGCACACCGCAACAAAGAGTAGCTCCCCACTCATGGCAACTAGAGAAAGCCCACAAGCAGTAACAAAGACCCAATGCAGGCAAAAATAAATAAATAAATTTCTTTTAAAAAATAAATTAAAAATCGAAAGGTTCCCTCTGTGAGCCTTGAGAAGGTGAAGGAAACCATTGTGTTTCAACAAAAGTCCTTTTATACTATTGGGTTTGGTACCAACTGCACAGATCACTTTGACAAAAATAATTTTCTACCACACATTTCAGAAAAGGCAAAACACTAAAATTATTACTAAAAATTGAGAGTGCCAGCAAATGTTATAGTTGGAATTATATTTAAGAGTGGGGATAATTTTTCTTACAGAATATGTTATTCAAATAAAAATCTTCTACAAGAATGGAAAGTTCTACTGAATCCAGATCACTTTCTTCTTTATAATTCTCTATTTTCTGGTCTATGTACACCAAACATGTATTCCATTTATAACCAGAAATTTTAAAAAAATTTTAATGTGATCAGTGTTCAAAGTCAGTGTGCCAGTTGCTAAGAGCCCAACACCTACACACCCCAGCCTGATTTATGAGCTGTAGAGAACAGCAGGAACAATGCAGTCTTCAGAGGCCATGCGTTTTAACATTCTATCCTCCCCATTGTTAAATGCTACCCTAACACCACAGGGAAGGTGTGAATGCTTAGAAAAGGTGCCCTGTAACAGGTACCAGAAAGTGATTACACCATATACCTAGGAACAATCTTGCCTGAGAAAACGACAAAAAGGTTTTTTAAAGCTTCTTAGATGTCCAGGCTTTGTATCCCATAAAGCTCATTGTTCAGCTGGGGAAGTGACATGAGGATAAAGGTGGGAGTGGGGAAAACGGAAAACTGCTCCCTAAGTAGATGACAACAGATTAGAGGGCCAGTCCAGGGTCCACCATTAAATAACCACAAATGGCATTCCCCAAGTCACGTCAATACCCTTCCCTGGCCTCAATTTTCTAACCTTCCTCCCAAGAAAATGACCTTGTCAATTATAAAATACTTTGATTTCTGATTTATAAAGCCCTCAACTCTTGACAAAATCAAGAATAGAATTCTACTGCTAGCCCCATTTCACAGATGTTGGGGCAAAGTCATGGGTAGATTTTATGAAAATTAATTCAGGGTTAGTTGCCACCATTTTCCAAGCTTCTACTTAAATCCACCAAAATACATTGCTTTTTGAGGCTGTGTTACAAAGTGTGGCATATAACATTTATCTTATTCCAACTTTAAACAAAGCTCCAAAAGAAATTCAGAGAACTCCTGGCAGATTGCTTATCTCAAAAAACAAAAGTCACAGTGACTTAATTTCTTAAATTCCCTTAGCTACTTGGCCAAAAAATTTCCAGGGATAGCATCAGATCAAGCCTACAGGCCTACTGCTTACACGTTTTTCCAGTTGTTGTCTTTATTGACTATCCAAAGTGAAATGAAGATGCATCCAGCTTTGGACTGAGGAGTGACTTTTAGTTGGGGGGGGGGCGGTGAGGCAAATGGAGCAGATCAACTTTCTCTAAACCCAAGGCTTACTTCCATTTTTAACCTAGCTTCACAAACATATTTTAGAGCTACTCCAATCATTCAAAGCCTGTATAAAAGGGAACTCTTTTGTTTTCTTTCTGTTTAGGGATCTTTTCCCCCTAGCTTTCCTCAGATATTAGGCAAGCCCAGCTCTTATTTCATATTTTTAACAACCAGCTATACCAATCATATACATATTTGTGTGTGTATATTTATAAACACAGTTCAAAAATCATTTGGGACCAAAACTAGCCTCCAAAATTATTAGAAATTATTGGGTCTTTTTCTACTTGTAGGTACTACTAAGTCCATTTCTATAAAAGTCACAGTGAGATATTCAAAACTGCATTTACCTAAGTAAAGCAATACAAGATGCTACTTTGGATCTTTACATAGTATACAAACTAATGCCATCCTTTGGAACAATATCATCACACTTAGAAAAATGTCATGCTATTACATCACATACTTGAATTCCACCAACCATTTAGAAATCAAAGCACTGGACTTCCACACTGGACTTCCCTGGTGGCGCAGTGGTTAAGAATCCTCCTGCCAATGCAGGGGACACAGGTTCCGTCCCTGGTCTGGGAAGATCCCACATGCCGCGGAGCAACTAAGCCCGTGAGCCACAACTACTGAGCCTATGTGCTACAACTACTGAAGCCCACGCACCTAGAGCCCGTGCTCCCGCAACAAAGACAAGGCACTGCAACGAGAAGCCCGCGCACCACAACGAAGAGTAGACCCAGCTCGCCGCAACTAGAGAAAAGCCTGTGCGCAGCAACGAAGACCCAACGCAGCCGAAAATAAATAATTTTTTAAAAAAAAGAAAAGCACTGAGTACGTGTCCACACTGTCACTCAAAACCCAGGAGAAGACCAGTTGTGGACTAAAATGACCATCAAGTCTGTTTTAGGACACGGGCTTCTCAGCAATGCATCAACCCCAGCAAAAAATTAAAGCACTCCTCCTTGCACAAGACATCAACAGCTTTGGGATGGGAAAGGAATAATTGGCCACCAGTATGAGTCAAAGGGTTGGCTATTATAAGCCTCATCCATCCTTGTGTATTTGTTATTAGGGTCCTCTCACAGCAATCAAAGTATCAAATATTAGTGCCAAAGAAAGGGTTGATTATCTTTTTAAAATAGCACATAACATCTTAACGTCTAAACTAAAGCTACTCAATCAAAGAAATATGGGCTTTAACATAAATTCTAAGGCAAGTTCTTAGAGGAGGAGTTTCCCTCCATGGCAGTGAACAGCTCACCAGTGCAAGCAATCCTGGACCAAGTGGTCCAGCTGGCACGACTTCAATCCAGGCCATTGATAGCCTGACCCCCCATGACCTCACTAATTACATTTCAAGTTCCAGCTTGGCTTCTCCTCCAGAATATAATTATTTTAGGGTACCACAATTGAAACAACCTTCTTTATGCCTATGAATATATTTTCCTATACAGTCTAATTCCACTCAAATGTAAACTTCATTACATCAAAAAGCTGGAACAAAGGGAAGGGAAGAATGACAAAGCAGTCTCCTGATTCGATGGTATTTTAGGTTACCAAGGGCGACATAATAAAACTCCGACCCAATTTCCACACAATTGATTTGTCCAGCCTACAACTACTTCACCGGGCAGTTACTAATTACATCACAGGTGCTGTGTGGTCATCACCTCACCAGTAAGGCCTACCAGGCAGTGTTCACTTTTCCAGACTGCTTTTCCCAAGAATGGAGAGACTGGAGACCGCCTACACTACCAAGAGTCCCTCTCCTCCCCAAGCCTCAGATCTGCTCTAGCATTTTTGTTGGTGTCATATCTCAGTGGACCAGCCTCTGATTATCTGACTTAGAGTGGGCAGGGAAGGGAGTAAGAGTGTGGGTCCAGGAGTCTGTATCAGTACTCCAGCTGCAGGGCATAGTCACCTATGTGTCTCATGAGAATTCTCCCAAAAGTTTTTTTTTTCTTGTACCTCTAAGAGTTTCCATGTCCCGAATCTCTTGTGACTTCCAGAACCCTGGAAGAACCACCAGACTCAGTTTCTGATCCCTTACAATTCCAACACCCAGAGACTCACTCCCTATTTCCAGCCTCCCAGATCTCTGGGAAACAGCGGTGGACGGTGACACATCACCTCTCTCTCTCTCTCTCTCTCTCTCATACACGCACACACGCACACACTCAAGAACAAGCGTGCACACCCTGGGTATCGTGACCCTGTGTCCCCCCTAGCTCCAGGCTGACTTACTTGAGGAAGTACCTCTGGCCAGTGGCCGTGAAGGTCATCTCCCAGCCTGGGGGCAGCGGCAGCTCGTCGGTCACGTCGTAGGACTGCTGTCGGAGGTGCGCGTGCTGCTGCGCCGGGCTGCCCGCAGCGCCCGCGCCGGTGCCCAGCTGCAGAGACGCGGGCGACGAGTGCGAGCGGACGTGCTGGGCGCCGCCGGCCAGTCGGGGCCCAGGGTGACCACCGGACGAGTCGGTGCTCGACTGGCGCGAGTGCGAGCCGGAGTCAGGCTCCTTGAAGAACGACTCGGGCAGGATCTTCTTCCGCCACGAGCTGGGCTTGGGGTTCATCACCGAGTTGAAGAGGGCTTCGAGGTCCGTGTCTAGGTCTTGAGTGACGTGGATCACTTGCTGCCCGGGTGGCGGGAGCGGAGGGGGCGCCGAGGCCGGATTCATCTTCTGCAAGGAGAAAGGAGGTCAGATTAGCCTTTTATTGAGGGTCGGAGAGGGGGATACGGGGGGAAGAATAGAGAGAAAAAGCAAAAGAGACGGATAGATGTCTGCCTCGGGATCCCAGACACCCAGCAGTTAAGACCAGCCGGATGGGGGGAGGGGTCCCTCCTGGCCTCGAGAATTATGCAACTTTCTTGAAGCCAAGAAGTTACCAGGAAAGGGGGGATGGGGTGGCTGCTGGGAGTTAACTGCACTGGAGACGCTGCTGAACTGCTGGTGGCAAAGGACAGGTCGAAACTTTCCAGGGCAGTCAGCCCCCCAAAGTCTCAACCGGAGCCAGCTCCAAGACATCTCAACTCCGGAAGCCCGAGGAGCCGGGCGCCCTGGAGTGGTGCCGGGTGAGCGGGCACGCGCCAGAGGGCACACTACCTGGGCGCGCAGCGAAGCCGAGTCTGGGCGTGCGGCGGCCGCCGTCCCGCCCGAACTCGCTGTCGGGCCTGGGTCGCTAGGGTGCGTCCCGAGCTTGCAGGGCTGGAGCCGGGGCCCGGCTGGCAAATCCTGACCAGACTCGGTGCCTGGCAGCCGAGGGCCTTCTGCTCTCACATCCCCCGAACTGGCCTCAGGCGCTCGCGCTCCGCGAGGAGGCTGAGGAGAAGCAGACAGCGCGGCCGCCGCGGCTCCCGAACTGTCCCATAAACAAAGTTTGGAGCAAACTCCCACTCCCAGGAAAGAGGCGGGGCCGAAAGTTGAGCTGTTGAATTATGCATGACCTCCAAGTCCCCAGCCTGCCTGCCCCCGCTCGTCTCTCCCCTTTCTCTTCCTCCTCCTCCCACCCCCGGCTCCAGAAAACCTTGGGCGTGCTGGGTACTTTGCAGGGTAAGAGGAGACGGGTGCCCTCCACCCACTCCTCCTGGTCGCGCGGACCTCTCCCGCGGAGCCCTGGATCTGCATTCCTTTGAGTTTACCACGGACTTGGGGCGGGATCAAAGGGAAAGTGGCCCGAGCCTGTTTAATCAAGGACTTGTGGACCGAAACCAAGGCTGGGGGCGGCGGAGGGCACGCCGGTGAGGGGCCCAGACTGAGTAAGGGCCGGTCCTGGGCGCCGCGCCCTCCCTTAGTGCCGGGTGCCGAGGCCGGGAGCGCCGCAGCGCTGCACTGATCCGTGATTCTGCCTGAGGGCGGCCCGCGTGCGCTCCGGCGCGGGGAGACACCAGCGAGGCCAGCTTTTCCACGGGAGGCTACTTAGCGCTTGTGACCATATTTGGTCTGGCGAGGAGGCATCTCGGCTGTTTGGCTTTCAATTGTCTGCTCGTGCGCAGACGGTGCCCAGAAAGTGCCTCTGTCGCTAGGGATGCGGCTTCGCCAGCTGGTTCATTGTAAACAACCTTCAAACCATTTATCAATCCTTGTTTTCCTCTCCAGTGTGACTCAAGTCACTAGGGGTTGAGAAGAAACCTGGTCAAAGCTTGGGCGCTGGAAAGGGACAGCGATCGTGCCCCCCTCTCCCGAGACATCCGCGCGGGTAGTGGGAGGATTGGAATGTCCCTGACGCCCTCCAGAGAGCCTGGAGCCGGGATGGAACCGGAACAGGTGGCTGGGAGCAGAAAGGGTGCGCCAGTGACCCGGAAAAAACCACCCACCCTCCCACCGACTGGATCTAGGCGGGGGGTGGAGACCCCCTGCTAGATCTAGACTGGCAAGACAGCTGCGGGAAGTAGGAGGCGGCCTGGTCCTCCCGAGCAGCTCAATTCCTTCTTTCCTTGTCCCTTCTCCACTGGGGGGAAGGAGAGATTGGCTGCGAGGTAAGTCAGGCTTCAGAAAGTCCCTACCCGACCCCATTTGATTCAAACATAAGTTTATGAAATAAGTCATATGAGGCGATATATGTAAAGCACTTTGAAGACATACCTGCCTACATACCTCTTTGTTAAATAAAATAGAATTGTATCAAGTGCAAGTATTGTGCCTTCACAGTTTTATAAGGGTGGAACAAAGTCAAAATTAAAATCTGGAGTTGCTTTGAAGGAGGAAAGTTTATGGGAAAGACAAGGCCACCCCATAGCTTTCTTTTATTTTTATTTTTAAAATTTTATTTACTTATTTATTTATTTGTGGTACGCGGGCCTCTCACTGTTGTGGCCTCTCCCATTGCGGAGCACAGGCTCCAGACGCGCAGGCTTAGCGGCCATGGCTCACGGGCCCAGTCGCTCCGCGGCATGTGAGATCCTCCAGGACCAGGGCACAAACCCGTGTCCCCTGCATCAGCAGGCGGACTCTCAACCACTGCGCCACCAGGGAAGCCCCACACCCCATAGTTTTGCTTTGGAAAAGGTAAGAGTATTTGGGGCACATTCCCTGAATGGCTTCTCCCTGTCAGTGCCCAAAATAGAGCAGAGGCCACCTAAGTGAGCCCGCCCCCCCATTATCTGTGCTTGAGGGTGTGCTCTGATTCCAAACTCCCCACAGATGGGAAAATCAAGACTGCCTGAGAGAGAAAGACAGTCATGTGGATCACTGTCAAAGGTGAGCAGAGGGCTTCCCTGGTGGCGCAGTGGTTAAGAATCCGCCTGCCAATGCAGGGCACTCGGGTTCGAGCCCTGGTCCGGGAAGATCCCACATGCCGCAGAGCAACTAAGCCCGTGTGCCACAACTACTGAGCCTGCACTCTAGAGCCTGCGTGCCACAACTACTGAAGCCTGTGCGCCTAGAGCCCGTGCTCCGCAACAAGAGAAGCCACAGCCATGAGAAGCCCGCACACCACGACGAAGAGTAGCCCCCGCTCTCTGCAACCAGAGAAAGCCAGTGCGCAGCAACGAAGACCCAACGCGGCCAAAAATAAATAAATAAATTTATAAAAAAAAAAAAAAAAAAAAGGGGAGCAGAGCATGGCTCCTTCAGGAGACTCTGGAACTATTTCCCATCAGCAGGTCCTCTGCCCATAGGACCAGCAGAGGGAAGGGGAAGCTGCTACAGGTCACTCCATGGGAAATAGCATCTTTACAAGCTATCGTCAGAAGCCACCACAGTTGCAACAATGGGAAAATTAGCTCTGGAACTAGAGGAAGTGACTGGGACCGAAAGGTTACTAATTCAGAAGCCACTTGATGAACAGATGCAACCTTGAGGCCAGCCCAACTCCAGGAAGGTCCTCACCCAGGAAGGAAGGTCTTGCTTTGTAAAGAGTTCCTGGCTGCTGCACAGAGGAAGATGCTGAGGGAGCCATGAGATTAATCAGTTAGGGAGAAGCAGGATTGAGGTCGGGTGGGCATTCCTTGCCAAACTTCAAGACATAGATAGTGGAGGACAAAGTAGATGCCTGAAATGGAAATTGCTCTGATCACGTGATAGCTCAAAGGGAAAACTCCCAGTTCCCAAACAGTCTATAAGATATGGTAGTGGATGGCCAAAGAGATTTGCTTCAGTGCCTCAAACAATAGTTTCAGATTAAATAACATTTACAGATGCCTTGTGTATATCAGGTACTGCCCATAAGAGGCAGTATGGTGTAACAGGTAAGTGTATAATGAATCTCTGGAGGAAAATACCTGAAGCAAGATACTGAAACTCTCTATTCCTGAGTTTTCTCCTTTGTAAATTAGAAACAATAACAGTACCCACCTCACAGGATTTTAGATTAAAACAAATTACAGTCGGCCCTTTGTATCCTTGGGTTCCACATCCACTGTGGATTAAAAAAAAAAAAAAAAAATCCAGAAAGTTCCAAAAAGCAAAACTTGAATTTGTGGCACACTGACAACTATTTACATAGCATTTAATTGTATTAGTTATTATAAGAAACGTAGAGCTGATTTAAAGTATATGGGAGGATGTGTGTAGGTTATATTTAAATACTACGCCATTTTATATAAGGGACTTGACCATCCTCAGATTTTGGTTGGGGGGGGCGGGGTGTCCTAGAACCAACCCCCTGCTGATACTGAGGAATGACTATATACAAATTTTATCTGTTCCCACTGATTTAAAACACAAGCTTTGAAATGCCTAGCTCTACTCTCTACATTGGGCAAGTAATTTAACCTCCCTTAAATCATAGATTATTCACTTACAAATTGGAGATAATAGTGTGGTAATCTGTGACACTGCAGGCCTTCTTTTGGTCACACCCTTATGGAGTCCCTCCCACTTAAATCTGGACTGGGCCAGTGACTTGCCTTCGCCCGGAAAATGCAGCCCTGCATCTGTGTTTGTTCCCTCTTTTAACCCCAAGGAAGGTGTGGAAGTTTCTGCTTCTGTAATTTTGGGAGATCTGAGCCACTAGGGAAGAAGTGCAACTACTTTGCTGGGGAAACCACGTGCAGAGGAAAATGCCCTGAGATAGGTGGAGATGGAGAGAACTCCAGCCATCCAGCACCGGAGCTGAGCCCAGCCCCCAGCCAGCCCAACAGCTGACTGCAAGGGCATCAGTGACCAGCCTCAAGACCAGTAGAACCAGAGCCCAGCCCAGCCCAGCCCAGATTGTAGAACAAATAAAATGAATACTGTTTTAAGCTACTAAATTTTTTAATTCTTTTTTTAAATGCAGAATGGGCATTCTAAAGATTAAATAAGAAATTACAAATAAAGTTCTTAACACAAATTCTGTTACACGCTAAAGTACTTAATAAATAATGGCTGTGATTTGGGCTGAGACCCATCAAATGGATAATAGACAAATATTTTACAGGTAAGGAGACTGGCCCAGTGAGTTTTAAAGTACAGGAAGATCTCACTTTGTAGCACTTCACAGATACTGCGGGTTTTTTTACAAATTGAAGGTTTGTGGCAACCCTGCATCACGCAACACTACCGGCTCCATTTTCCCAACAGCATTTGCTCAGATCGTGTCTCCATCATAGTTTGGTAATTCTCACAATATTTCAGACTTTTTTCTTATTGTATTTGCTAAAGGTGATCTGTGATTAGGGATCTTTGATGTTACTATTGCAAAAAGTTTACAACTCACTGAAGGCTCAGGTGATGGTTAGCATTCTTTAGCAATAAAGTATTTTTTAATTAAGGTATATACATTGTCTGTTTTTTAAACCTAATGCGATTGCACATTTGACAAACTACAGTACAGTGTAAACGTAACTTTTATATGCACGGGGAAACCAAAAAGATTCGAGCGACTGGAACTAAACTGGCAATATCTCCGAGGAATGCCTGTATTTTGTCCAAATACGTGAAATGAATTCTTGGGGGGGAAAAAAATGCTGGGACATAGCCCAGGGTTTGTAATCCTAGATCGGAGTGCTTTTTTCTACTCTCCCCTCCTTTGAGCCAGGAGTTGCTCTCTGGTTTTGTCATTTTTAATCAGTGAGATACCTACTGCCTACCTATCTCACAGAGAAGAAACTCCACAATTTTTATAAGATAATCAATTGAGAGGACACTCCTGCCGATACGTAAATCTTTCTACTTGCAAAGACTTTCTCTCCTCCCTCTCTGTCCATATCCAATCAACGGCAAGGACTGTCAATTCTTCCTTCTGATGTCCCTCAAGACCATCCTTCCTTTCCCACTCCCACAACAGGACCTTATCTTCAAAGCCTTGCAGTGGCCTCCTAATTGGTTTCTCTCCCTCCAGTCCCTCATTTCTGGCCTCCCATTTTCATGTGATTCCCTGGCTCACAAGCTTTGAACAACTACCCACAAGAATAAAAGTCAGAGCTATCAATCCAGCACCCAAGGACTCCCAACACACTGCCATCTTCACAGCATTCTGACCTTAATTTTTACACAGATGTGTCCCTCATCCTCTCCAGCTAGGCTCTGACCCAAGCACATTTGGCCTAATCCTTCACTACACCTATCTCTTTGTTCGAACCCTGCTCAAAATTGCCCTCCATACGCCATTGTCAAACCTTCATCCATCCCTCCTTTCCCTTAAATTCAGGTTGTTCTTGTCTTTTTCAGTCCCTTGACACGTAATCACACATAACACTGCTTTATATTCTATTTCAACTTTTACCTCAGTATCTCTTGCCTCGCCAACTGGATTGTAAATAGCTGCAGGGCTAGACACATCTTGCATTTCCTTATGGAACTGCTTCTCTGAAGGCCATAATTCCTTGTTGAGGGAACGCTGATCCTTACATGACTTTGCCTGTTCCTCTTCCAGCACCCACTGGTGTCCTCTTAACAGTTTGTAAGGCACCCTCTCACCATTCACTGTAATTTTGGCACTGCATATGGACTCAGCTCCTGAAAAGGATTGCGAGCTCTTGGAGGACAAGTCTAAGAGGACTTCATTTTCCTTTTTCTCTTCCCCGTGCCTAACAAGGTGTTCACACAGGAGTGTCCAGTACACTAGCCTAGCCCAGTGGCCGTTGCCTGCCATTCTGCCTGAGGAAAGCCACAGGCTGCTTTTCTCAGCTCTGAATCACTGACTTGGTCTGAGTGGATGATTCCAGCTCAGGTGAATGGTCAGAAACTTGGTGGGGTGAGTGAGTTGTTAAAAGACTCTAGCCCAGGAGCCCTTGGGGCAGAACCTGCCTGGACTTGCTGAACCAGTATAGAGAAACTTCCCAGAGCAGAATCACCATTAGCAACTGAAGGGGAGCAAAACAGACAAGGACTTTGAATAGATAAGGGTTTGAATAATCAAGAGTCCAGAAAACTGTTGAAGAAGATTATTTCAGCAGGAGGCTAAGAGTTGACCAGTTCCTTGACATGGTACGTGTGTATTCATAATTTACCACATCTCAAGTGTCTACCACAGTGTCCAGCACATGGCAAGTTTACAAATACTTACAATGATTGCTGCTGCCACCCAGTTCTGCATTTACTCTCCTCACATGCGGGTCTCACTGTCAGGCTTCACTTTGGTGTTCCTAAAAAATGCATCACTGGTATGATCACAAGGAAGATAATTTTGATAAAGGTGATGATGACGGTGATGATGGATGGGACTGTGCTCTGCCTAATGTTATCTGTTACTTCAGCAATGCAGTTGCACAAGAGGAAGAAGGAATTTCTGAGATTTAGTCTGTACTTGGGTACTGTGTGCGAGTTGTTTATCCTTTAGTATTTTTACTATACATATGTATTTTTTTTGGACTGGAGAAAATAATTAAATGGAAAAATTAATTAATATATTTTTAGAAAAGAAAAATACGCTTTTGGAAATGCTTAACACAGGAATTCCCTGGATGTCCAGTGGTTAGGGCTCCACGTTTTCACTGCCAACATGTGGGTTCAGTCTCTGGTTGGGGAACTAAGATCCTGCAAGCTGCGTAGCATGACCTCCCCACAAAAAAAAAAAAAAAAAACCCAAAAAAAAAAAAAAAAAAAGGAAAGAAAAAGAAAATGCTTAACAACATAAAGCGTGGTTTGGAGGTTAACTAGCAGCTGTATTGGAAAGTTGCCAGTTGCAGCATAATCTATAGTAGGTGAAAATTAGAAGTTTCTTAAACACTTAACATGAGACTGGTTAAGTATATGTGACGGCTCAATATATCCGGTGAATTTTTGGTAGCTATCTGAAGTAGTACTTATGAAGACAATAGATCAATGTGAAAATGTCTTTTTTAATAATTTTTGATGAAAAAAATCCAGAAGCAAGTATTAATGAATACCATAATTACAACATTGAGGCGGGTGGGAAATGAATAAAAAATACGATGCTAAAGTAATACCAAAAAATAAAATGTCTATATAAAAATAAAATACATAGCTAAATGTCTGTTTATGTACTTAGATCTGTGTAGATCTATAAATGTGTCACATGATAGAGAAATTGAATCACCACCCTCAGAAGCCTAAACCATATTATTTTTTATTTTTTTTTAAACCATATTATTAATATTATTTTGGGTGTGATGAAAGAACTAATTAGCAGTGTTTGGGGGGAAATTTCAAGGTGCTCGGTATTATTCATATAGTCAAGAAATATATATATGTGTGTTATACATATATGTATATAAATTTGGAAAAAATTTTAACATTTTTTTTAAAGAAAAAAAATTGGGGTGTCCACTATGTGCAGGACCAGAAGTGGTCTTTCAAGCCGAGCTTGGAAGAGTTTACCACCTGATAGGACATTCATTGGTTGACGATGTCATTCAACTCCTCCCTCGGCCCAAATAAGTCCCAGATCTGGTTACACCAGCTGTTCAAGCCACCTCTCTTCCCCTGTCTTATTTGTCATGTTGACAGGAGCCAAGCATATACAAGCTCTACTGTTATCTCTCTGTCTCAGAACTGTCCAGACTCAAGTGAGGTCACTTTTCGTGCCTGGTAAAGAAAAGTCAACCGTGGTTTGGAGGCAAGGAGACAAAGAAAGGACCAGCCAAACCAAGACAAGGTGGAGGGAGGGCCCAGGAGGCAAATGCTGCTCCACGAGAGAGCTAACCCTACAGGCATGAGTTCAACTCACACATGCTTAAAAACAACAAAGGTTTCCTTTAAAAATATATATTTGAGGGCTTCCCTGGTGGCGCAGTGATTAAGAATCCGCCTGCTAATGCAGGGATCGTGGGTTCGAGCCCTGGTCTGGGAAGATCCCTCGTGCCGCGGAGCAACTAAGCCCGTGTGCCACAACTACTGAGCCCACGTGCCACAGCTACTGAAGCCCGCGCGCCTAGAGCCCGTGCTCCACAAGAGAAGCCACCGCAATGAGAAGCCCACGCACCACGACGAAGAGTAGCCCCCCTCGTCGCAAGCCCGCACGTAGCAACAAAGACCCAACTCAGCAAAAAACTAAATAAATAAAAAGATTGGCTTATAAAAATAAATTAATTAATTAAATAAAAATATATATTTGCATATAATCTTGGATCAGAGGGTGAATTTATTCTCATGTAGTGTCTGCCATACAGTAACTCCTAATTTGACCATATGACTGTAGACATTTCCCCCTAGTCAAAATAATTAAAAGTTATTAGTATTTCAATTGTCACAATAAGAGTGAATAATATTTGTATAATACTTTACAGACTACAAAACAATTTCACATGTACAGTCACACATGAATCTCACAGTAACTCTGTAAGAATTGGCAGGTAAGCCTTACTGGAACACCTATTTTACAGATAAGAAAACAAAGGTTCAGATAAATTCGTGTCTTGCCGAAGGTCATCGAGTTGTAACAAAAGAGCCAGAACTCAGCTCTTTCCGGCTGGAACCATGGAGGGTGCGGAAGAGAAGAAAAAGAAGGTTCCTGCTGTGCCAGAAACCCTTAAGAAAAAGCGAAAGAATTTTTCAGAGCTTAAGATCAAGCGCCTGAGAAAGAAATTGGCCCAAAAGATGCTTCGAAAGGCAAGGAGGAAGCTTATCTATGAAAAAGCTAAGCACGATCACAAGGAATACAGGCAGATGTATAGAACTGAAATTCGCATGGCTAGGATGGCAGGAAAAGCCAGCAACTTCTACGTAGCCACGGAACCCAAATCGGCGTTTGTCATCAGGATCAGAGGTATCGACGGTGTGAGCCCAAAGGTTCGAAAGGTGTTGCAGCTTCTCCGACTCCATCAGATTTTCAATGGCACTTCTGTGAAGCTCGACGAGGCTTCAATTAACATGCTGAGAATTGTGGAACCATACATTGCATGGAGGTACCCAAACCTGAAGTCAGTAAATGAATTGATCTACAAGCGTGGTTATGGCAAAATCAACAAGAAGCGAACTGCCCTGACAGATAACGTGTCGATTGCTCCATCTCTTGGCAAATACGGTATTATCTGCATGGAGGATCTGATTCATGAGATCTATACTGTTGGAAAACGTTTGCGTTCAAAGAAGCAAACGACTTCCTGTGGCCCTTCAAATTGTCTTCATGAGGTGGAATGAAGAAAATGACCACCCGTTTTGTTGAAGGTGGAGATGCTGGCAACAGGGAAGACCAGATCAACAGGCTTATTAGAAGGATGAACTAAGGTATCTACCATGATTACTTCTGTAATCTGGCCAGTGAATAAACAGTGACTGCTTTCAAATTGAAAAAAAGAGCCAGAACTCAAACTGTCTAGTGCCTCCAGGCTTTCAAATTATATTTCTCTTATATCTTCTTAACTGAATCAGAGTCTTAATTGCTTCTTCCTTTGTGAGCATTACAGAATTCTGTCTGTTCCTCAAAAAAAAAAAGAGAGAGAGAGGATATTTTTAAAGTTTTTTCTCCTCCACTGACTTACAGTATCATTTCACAAACGCTTTGTCATCTAATGGCCATTCAATGCACAGAAGATTGAAGTTTAGTTGTCTCTTCCCTCTCATTAAATAAATGAAAAGTCAAATGTGTTGGAGGGAACTTAAAGTGCAATCAAGTCCTGATTAATGGAGTGCTTATGTGTATTAAAGAACCCCTTCTGTGTTGTGAATCATCACTACTAATTAATATGGAACAGGCAGTCCCTGCTTCTTTTTTTTTTTTTAAAGGATTGTAGTCCTTAAGTCGTTTTGTAAATTGGTCGTTTGGAACTCAGAATGCATTTTGTTACAGAAAAAGTATATCACAAATGATGACTAGGCACTGTAGCCTAGCCATTTAACTAGGGGCTCTAACAGCCCCAAATCCTTGGGGGGCCCCCAAACCTCAGTCTGTCCTGATCCTCAGATTGAGTCTTTCTAGATCCTTCAAGGGCTGGTGTGGGGAAAGAGCTCAGAAAACAGGCAGATTTCTTCCTGCAGCAAAGAAGAGGCTCCTACAGGATCAAAGTGTTTCCTGTGAGTCCAGGATTACCTTGTTGGACAAATTCATATTTTCTATGTCATACACTTGCCAGGAATGGGAGGAAAAGTTAAGACTCCTCTTGGCTGCAGGTAAAAAGTTATGTTCACTTAAGCAAAAGTGAGCAATTACAAGGATACTGCATAGAACCTGTCTCTCTCTCTCTCTCTCTCTTTCTGTCTCCCCTACCCCACTTCTCTCTGCATATCTTCTTCACTCTTCTTTCTGCACCCAGCTTTTTCTGCTCTTCAATCCACATGGCACATGGTTGTCTACACCTCACAATTTCACATATTATACAGTTTCTCTTGAAAGAGAAATGGACTTTTGCCTCAAGTCCAAATTCCCAGGGAAAGGTGTCTGATTGGTTTAGCTTGAATCAGGTATCCATCTGGACTAATCACCTTTAGTGGTAGGTAGGAGGGAGAGCAAGGTCAAAAATAAGTACAATGAACATGATTCTCAAGGGAAGGCAGGAAGCTCTCAGAAAGAAGGCCCAGGCAGAGAAACTCAGAGATGGAATAGCTGCCTGTGTTCATATGCTTGGCATTTCTTAGCAGGAACAAAAATCTTTTAGCTCTTTTTTTTCTTTGTTTGCTTTTTTGGGTTTTTTTTTTTGCATTATGCGGGCCTCTCACTGTTGTGGCCTCTCCCGTTGCGGAGCACAGGCTCCGGACGCGCAGGCTCAGCGGCCATGGCTCACGGGCCCAGCCGCTCCGCGGCATGCGGGATCTTCCCGGACCGGGGCACGAACCCGTGTCCCCTGAATCGGCATGCGGACTGTCAACCACCGCGCCACCAGGGAAGCCCCAAAAATCTTTTAGCTCTTTACCTTTTAGAAACAAATCACCAACAAAATACTTAGAGGTATCACATGATGCCCTTACAGCCAAACAATTTTAGGACTAAACGGGCACCAACCTAGTGGCTGCACATTGCAGTTCTACTGAGTCATCATCTCCCATTTTGGAGGCAAAGATTTCAGGCAAGAGACATCTTATTGTTCATTCTGTGAATTTCCTCCCACCTGCCATTGTTTTTGTGTTTCACAGGAGAGAAAATAATCTGAAAATATTTGAAAAGGGACTTAGAACACCTTGATGAAATGCCAAAAAGAAAAAAAAAAAAACTGAAGGAGAAGATCCCTGAGAAGTAGCCACCACCTTACTAAAAATTTCTGTAACTACTGTCTATTAAACTGCCAATCAGGGGCTTCCCTGGTGGCACAGTGGTTAAGAATCTGCCTGCAGGAGACACGGGTTCGAGCCCTGGTCTGGGAAGATCCCACATGCCACGGAGCAACTAAGCCTGTGCGCCACAACTACTGAGCCTTCGCTCTAGAGCCCGTGAGCCACAACTAATGAAGCCCGCGTGTCTAGAGCCTGCGCTCCACAACAAGGGAAGCCATCACAATGAGAAGCCTGTGCACTGCAACAAGAGAAAGCCCGCGTGCAGCAATGAAGACCCAACGCAGCCAAAAATAAATAAATTAACTAAATTAATTTTAAAAAAACTGCCAATCAAGGCTCTTTCTGGTATTGATTGTACAGCCAGGAGCTCCAGGTTAGAGATGATAATATAATTCAGCCTGGCTAGTAGACACTGCATCAACATCTGTAAAAATAAAACTTGTTATGGCTTTCAAGGGAAAAAACTCCTCCAGTTTTAGTTTTCTCTTGCAATTGTTAAAAGACTTGGGACTTCCCTGGTGGTCCACTAGCTAAGACTCTGAGCTCCCAATGCAGGGGTCCCGGGTTCAACCCCTGGTCAGGGAACTAGATCCCACATGCCACAACTAAGAGTTCACATGCCGCAACTACAGATTCCATGTGCCGCAACTAAAAGGCCCTCATGCCTCAATGAAGATCCTGCACAGGGCAACCAAGACCCTGCTCAGCCAAATAAATAAGTATTAAAAAAAAAAAAAAGACTGCCTCATTCAATTAAGTATGGCAACTTGTACCTTTCAACGAGGAATGACAAAGTTCTTTGTCTGATTCTGATTTAAATACGTCTCAGGTGAGAAATCTATCTCTTCTATCTGCCCTGGAGATAGGTTATATTGAAGTGTCCAAGAGCTGATGCTTCATTACTTTACATCACAAGTCAAGGTCTTAAATTAGAAGTGATGGATCCCATTCTTAGAATAAAATTAGTCACTAATAGAGAGGGGCCCTTTTGGTGAATTCCCTGACAACTCTGGAGCAATAGTTATATTGATTCTTCCACATAAACTCCCTTAGACACTCTACTCACCAAAAAATGTCACAGGGGTTTCAAAACATTTTGTGTTAGTGTTTGAACATCACAAGAAATAAGTCTCAGTCTGTTTGGTTGAAAAGATAGACATAATCTGGTGGTACATTTCATCCTTGCTAACGAATCTTCCTTTGACTTTCTGCGCAGCTTGGCCAAATGAGTTCGGAGATCAAACTTTACAGCCTCCAAAGCAATTTGCTGGTATGGGAGAGACCCAGCCCATTTTCCCTAAAATTACCAAAAGCCTTCGTGCAGCATCCAAGTGTTTATCTTTAGTCAGTCTTTTCTGTTTCATCACTGCCAGGAGATTTGTTTTTGTAGGAGAGGCAATAAGAACCCCACATATAGGTATTTTCCTACCCAGACTCATTTACTTGCAAGGGAACCTCTTTGGTGGCCACAAAATCTCACCAAGGAAAATCCCAACCAAGTTTATTACTGGGCCAGTTCCATTAATCCACAGCTTGGGGCAGCAGTGTGTAGCTGGTCTGGGAACAAGAGTGCTCTTTTTTACTTATCACAAATCCATCTGAACTCAAAAGGGCCTCACTTAAATCAGGAATTCCTATTCTTCTGGAAATGTCATTTCATCTGAATTAGCAGTTCTGTGGTTTAAAGGCGACAAACAGGATTCTTACCACTAGAGTCCAATGGCCGGGAAAATGGAGGCAACCATAAAAGTAATCCAGGGAAAGTTTGGAGGCGAACTTGCCCTCCTGTAAATAGACAAAATAGACCTCTGTTTCCCTCGTACAAGTTCTAGAAGACACTGACATAACCTGTAACTCCTCTGCAGAGTTAAATGACAGTAAATTGGCCAACAGAGATACCTGTATTGATAGGGTAGGTGTCTGTTTAACCTTCAGGTTTAAACTCTTCATCAAGCAAAAAAAACCCAGAAAAACAGTTGGTTACTTGGAAAAGAACTATTTAGAAGTGTGATTTGTGGGTCAGTTCAGATCCACCAGGAAGTAGATGCCAAGATGGAATTAGAGGAGCAAGAGATGTATTGCAGGAAAAGCCTCTAAAGAACGGAGGGGAGAAGGAAGAAAAGCAGGCAGGATTGCAATGCAGATATGACACCTGTGAATGGAGGAAAGAAGGAAGGAGGATTGGGTGTGAAGAGCTTCAGACTATAGTGCAACCCTGAGAAAGTCCTGACCCAGCTGATGGGGAACTTCAAGGCAATCCTTGACTGACAGGTGGCCCACGTGGGCAGGAAGGGCCCAGCTTTAGCACCCTGCTGAGTGCAGTCACTGGCAGGCTGAGGAGAGCATGGCCTTCAGCAGTGAATTTCAAAGATGCAGCAGCTGGGGCTGTTAGCTCCCTGCCCTCCTCACAGGAGATTCTCTGTCGAAGGGAGCCCTAAGCAGTGAACCCACATGGTTTTCACCCTGGTCTATACAGACTGCATCACATGGGCAGACTTCTCTATCCATTTTCAGGGTACAGTTCTTTCCAAGTTCCTGTGGACCTCTCCTCTTGAGGGGAAACTTAGAAGAGGCAGTTTAGTGACCCAAACCACAGTCCCCATGCTGCAGTTAGTCTTGAGGCCATAACTGGCATTTATCTTCTCTCTCCTCAACTATCCACTCTGAAGACTCCACATCCTACTCTATCACCTTTGCAGGAGTTGATAGCTCCCTTATCTGGTAGTGCAACTCAGACCTTCATTCTTCGGGGGCCCAAGCCCTTGGAATCGGACCCTTCTCAGAGTGAGGATGTTGTGTAAGTCCATCCACAGTTATAACTGAGAAAACGAATCCACAGAGGTACCAAGTAGATCACCTGGTTGTGCACATTTCTCCCTCCCCCTTGCCCTCCCAGGGCAATATCAGCCTTAGCTCCTCCCACTGCTCAGGGTCATTGGTTCTGGCTGGAATGATGGCAACTCTTCTCTCCTGTTGGTCCTGGACACAGGAGTCTAAAGTGCCTGTGTGGCATTCATAGATTATAGTTCAATCAGACCATTATGTCACGTAGTGCACTCCCACTGGGGACCTGGACCTCTAACCCTACAGAGCCCTAAGTTGTGAGGATGGGAAGCACAGAATTCCCCAATGGGTCACTAGGAGTGATGTTAAATGGGCCTTCTTTTGTTGCCACCCCTTCATTCTTGTACCCGTGCATTCTTCCTACAAGTGACATAATATCAAATAAACGTCTCTGGTTTGGTGTATACGTTGCACTCTGTAGGATGACACCTTATCCCTGCAGAGTCTTGCTTACAAGCTGGTGCTTTAGCTGTGCCTTCTGTCTACCAGTTTAGCTAATTCTATATGTTGAAGTATGTAATATAACCAGTGGATTCTATAGCTAAGGGGTAATTTCTGCGCCTCCTCTGCTGCAAAGTGGGTTTCGTGATCGGATGCTATATTGCGTGGGATTTTATGCTAATGAATCAGGCATTCTGTAAGTTTCCAGATAGCAGTGCTGACTGAGGCTCTGTGGGCAGGGAAGGCAAATTCATACCCCAAATAGGCATACATTCCTGTGCAGGCTGGATGGAGGGGGCCCACTGCAGTCAACTTGCCAAGTGGCTGGTTGGACTCTTCCAGGAATACTGCCACATTGGATGCTCAGTCTCTGTTTTTGGTACACTGGACATTTAGAAGCAGCAGGAACTAGATCAGCTTTGGCAAATGGGAGTCCATACTGTTGGGCCCATAGTCTCTATCTCCAACACCTTTCACTTGTCCATCGTGTCCATTCTGGGGTGGTTGAGGGCAAAGAATGGCTAATGTCAACTGGCCAAGTCCATTTTGTCTACTTGGTTTTTTAGGGCCTCTTCAGTGGTTAATACTTTGGGGTGGGCATTAATACGTAACACAGAATCTTCACGCTTCATGCCCACTTTCATATATCCATCTACATGCCCCTGCTTCTGACCTTTGTCAAAATCCTCCAGTGCTTTCCCTTTCAGAGTCACTGCACAGGAAAGTATATGTATTCACATCTCAAGCGGTTACCTCTCCTTCCATACAAAGTGAATGACCTTGCAATGCTTGAAGCTCTACCCACTGGGAAGTTTATGAGCCACTGTCCATTTTTGTCTTGCACCCACATACAGAGCCAACCTATCCATAAGCTAACCCTAGCTTTGAATTTTTTGTCCCCCTTCAGCTGGTTGGGAACCTACAGAGAGTGAAGGCAGCTGGTGCATCCATAGCGGATGACATGGGTGTCTGGGATACCTGCTAATGCAGTTTGCTCACACCCTCTGGTCCTGCTCGGGCTCAATCCTGGACGTACCATTTCCATTTTATGATGGATTGCTCTTGGGTCTGCCCAACTTTGTAACTCGGTAGACCAAATACAACCCAGTTTATAATAGACAGTTCTAAATGTATGCTCACATGTTACCCCATGGCCAACTGCTCCATCTCTACCAGGGCCTGGTAACATACCAGTGAGCTATTTCTGAAAAGATGTAAAACTCTCTGCTGCAGATGGCATGGCCCAGCTCTAGAAATCTTAGAGTCTGTGTTGTGATTCTCTTACTGGGGTTTGCTATAAATTCCACACTGTATCATTTCCCACCTCCAACATTATAGGCTCTGCCAGGGAGTATGGTCAAGTAACGGGGCTGCTTACACCCTGTACTTGCTATAGAGCCCTTTCTTGCTCTAGGCCTCACTCAAAGATAGCGCCTTCCATGTCACCTGGGATTTGGGCTGCAATAGCATTCTTAGATATGGAATATGTTGCCCCCAGTACATGAAGAAGCCCACCACGCATCGTGGTTCCTTCTTTAGAGTAAGAGATGCAAGATGCAGTATTTTGTATTTTACTTTGGAGAGGTTTTCCCGGAGTACCCTTGACGACTGAACCCTTAAAAACCTCACTGAGGTTCAGATCCCTGAATCTTCATAGGTTTGTCTCCCATCCTCAGGTGTACATGTCTCCTACCAAGGCTGCCAGCACCCTAGCCCCATCATGGTCATTTACCTAATCAGCACACTGTCACTGATGTAATGGATCGATGTGATGTTCTCGGGGACGTTTAGATGGTCCGGCTCTGTATCTGAACCCCACATAACAGAGGGTGGAGAATTAACATATCCCTGGGGCAAAACTATAAATAAATGTTGTCTATTCCAAAGGAATGCAAACTGGTTCTGATCCTCTTTTCTTTTTTAAATTTATTTATTTTTGGCTGCATTGGGTCTTTGTTGCTGCGCGCGGGCTTTCTCTAGTTGCGGCGAGTGGGCGCTACTCTTCATTGCGGTGCGCGGGCTTCTCACTGCGGTGGCTTCTTTTGTTACAGAGCATGGGCTCTAGGTACACAGACTTCAGTAGTTCTGACTTGCAGGCTGTAGAGCACAGGCTCAGTGGAGAATTAACATATCCCTGGGGCAAAATTATAAATAAATGTTGTCTATTCCAAACGAATGCAAACTGGTTCTGATCCTCTTTTCTTTTTTGTTTTTTAAATTTATTTATTTTTGGCTGCATCGGGTCTTTGTTGCTGCGCGCGGGCTTTCTCTAGTTGCGGCGAGTGGGCGCTACTCTTCATTGCGGTGCGCGGGCTTCTCACTGCGGTGGCTTCTTTTGTTACAGAGCATGGGCTCTAGGTACACAGACTTCAGTAGTTCTGACTTGCAGGCTGTAGAGCACAGGCTCAGTAGTTGTGGCACACGGGCTTAGCTGCTCCACGGCATGTGGGATCTTCCCAGACCAGGGCTCGAAACTGTGTCCCCTGTATTGGCAGGAGGATTCTTAACCACTGAGCCACCAGGGAAGCCCTGATCCTCCTTTCTTTCTTTCTTTTTTTAAAAATGATTTTATTCATATATATGCACCTAACATTTTATTCTGGTTAGAGTTTATTTTATTTATTTATTTACTTATACGTTTTGTTTTGTTTAACATCTTTATTGGAGTATAATTGCTTTACAATGGAGTGTTAGTTTCTGCTGTATAACAAAGTGAATCAGCTATACACATACATATATCCCCATATCTCCTCCCTCTTGCGTCTCCCTCCCACTCTCCCTATCCCACCCCTTTAGGTGGTCACAAAGCACCGAGCTGATCTCCCTGTGCTATGTGGCTGCTTCTCACTAGCTATCTATTTTACATTTGGTAGTGTATATATGTCCGTGCCACTCTCTCACTTTGTCCCAGCTTACCCTTCCCCCTCCCCATATCCTCAAGTCCATTCTCTAGTAGGTCTGCGTCTTTATTCCTGTCTTGCCCCTAGGTTCTTCATGACCATTTTCTTTTTATTTTCATTTTTAGATTCCATATAGATGTGTTAGCATATGGTATTTGTGTTTCTCTTTCTGACTTACTTCACTCTGTATGACAGACTCTAGGTCCATCCACCTCACTACAAATAACTTAATTTCATTTCTTTTCATGGCTGAGTAATATTCCATTGTATATATATGCCACATCTTTATCCATTCATCTGTTGATGGACACTTAGGTTGCTTCCATGTCCTGGCTATGGTAAATACTGCTGCAATGAATATTATGGTACATGACTCTTTTTGAATTATGGTTTTCTCAGGGTATATGCCCAGTAGTGGGATTGCTGGGTCATATGGTAGTTCTATTTTTAGTTTCTTAAGGAACCTCCATACTGTTCTCCATAGTGGCTGTATCCATTTACATTCCCACCAACAGTGCAAGAGGGTCCCCTTTTCTCCACACCCTCTCCAGTATTTATTGTTTGTAGATTCTTTGATGATGGCCATTCTGACAGGTGTGAGATGAAATCTCATTGCAGTTTCGATTTGCATTTCTCTAATGATTAATGATGTTGAGCATTCTTTCATGTGTTTGTTGGCAATCTGTATATCTTCTTTGGAGAAATGTCTATTTAGGTCTTCTGCCCATTTTTGGATTGGGTTGTTTGTTTTTTTGATATTGAGCTGCATGAGCTGCTTGTAAATTTTGGAGATTAATCCTTTGTCAGTTGCTTCATTTGCAAATATTTTCTCCCATTCGGAGGGTTGTCTTTTCATCTTGTTTATGGTTTCCTTTGCTGTGCAAAAGCTTTGAAGTTTCATTAGGTCCCATTTGTTTATTTTGTTTTTATTTCCATTTCTCTAGGAGGTGGGTCTAAAAGGATCTTGCTGTGATTTATGTCAAAGAGTGTTCTCCCTATGTTTTCCTCTAAGAGTTTTATAGTGTCTGGCCTTATATTTAGGTTTTTAATCCATTTTCAGATTATTTTTGTGTATGGAGTTAGGGAGTGTTCTAATTTCATTCTTTTACATGTAGCTGTCCAGTTTTCCCAGCACCACTTATTGAAGAGGCTGTCTTTTCTCCATTGTATATTCTTGCCTCCTTTATCAAAAATAAGGTGACCATATGTGCATGGGCTTATCTTCGGTCTTTCTATCCTGTTCCACTGATCTATATTTCTGTTTTTGTGCCAGTACCATACTTTCTTGATTACTGTAGCTTTGTAGTATAGTATGAAGTCCAGGAGCCTGATTCCTCCAGCTCCGTTTTTCTTTCTCAAGATTGCTTTGGCTATTCGGGGTCTTTTGTGTTTCCATACAAATTGTGAAATTTTTTCTTCTAGTTCTGTGAAAAATGCCATTGGTAGTTTGATAGGGCTTGCATTGAATCCGTAGATTGCTTTGGGTAGTATAGTCATTTTGCAAAACAACTCATTTGCCAAATCAAACACCTCACACCATGTATCTGAGTCCTTATTCATCTGCTGTAGCAAGGATAACGTGGCTGGCATCGCAACTGCAATCATGGCTATGGCTTGATTGAGCACACGGTATCAATAGTCATTTTCTGTGATCCAGATGGTGAATTAAACAGCAATATAATCAGGACCACCCACTCCCCTGCATCCTTTGGATCTCTAATGACAGCACGTATCTTTACCACCCCCTCTCCCACTCTTACCTTCAGGATGCAATTTTGGTTTTGATTTGCTGTCTTGCTGGGAGTGGACAGTTCCTCGGGGTGCCATTTCAGAGGATTGTACTTGACCTTCCCCACTGTGATAACTCTTACCCCACAGGCCAACAGCCAATGGGAAGATTAGTCCAACTGCCAAGTGGATCAATCCCAATTATATACTCAAATACAGAGGAAATGGCCATCAGATGGGTCTGCAGACCCAGGGAATCCACTGTAAGTCAGACTGCCAGAACTCCATTTTATTTATTTATTTTAACTGTGGGGAAACGGGCATGACAATGCTTCAGGTCTCCAAATGTCAACACCAACTCAGAACCTGTATCCAATAATCCTTGAAGTGTTTGAGTATTCTCCTTTCTCCAAGAAAATAGCCATAGATTCCCTTGGAAATGACTGAGAATCCTTACAGCATTACTTGCCATGGTGTTCCAGGGCTCCTGAAGACGTGGCTACCTCTTCAGTCAATGGATTACTGATTAATAATTGGCTCAGACCCAGGAACTGAGCGAGAGATCGTGACTTTTTATGGGGGCAACCAGTCTCAGCCCCCTGCTCCTTCATTCTTGTCTCATTCTGATTGTAGATATTAAGTAGTACCCCTCAAGTCATGGACAACACCTAGAATGTGAAGAAGCTATGAAATACCTTAAATGCTATCTTAAATGTCAAAGGTGACTTATTTAAAAGTCAATCTTGGGCTTCCCTGGTGGCGCAGTGGTTGAGAGTCCGCCTGCCGAATCAGGGGACACAGGTTCGTGCCCTGGTCCAGGAAGATCCTACATGCCGTGGAGCGGCTGGGCCCGTGAGCCATGGCCGCTGAGCCTGCACGTCCGGAGCCTGTGCTCCGCAACGGGAGAAGGCCACAACAGTGAGAGGCCCGTGTACCACAAAAAAAAATAAAAAATAAAAAAAAAATAAAAGTTTTCAACTTAATAGTCCAAAATATTTAAAGCCATGAACTTCCACTTTTACATACAACCCAAACAGAAATGTTTATGTATGTTCACTCAGAGACATGAACTAGAATATTCATTGTTCACAGCAGTGAAAACTTCAAATAGGAAACACCCAAAAATCCTTAAAGAGTGGATTGAATAAATACACAATGAGGCACTATGCAGCAACAGAACGTAGAATATTTTAGACTGAACAACTACAAACATAACACAGATAAATCTTACATATACAATATTGAACAAAAGAAGGTAAACATTCAAGAATATATACTGTAGAATTACATGCATATAAATTATAAAAACAGGAAAAGCAAATCTGTGCTGTTTGAAGTCAAGATAGTGATCACCCTTGGCAGGAGAGGAGTGCCCGGAAGGGATTACAGAGAGTGGGGTGCTTCTGGGTACTGGAAATGTTTTGCTTCTTGATCTGGGTACTGGTTCCATGGTTATGTTCAGCCTGTGAAAGTTAATCAAACTGTACACTCATGATATGTGCACTTTTTGTACGTAGTATATCGTGTTTCAACCAGAAAGTTCAAAATGTATATTTAAAACCACAAGATACTGAAGGGGAACTTCAGAATACAACCTTTTGGATTTCTTAATGTAAATCAGTAGTTCCCAAACATGGAGAAGCATCACAGTCACCCTTTCTCCAACCTAGAGAACCGCTGGGGTAGAGAACAGTAATTTAAGTGTGTTAGGAGCAGGGTGAGGCTGACTAGGTGGGTTTTCACGATCCATAGCAGAATATGGTCAAAGAAGCATTCCTGGGTTTCTTAGCCTCCTACACTCTGGCCACTTCAGAGTGCTTCCTAAATTATACAGCATATGGAAGTTCTAGCCAACTGCTTGGTCTTTACTCCTGGGGACAGCACCTGACCCTAGTCTCAGTTCCTTTCCAATCCTGGTCAAAGTAGCTGGACAGTTCTAATGGACATCTGATGTTTTCATCTGTCTTGCATTTCCCCCCTCCTTCTGAAAATAGAGCACTTCTGTTCCTAAGGAGGACCCATTCCAAGGAGATTAGGTGAGCCTGACCCCCACCCTAACCCTCTAGCCTTAGAAGTAGGACTATGACTTAGGTCTAGCCAATCAGAGTTCTGCCTAGGTCTTTTTTACCTGCAATGTCTAGAGACTTAGCTTCTTTACACTGAAGCCACAAGCAAGGAAGGTACAAGTCTGGCCACTGTAGCATAAATCATGGACTCCACATGCAAGAAGCCAGTGTAGAGTAAAGACAATTAGAGCCAAGTGAACATTAAGGACAGGACAAGAGATAGATCTCCAAAGATATTGTTTGAGCTCCTGGATTTAACCATTCCTGAAATCCACAACTATACAGTTATAGGACCAGTAAATTCCTATTATTGTATGAATTGATGTGAGTCCATTTCTGTTCCTTGAAACTGAACTGATGACTAATACCTAGAATAAAACAAACCAAAAAAAAAAAAAAAAAAAAAAAAAAAAAAAAAAAAAGGAAAAAACGCTTAAATGCCTCTTTACCCTCTTTCCTTAAGCTTAGAAAAAGCCATAAACTTACCTGTTTCCTCTATTTGGGGCCCACCATGGTCCTTTAGTTCCTCTGTGACACAAAAGGATTTTAATGAGGCCCTGCATATTCAAGGAAGTACTTTTTAATATAAAAAACCCCAAGCATTTTGCCACACAGCCATTTTCAGTTCCTGAATTTTATCATCCTTGCACTCTACCCCTCCACTATGGAGAAATCCACGCCTCATTAATAGGAACAGAAGGAACATGACAGATGGCTATACCTCAGGTGGCCATTCTCCCCTCTGCTCTGTATGTTTTCTTTATTTTATTTTATTTTATTTATTTATTTTTTGCTGCATTGTTTCTACATTGCTGCACGAGGGCTTTCTCTAGTTGTGGCAAGAGGGTACTACTCTTCATTGCAGTGCACGGGCTTCTCATTGAGTTGGCTTCTCACTGCAGTGGCTTCTCTTGTTGTGGAGCACAGGTTCTAGGTGTGCAAGCTCAGTAGTTGTGGCGCACAGGCTTTGTTACTCCGTGGCATGTGGGATCTTCCCGTACCAGGGCTTGAACCCTTGTCCCCTGCATTGGCAGGCGGATTCTCAACCACTGGGCCACCAGGGAAGTCCCTGTATGTTTTCTTTTGTCTAACATGTTTAATTTTTTCTTTCACCATTCATCCTGTTTGGCATTTCAATGGTGACTCCTTTCCTTCTGATATAGATCTTTTCTTTAGTACTGGTCCTTCACACTTACTAGGTCCCTGACCTGGAGTAAAATGGGCCCAAGAACAAAGTCTAATGAGGCAAGGTCTTGGCCTGTGTCTAGAGGCCAGTCTTGGAAAATGGGAGGGAAGCCTCCCTCAGCAGCCAGTGGCTACAGTATGAGAAATGGAATATTTCCTGATAAAAATCATGGAGGGCTTAACTTCCTTATAGCCAGAGCATCTCAGTCTTACCTATTCAGTCCCACCCTCTTAGAAGTGTCTCTAGATGGAGACAGACCTTAATAGCACTAACCACACTCCTGTCACCTTGCTATCATTTTTAGAGCCTCATGGGAATGTCTGGATATTCAGGAAAATGAAGACCCACTTCTTGGCCTTCTCACCACCACTCTAAGAGTATTTAGGGTTGGGCAGCAGACCTGGGCACCGGAACTCTGGAATCCTTATGGTTCCAGGGTTATCATTTTAAAGCATTTTTACATTAAAATCATTTAAAAGGCCAGTGATATTAAAGTAAGTGTTTCAGATATCTCTTCCTGCAAAACAAGCCACCCCAAGCTTAGTGGTGTAAAATGATCAAAGTGGTTTGTTTGTTTATATCTCTCATGGTCCTGGGAGTTGACTGAGCTCAGCTTGGTGGTCATCTCTCAAGGGATCTCATATAATTGATGCCAGGTGGTGGCTGGGGTTGGAGTCATCTCAAAGGCTGCCTCACTCACATGTCTGGTACTGATTCTGGCTGTTGTCTGAGGCCGTAGCTGAGACTGTCAACTGGAACGCCTACAAGTGGCCTCTCCACGTGGCCTGGGTCTCTTCACACTACGGCATGTGGGATCTTCCCAGACCAGGGCTCGAACCCGTGTCCCCTGCATTGGAAGGCAGATTCTCAACCACTGCGCCACCAGGGAAGCCCCCTCCCCCTCCCCCATGAAATTTTGATCCCTTGTTGAGTAGATTGACTTCAATGGCTTTCTTCCCACTACTTTTGAGAAAAGGTCCTCCTATAATCCGCGTAAGCTTTCATCCTTCCCCAGAGTTAAGCATAAGCAACATCAATTAAAATAAGTTCAGTGACAGTATTTTCACAGCTTTCTTAGAAAGCCTGTTAATCAAGTGAAATTAAATCTGAGACCTTTACAGGAGCATTAGTTTTTGCCCTGGATATTAAGACAAGACGCATCTGTAGTTATCTGCCAGCTACTCTTCATCAAACAAGTATCGAGCACCTGCTTAGTGCAAGACAATGTGCTAAAGATATATGGGAATCATGAAGATGAACAGACTGTGACGAAAGCAGTAATATATGTGTTTTCATTCCAGGTTACTGTGAAGCTTACACCACCACCTCCCACCTCCCACTTCCCTCCACCATCAACACCACCATCACCATCAACACCACCTCCACACCTCCCTCACCACACTTACCACCTTTATCACAACCATCAGCAACCACATGGATCTAACAGCATTGACTGTGCAAACTGGAATTACATAAAGAACTTCACCCTAAAGTTATTTGGAAAAGACTATCTCTTATGCATTTAATTCACTTGTACTTTTCTTGGTGCATATCACATATTACCAAATGATACACACCAATACGCTGAAATTTTCAGGGCAGTTTCTCAGCATTTTGACATGTTGAGAGGAGATTTTAAATATGAAGGAATCATAGAAATTACTTACTCCAACTCCCTCATTTTTCAGATGAGGAAAATAAACCTCAGAGAAGTGAAGTGGCTTGTCCAGGGTCATATGAGTAGACAAGCACAGATCAAAATAAGAGCTCAATTCCTCCTGATTCCCTTACTGCCCAGGGTCTTCCTCCCTGCCACTCACTCCTGCTAAAGAACGCCTAAGTAAGGACTGTTAGTCCAGCCAGACAAAAGCGTTATCACACCTGTCAGGCAAATAGAAACTCTCTGAAGAGCAGAAGAAACGGCAAATCCCCTCCCAGGAGTCCTTTGTTAGCTCAGTTTGTGGCAGGTTATGTAGATGACGAGGCACTGCATGAGAATGGGGTCATGAATTTCCTGGGGATTAAGCATGATAATGTCTGAGCTCAGGAAAGAAAACGACACTTTGCACTTGTATAGCTTTCACCCATCCAACAATAATAAATAAGACTTTATACTTTCAGACAAATATTGCAAAGGACTTAACAAATGTTTAACTTATGAGTCCTCAGAACAACCAAGACAGGAAAGCTTTTGAAAGGAAAGAAAGAAAGCAGCTCTCATCCTCATGATTCAATGCGAAATCTGAGGTCAGAAGAAATGAGTCCGCACCTAGCAGAGAGACACCACTGGCAGGATTCCTGACCTGTAATGACATTCCTGTGTTGGAACACTGTCCAAGATGACCTAGACCCAGGATTCTGAAAAGGGCAGAGGTGAACCAGAAAAGCCCCTGCTCCTCGTTCTTCCAGCCCAATGAATCTAGGAAGCTTTCATAAGAGGTTTGTTTCTGAGTTTTTAAAGGTTCTTTGAAGAGAGGTTTTTTTTTTTTTTTTTTTTTTTGCAGTACGCGGGCCTCTCACTGTTGTGGCCTCTCCCGTTGCGGAGCACAGGCTCCGGACGCGCAGGCTCAGCGGCCATGGCTCACGGGCCCAGCCGCTCCGCGGCATGTGGGATCTTCCCGGACCGGGGCACGAACCCGTGTCCCCTGCATCGGCAGGCGGACTCTCAACCACTGCGCCACCAGGTAAGCCCTCCCCTATCTACTTTTATCCTAATATACTATATTAGGACGCTCAACGGTCTTATAATTCATTCTGTTAATATAAATGTTTGTAAATTAAATTTGTAAAACTCCTGTAATTTTGTTGGGTTGAGATGTCGTTACAAATAGACCCAAGAATGTCTTGGCTCAGCCCAATCAAAGTTCCTTTCTCTCATGATAGTCCTGGGTGAGCTGCTCAAATAAGCAAGGTGCTCTCCTCCAAAGAGTGATCAGGGGACCCAAGTGCCTTCCATCAAATGGCTCTGCCATCCCCTAGAACAAGGGTCTAGCTTGTGGGCCCATTTTTAGATGTCCTGGGAGCTTACAGTAGATTTACTTTTTTTTTTTTTTAGATTTACATTTTTAAAGGACTACTAAGAAAAAAAGCAGAATATGAGACAGAGGCCTTGTGTGGCCTATAAAACCTAAAATTGTGATTGTCTGGTCCTTTGCTGAAGTTTGCCAAGCTTCTCCTAGAGCCTTATTCTTGACTATATCTAGCTTGTAGAAGGAGAAGCAAAGAATGCAAGGAACTGGTCTTTAGGAACAGGCCTGGAAGTGACCCACATCATTTCTACTCACATTCTGTTGCCCAGAACAATTACATAGCCACCCCTTGCAGCAAGGGAGACAGGGAAATGTAGGCTGGCTGTGCATCCAAGAAGGGGAGAACATGGGGGACTTCCCTAGTGGTCCAGTGGTTAGGACTCGGTGTCCCACTGCAGGCGGCCCGGGTTTGATCTCTGGTCGGGAAACTAAGATCCCGCGTGCTACAGGGCACAGCCAAAAAAAAAAACCAGGGAGAACAAATTTGGGGAGGCAGCTCAGCAATGCTACCATGGTCAGGCTCTAAAGTGTCAAAAAAAAAATTATCATTATAATTATTAGCAGTATAAAATTGATCAAAATAACCCACATAGATGACAAATTAAGATAAACATTAAACATAAAAAGTAGAATGTTATTAAATATGCAGTTCTTAATAAGATGAATGAGACTGTTTACTTTTCAGGAGTTAGGTATGGGACATTAGGACAGGGGCAATGCTCTTCTTTACCTCTTCCCCTTGCACATACCAGTTTTTGCAAATAACTTTCACATTGACATTTGGGGCTCCGTTATCACCTTCAAGCTCTATTTCCATGCCTCTAATCAGGTGCTGGCCATCTCCACCAAGAAACACCACTACTCTTCACATTCAACATTTATAACACTGAGAGATTCATCGTCTTCCTCTAAATCCTTCCTTTCCTCTGGCCTTCCTCATTTCTCTGGTCAGTGCCTTTATTCTCCTGATGATACAAGCTCAAAAACTGGGAGGCCGGGTAGCTGAACAACATGATGAAGACCCCCGGTTGTTCTTTCTCTTCATCCATCTTCAGGCCAGCTGCCCTTCTGGTTATAAGATGACTGCCAGAGATTTAGACATCACAACCAGACATCCAATGTGCAGATAAAGCAGAGTGCATCTCCTCATGTGTGTCTATTAATGCAACCACAGTATGTAATCTTTTATTTCCTCTTTAAAAAAAATTTTTTTTTTTAGTTTCGAATCCATTTGAAAAGAAGTGGCATGCCTGATGCTCTACGTAATATTAAAGGGAAAGAAGAAAAATTTTATACCATTAGGTACTTCCACACTTTTGTACACAATTACAGCAGCTAATAAGGGTGCTATGTGCCAGACATATGTGTTAATTTACTTAATTTTTAAAACAATCCTCTGAGGAAGGGACTATTTATTATAATTCCCATTTTGCAGAACAGGAAACCGAGGCACAGGAAGTTGAGTGATTTACCCAGATCTTGCAGCTAGGAAGTGACAGTGTCTGTAAGGAGACTGATGTAGTGAAGAGATATGGGCTTTGGAACCAGACAAATGCAGGCTGAATTTATCACCCTCCTCCAAATATGTCCTTCCTGTGCTTCTCAGCTCAGAGACTGGCACCACCAACCACTCAGGTTGCAACCAGGAAGACATACTTGGCTCTTCCCTTTCCCTTGACATTTTCTAAATGTTTAGTATATATGGGGATTACACTAAAGTCTTTACAGGAATTCTCTCTTTAATTCTTATGATGGCCTTATGAGGTAGATACTATATTACCCCCATTTAGATTTTTTTTTTTTTTTTTTTTTAACTACAGTACGAATGGCATTTATTGTGTGCAAGAGAAGGGGATACGACAGCTCCACCTCCTGGGGCGGCTCTCCACGCATGCAGTCACTGCTCTCGAAAAGCTCGATCCATCTTTTACTCCATTTTGCCAGTGAGGAAACTGACACTTAGAGAGGTTACAATGCCTTATGCAGTGTCACAAGCATTTCTGTCCAAGAGCTCTGCCCAATGTCATAAGCAGTTCAATATCCGACAGCTCCGCACAGAATGTATGGCTACATTCTGTTTGACTAATAAAATAACAAGGAAGATTAGGCTTCCTTTAACTATGGAGGCCAAAAATCAGTTTAAGGAACTTCAGTTTTGACTATTGCTTACCAGGCTGGCCATGGCATTTCTGAGATTGCAAGGGCTCTGCTGATTCTGTTTTGCCGTTAGACTGGCCACATGCCACCCAGCCCAGGCCCACTCAAGTTGCTGCCAGGGTCGCCTCCCATGAAATCAGCTCTGCCAGGAGGGTATCAGTAGCAGGAATTCTCACTCTGGCACATGACATTTACCAGGGACCTAAATCCTCGCTCGTCCTGTTACTCATCTTGCTACTTCCCCTACCTCCATCCACCGTAAGTCCAAATCTACCTCCACACCTCACTCTACAGAAGGAAGGTCGAATATAAAGTCTCCCACCAAAATAGATATTGAATGCAGAAGTTTTCTCACTATAGAGATTTTAGTCACTCAGATTTCTCTCTTCGAGTTGCCAGGATGTGAGCTGAAATGAGCGGATTTAGGGACTTGGGTTTGGAAGCCTCTGGTGTTGTGAAGGTTTGTCACAAAGTGGGAGCCTGGATTTCAGAGCCCATCTGGGGCACACATGTTGTTTACATCTATAACCACATAAAAGGTGATGAACAACCCAAGCGAGTTTTGCCAACAAATAGAAACATTTTCCCTGCAGCAGTTATAATGGCCAGAATATTAAGAACTGGTAGAAATTAATGAATCCATTTACAAAACTATTCTAGATTAGTTGATCTCATCAGCATTCTTTGACTTGGAATTCTGGCACAGAAAGTCTAATTTTTCAGAACACTTCATTACATTAAGAATATCTTTTTAAAAAAAATACTGATTAAAGTTGGCTGACTGAACAAATGCATTTACACCCCCCCATTGAAATGGAAATAAAGAGATTTTTAAAAATTAAAAAGAGGAGGAAATCACAACAGCAACAAAATGTTAGAAGCTGAGAAATAGGAGAATTGCTATCTGAGTTAGCAAATTGAGAAAGCTAAATCCTAAACTAGCAAAGAGGAAAACCAAGAAGCAACTCAATTCCCAGGATCGGCCACCCCAAAGCCCCAAATGCAGCTTAGTCAACTCCCTCTCTCCAAAACAGCAGAAGACTTGAGGTTTTCCTCTGCAGGGGATAAGGGTCTCTAAGCCAGAATTCAGGGCACTAGGCATGATTAACATTGGGAATACTATACTGAAAGCAGAGAGATTTGAAAAAAAACGTTTGTATAATGAAGTGTTATAATTCCCCAGCTCATATTCAACTTTCAGAACAGCGGCAGCCAGGTATAATTAAGCCCTTTAGACAGGAAAGTAGAGTTTCCTCCCTGAAAAACTTAAACAGACCAAGAAAAAAAGACGTTTCCCCTCATATAAAGGGCCCAGGCAGCTCCCCCTAGGGTAGAGTCTGAAGTCGACGAGCTTTGCCCATGGCACAGAGTTTCCCATCAACTTTAAAACACGAGTGAAGGGTAGCAATTACCATACATCTGAAGAAAGCAAGCCTCTACCAAAGAATATAGAGATACGACATACAAGGTGAAAAAAACCAATAAATAAAAGCTCCCCCTGCCCCCAAAGCTATTATTAACATCCTCAGAGAAGTAAAAAGATATTATACAAATATGATGCTATAAGAAAAAAAAAAATCATTAGAAAACAAAAAAGAACTCCTGGAAATTTAAAATAAGATAATAGATTTTTAAAACTTAACAGAAGGTGTAAGATGATAAAGTTGAGGAACTCTCAGAAAATAAAGTCAAAAGACAAAGAAAAGGAAAATAGGAAAGAAGAGAGAAGACAGTCAGAGGATCAGTCTGGAAGGTCCAATATTCTAATGAATAGGAGTTCCAAAAAGAGAGGAGAGAATTAAGAATGGGGAGGAACTCATAATAAATGAACAATTCACGAAGATTTCCGAAACCAAGGAACACGAGCTGCCAGATCGATAGGGTCCAACAAACCCCTGGTACAATGGATTAAAACCGGCCAAAGCCGAAGCACATCACTGAGAAATTTCAGAACCCTGGAGATAGGAGAAAATCCAACCAGCTTTTAGAGGGGAAAAGTGGGTGTCATACAAAGGACCAGGAGGAATCCAAAGATTGGAAAACAGTATGAGATGGTAATTATTAATCCACACAAGAGACAGCCTACCACTTCAGTTTCTACAAAATAAAGTGAAACAGTAGGTGGTACTCTAGGCGAATGCTTGCCGGAGAAACCCTAATTCCAAAACATACATCTGTAGGACAGGGAACGGAAGCAAGTGCTCAATGTTTTAAAGTTGAATTGAGAAATAGATTATAGCAGGGATTCCTTCTTAATCCTTGGGTATCAACAAAACAACAATCTTAATAGCTAACCTGGGCCACACTCCTTACTAAGCACTTCTAACACACATTAGCTTGTGTCCTCCTCGTGCCAATCCAAATAGGCAAAAATAACTAAGGGAATTTTACAGATTAGTTTATGTTCATTAAGTAATTTACCAAGGCCACACATAGTTGGTTAAGAGGAGAAGCTAGAATCCAAACTCTAAAACCCATCCTTTTAACCACTATGCCATGCAGCCTTGGGACATAATCTTCATATTCAAATATTTCAATCACAGCTTTTATAAAGCTCAATATTTCTGCCCATACTGACTGCTTAGAGACAGCAAAAATATGTATGTGAGAACTCTATTTTATATATTTGTATTGTGAGAGATATAGTATAAAAGGGAGATTAGCTTAAAGGTATTATAAAATAAAAATCCTAGTTCATGATTTTTTGGAAAAGAATGTCTTGGTTAGCTGGCAGGATTTCTAGGAAACCTTGTAAGAAAAGGAAAGCCTCAAAGATAAGGGTCCCCCAAGAGAGTAGCAATATATTCGTTTTAGCTGGCCTACCACTCAGTGACTCAGTGGCATCAATGCCCAAACTAACAAGAGAGTTTTGTACAAAGCTTTTATAAGTCATCCTGGCAGCCATTTTTACGTACACAAGCCCCCCCACCCCCCGTACTGAATTTTCCGTATTAATGTGTTTCCATTGTTCTCAGTTGGGCTGCAGTAACTTTAGCCCTTTTCCAGATGTTTCCTGACATCAGCATCCAAGATGTGCTGGCCAGCTGTCTTTAAAATTGCGGGAATTCTGTGTTGTGTGCATTAGTTATGCAAATGGAAAAGCAAGAACAAGAAGCCAATGTAGAGGATAAAAAAGAACCAGGGGAGGGATTGGATCAGGGCTTTACTGGCACATGTAGAGCAGGTAGAAAGCCAAGCCAGCAAGCTGGCTTTGATCAAAACCCCAGCAGCCTTCCTCACCGCTGCCCACGCAGAGGGGTCAGGGTCCTCAGTTCCCAGGTCAGGCTGGGGTTTCTGGAGCCCTCCTCGCTATTTTGGTGACTTAACAGGGACACACTGAATACCCACAGATCTATCCACCCTCTAACCAGCTTCTCCTTTGCTCTACTTTGTCAATGGAAAAATATCTGCATAGACCAGAGAATAATTCCCCAAAGTGTAGTCCTCAGTTAATTAATAGATGTTTTATGAAAACAAAACAAACAAAAAAAAGGTTGGGCAGACAAATGAGTTTAGAAAAACCCAGGTTAAACAAAGTCAAGCAATTCCCTTTCCCAAAGTACTCTCGGCATCTCTGAAATGTTCACATGCATCATGAATATTGGAGGAAACCATTTCTCAGAGGACTACAGCTCACCTGAGGAAATGCAAGACGAGAGGCTTCTCTGCCCCAATCACCATCTCAGACCTCAAACTCACCATCGACAGAACAGCTTTGCATATCCCCAAACCTCACACATCCATTCCTGGACTCACAGTTGCGTCTTCATCACCTCAGGTTCCAGCCTCCCCTTCCTGGCGTATGGCAGTACCATCACCATTCTCCTAAACAAGGATGATGGCAGTCGTCTTCCATGTTTCCTTTGTCTTCATTTCCATCCTCCCCCATCTAATCCACCTTTGTAGTAAAGGGCTACTGCTTTGTCTTCCTAGAACCTCCATAGTACAGATCACCAACCTCAGACCCGCATCCCTAGCTAATCACTGGATATTTCTATTTGGGTCACTAAAGACCACTGTACCTGGGCTTGTCAACGACTGAGTTCGTGTCTTCCCCACCCAGTTGGCATCCTTTTCCTAACTCTCTGTCACTCTCAATGGTATAGAATCACTATGTTCTCAACAAGGCTGGTGGGTTTTTTCTTGTTTTTTTTTTTTTCCTTTTTTGTTTGTTTTGTTTTTCATTGTTGTAAAATATACGTAGCGTAACATTTACCAGCTTAACCAGTTTTAAATGTACAGTTCAGTAGAAATAAGTCGATTCACATTGTTGTACAATCAATCTCCAGAACTCTTTTTCATGTTGCGAAGCTGAAATTCTGTAGTCATTAAACAACTCTTCATTTCACTCTCCCCCCCAGCCCCTTCTATTTTCTACAATCACCATTCTACTTTCTGTCTCTCTGAGTTTGACTACTCCAAATACCCCATATAAGTAGGACGCGGGCCTCTCACTGTTGTGGCCTCTCCCGTTGCGGAGCACAGGGTCCGGACGCGCAGGCTCATCAGCCATGGCTCACCGGCCCAGCCGCTCCGCGGCATGTGGGATCTTCCCGGACCGGGGCACGAACCCGTGTCCCCTGCATCGGCAGGCGGACTCTCAACCACTGCGCCACCAGGGAAGCCCATACAATGTCTTTTGTGACTAGCTTATTTCACTGAGTATAATGTCTTCAAGGTTCATCTATTAATATGTTATAGCATGTGTCAGACTCCATTGTATGCATGTACCACATTGTGTTTTCCTTCTCATCTGTCGATGGACACTTTGCTTGCTTCCACGTTTTGGCTACTGTGAATAACGCTACTATGAACATGGGTGTACGAATATCCTTTTGAGACTTTGCTTTCAATTCTTATATAGTCAGAAGTAGAATTGCTGGATTATATGGTAAATCTATTTTTACTAGATTTTAACCTAGGGTAGGTTACTTAACATCTGTGCTTTTGCTTCCTCATCTGTAAAGTAGGTTTAATTATAAGTACTTACAGGGTCATTGTGAAGATTCGATGAATTAATACCCACAAAACACTTACAAAACATTATCATTATCTCCTTTTAACACAGGAAGAAATTGAGGCATAAAGAAGTTAAGTAGGGGCTTCCCTTGTGGCGCAGTGGTTGAGAATCTGCCTGCCAATGCAGGGGACACGGGTTCGAGCCCTGGTCTGGGAAGATCCCACGTGCCGCAGAGCAACTAGGCCCGTTGCTCCGACAACTACTGAGCCTGCGCGTCTGGAGCTTGTGCTCTGCAACAAGAGAGGCCGCGACAGTGAGAGGCCCACGCACGGCGATGAGGAGTGGCCCCTGCTCACCGCTACTAGAGAAAGCCCCATGCACAGAAACGAAGACCCAACACAGCCAAAAATAAATAAATAATTATTTAAATTAAGTAACTTGCCCAAGTTCACATATCTAGTAAAGCGCAGAGCCAGGATATAAATTCAGGTTCATAGCCAAAGTCTGTTCTCTTTATCACAGTGCCAAAGTGATCTCACTCCCCAGCTTTGATGAATTCCACCCAAGTTGATTATGTGTTGATTCAATTACATGGACACAGTTTGGGAGGAAGATGGGGGGAGGGGAAAGGGAGGAAGTCTTACATACCTGGAAAAAAAAAATCAGAATCTTGTTATAACAGTCAAAAGTATATGAAGGGCTTCCCTGGTGGTGCAGTGGTTGAGAGTCCGCCTGAAGGCGCACCACAAGGAAGACCCAACGCAGCCAAAAATAAATAAATAAGAAGTAAAATAAGTACTTTAAAAAAAAGTATATGAAATCAGTAGTAAAACTGAAACAAATAATTCTATTATCATTACTAGCACAACATCAGAAGTGATAGAAACCAAGTAGATTCACCTCTGTTTTATTTTTGAGTTGCCAACTGTCAGCAGCTTCTTCTAGGGTGTGTCTGTGAGTAGGAGTGAGGGTGTGAGAGTCTGTGTGTGTTGCCTGGAAGCGGAGGTGGGACGTTATTTAACTTGGCTCCCCTCAGCTCATCAGCCATCCGACATTCACTACAAAGTTAATTCTCTCTCCCTTCTCTCCTTAGGGGTTTATAGGAAGACCACTTTTATAAGAAATAAGTGCCTAAAATGGAGAAGGAGGTGTAACATCTTCAATCAATAATATTTTACAACTAAATCACGCCTTTAAGTTCAGTACTTATCTTTCTTTACGGCAACGCTTGCAACAGTCATAGAAACCGCTAACAAGTTTTCCAGTAATCCTGCTTATCGCGTGGAGAACTTACACAAGATAAGTGACCTGTTCAGAGAGCTTAGTATTACACTCTAGGCTGTCAGGAAGATGGGCTCATGGATAAATTTGGTGGTGTGGTCATTCTGAGTGAAAGTTGCTTCAGCCCGGCCAGATGTTTCCCCGAGGGTCACAAAAGGCTGTGCAGTTACACCCAAGAGAGCTGCAAGATGTGTGTGTTTTGTGAGAGAGGGGCACTGGAACTTGTTATCCTGTTTCACAGAGAAAAATCTACCTCTGCTTCTGGGCACACACAGCCTGACCACTGGTTTCCATCCTTTGCAGACGCCTCCCCTCAACCTTCAACCCCTGGGCTTCCATCCAGATCACCGCCCCCCCCACCCCCAGACCCTGATTTTGCCCATGTCACCAAAGGCCTACTCTCATAGTCACTGTGGTTTTGATCCCTCTCAGCAGCATCAGTTGACTAGTCTCTCTTTCTTGAAACACTTTCTTCTCTTGGCTTCTGTGCACCACATTTTCTACCTATCACTCAGGCTCTTCTTCTCAGTCTTCTTTGACAGCTTCCCTTCCCAGCTCTCTGACCTCTTAAAGACGGAGGGCCCCAGGGTCCACAGGGATTTCCACAGTACCTAGTTCACAGCCCTGCTGCACTGCTTGCTGTTTATGTGCCAGGTAAGTCCTCATCTCTGGGAGTTTGCACTGGCTCTGCCTGGAACACTATTCTGGGTGTCCACAGTGCTAACTCCCTCACTTCTTTGAAATCTCAGCAAGGCCTTCCTGACCTCCCTATTTAAGACCATAAGCCAATTCCGCCCCTCACAATCCTAATTCTCCTCTTTCTTCTCTTTTTTATAACATTCATCACCTCCTAGGATACTACATAATTGACTGCTCTAGCATCAGTATAGAATATATCCACTAATACATTATAGGCACTGAGTATAAATTTTTAAAATAAATGATTCAATCTGCATGCCAACAAATGTCACATATTTCCAGCTCTATTCTCTCTCCTGAGCTTCAGAACCATGTATTTAACTGACTGCTTGGCATCTGCATTTGGGTATTTGAAAGGAATCTCAAAATTAATATGACCAAAAATGAACTCTTGGTGTACATCTTTAACATTTCAGCAATGGCAATGCCTGGTGAGCAGGGTATGTGGGTGGAGAGGAGAGGTAACACTGGGAAAAGAGAAGGGGGTCTGAAACTTATGACTGGGGTTGGGCTGGATTTGGGGGAATTGAAGTTCAGAATCTATTTTGCCATGTACTCAGTATTAATATAAAAATATATTTCAAGTTCAAATATTTGGCTTAAAAAAAAAAAAACCTCCACCCATAAATGGTTAGAAATTCAGGACTACCTGTGCCTATCCTAAAAAATAAAACAAAAAAACGAACTCTCTCCTGTAATGAGGTACATCTTGAATTTTAAAATCTTATCAGTTTATTTAGCTTCCCAGAGGCAGCTGTCCCTCCCATAAAATGGAGATAACAGTATCTCCAGGATGTATTTCATGTGGGAGTTGGGAGATGATAAGTACAACTTGGTGCATGTGAATAAAGCTCTCTACAGATATTAACTTCTTTCCCCATTACTTATACTTATCACAGAGACAGTCAAAATGACAAAAGCAAAGAGTGGTGTGGATCCCTGAGGGAACTACAATGTACTTATAACGTTTCAATGTGTTTTATTTTGGTGGAAATGAGCTGGGGAGCCCCCACCAACATTTATAACATCATCTTCCGAGGAATATTGGTCCCAACTTTGCTTACAACGAAAACGTTGATGAGGAACAACAAGGTCCTACTGTAGAGCACAGGGAACTATATTCAATATCCTGTGATAAACCACAATGGAAAAGAATATTAAAAAGAATGTATATATATGTACAACCGAATCACTTTGCCGTACAGCAGAAATTAACACAACGTTGTAAATCAACTGTACTTCAATGAAATAAATTTTAAAAATAAAATAATTTTAAAATGTGTCCCTAGCAATTATTATGGACCGTTTTATTGATTACTTGTCTGGCAAATGGCCAGGTCTTGTTAACCATCTCCTAAAGGTAAGTCTACTTTGCAATTATATGGGGTTTCTTTCCCTTTGAAAGCAGTTTCACTTCTATTATCTCACTTTATAAGCTTTGAAGGCTAGAGTAATGAATAGAATTTTAGATTGTCTTTAGCCTAAAAACAATGAAAAGTTAACAAGGACAACAACAAAAAAAGATTATGAACGGATTATTTACAAAGACTATTTACAAGAACAATTCTTTTGATTTTGCTGATTGATAAAGGGTGGCAGCCTTCTGAGTAATCACTACTTTTTGTCTCTGGTGGGTGTGTTGAACCATGGGAAAAACTTTAATTATCAGGAAGAGCAAAGTTTAATTGTTCCTTTAAGCTTCTTCAAGGTGCTGGAGCAAATCCAGAGGAGAAAACTGCTGTGGAGGGAAAAAGGATTTGTGTCCCAGATAAAGTGAGACTTAGAAGTCTGCCCTCTGGTGCCCAAGAGGTGAAGGACAAGGGTGACAATTCCAATGTAACCAATTTGTAAATGTGAAAAACGGTGAAGGAATTTACCTCCCTGATTAGGTGTGGGAAGGGGATAGTAGCGAAGGAGAATATTCTCAGTTTGAGGTAAAGACATAAAAATTCACATATTTGGAAGATCTCACTTAAGGTCTAGAAAAAAATTAGTAACTTGTGAGTATTCAGACATTTTCTAAGCATTTATATTTCTCCCCAAGATTTTATGTTACTGTTAGTAAAACAAGTAACATTATTATCCTCATTTTGGAAAGAACAGAAATTATCATATTGTCAAGATTGTATTTATACTGAAAAATAAGTGAATGGGGGAATTATACAAAATTTCATCCCTGAAATGCATGCTCAGGAGAAATAGGCCATCAACCCAAATACATCACAAAATTGCTTGCTCTTTTTGCCTGATGCATCTGTATTGAAACTACTAAGTTACCAGGCCCTAGAGACTTTTTAAAAAGTCTGTGTGGCCATCAGAAAATTAAAGGGCCTTCCAAAGTAACCTCACAGTCTCCCCTCCTTTTTTTTTTTCATAATCACATCAAACTTGGAATTTAAGATCCCAAGGAAGTGAGATTGTTCTCTCCAGAAGCAGATCAGAAAGAGGGAATTGAGGAAGAAAAGTAAGCAGATGGCAGGAAGGGAGAGATCATTACTAACCACTGACTCAGCCATAGAGTACCAGCCATCGGGTACCATGGGCCACCCACCTCTGCTCTCATCACCAGCTCAGTGGCTCCCAGGGACTTTTTCTCAGGGTCTTCTTGCTATCTCACCTGGGGTCCTTTATTTTAAATGTCTTCATTTTTTTTTATTGTGGTAAAATAAACATAACAGGGCTTCCCTGGTGGCGCAGTGGTTGAGAGTCCGCCTGCCGATGCAGGGGACACGGGTTCGTGCCCCGGTCCGGGAAGATCCCACATGCCGCGCAGCGGCTGGGCCCGTGAGCCATGGCCGCTGAGCCTGTGTGTCTGGAGCCTGTGCTCCGCAGCGGGAGAGGCCACAGCGGTAAGAGGCCCGCGTACCGCAAAAATAAATAAATAAATAAATAAAATAAAATAAAATACACATAATGAAGTTTATTATCTTAACCATTTTAAAAGTACAGTTCAGTGACATTAACTATATCCACATTGCTGTGCAGCCATCACCATCACCCATCTCCTGAACTCTTTCTTCATGTGGCAAAATCAAAATTCTGTACCCACTAAACAATAATTCCCCTTTCCTCCTTGCCCCCAGGCCCTGGCAACCGCCTTTCTACTTTCTGTCCCTATTATTTTTCTATTCTCTATTTTGTTTATCTCTGCTCTAATCTTTATTATTTCCTTCCTTCTGCTAGCTTTGGGTTTACTTTGTTCATTCTAGTTCCTTAAGTTGTAAAGTTTGGATGTTGATTTGAGATACTTTTTTTTAAGGTAAGCATTTGTAGCTATAAATTTCCCCCTTAGCATTGCTTTCAAGATATCCAATAAGTTATGGTATTTTATGTTTTTATTTTCATTCATTTCTATGTATTTTCTAATTTCTCTTCTGATCCATTGGTTGTTTAAGGTATGTGTTGTTTAATTCCATGAATTTTCCAAATTCTTAGAGAGTTTTGGCCACTATTTCTTCAAATGTTCTCTTTGCCTCTTTCTCCTGCGACTTTGACGATGCATATGTTGGTCCACTGATGGTGTCCCACAGGCCCCTTCGGCTTCGTTCACTTTTCTTATACCTGTTTCTTTCTGTTCTTCATATGCTATAAATTCCATTGTCCTATCTTCAATTTAGTTTATTGATTCTTTCTTCTGCCTGCTCAAATCTACTTTTGAATCCCTCTAGTGAATTTTTCACTTTAATTATTGTACTTTTCTGCAGAATTTCTTTTTTCTTTTTAGGTTTTCCATCTTATATTTCCATTTTGTTCATACATCGTTTTCTTGAGTTTCTCTACATCTTCCCTTAGTTGTTGAGCACCTTTAAAACAGTTGTTTAAAAGCCTTTGTCTAGTAGATCCATCATCAGGTCCTTTTCACGAACAGTTTCTGCTGGTTTCTGTTTTTCCTTTCAGTGGGCCATACTTTTCTGTTCTTTCTTTCTTTCTTTTCTGTTTCTTTCTATGCCTTGTGGTTTCTTGTTGTTGAAAACTGGACACCTGAATCAATAATGTGGTAATTGAAAATCAGATTCTCCCCCTTCCCCAAGATTTGCTGGGTTTTGTTTTTTGTTGCAGGTTGTCTCTGTGGCTGTTCTCTTTTGTTCTGTTATAGGCTGATCCTTGGGGGTCAGCCTGAGGTGTAAACTTAAGGTCTTTTCAGGTCTTTTCTAAGACTGCACCTCCCCCTGGGGATGTGTGGTGATTTTTCTAGTTTCCCCATATATGCAGTTGCTTTTGAATGTCCTAGTCTTCAATGTCTGGCTCCCAAAAGGGGGAAAAGAGAAAACTGAAGGGTGTGGGGGGGAAGGTACTGCCCCTTTAAATCTCCTGGAGGTCGCTACAGCCAGAGGGGAGGGGCTTGCAACATGAGGGAGGTGCAACAATGGGTGCCGCCTTTTTGTCTGCACCTCTGTGATCAGAGGTAGCAATCAATCAGCAATCAGAGCACAGATCCCCGATATTTGGAGGATAGGGTCCTTTATGCCCACCCTTGCTCCCACAAATTGTGTGCAAGCTAATCCAGGAACAAGTACGTGACTGCTTGCCACAGGGCTGATGGGTGACAAATGGGTAGCTGCTACTTGCTAAAAGCTGAAAGTGACCAAAATTAACCACAGTCTAGCATCTAACCCTTTCCCTGCAATTTGCACGCTTTCGACTTGAGAATTGTAAAATAATTACATCAGACAGATTCTGCCGGTGTAACTGTTGTGTAGGTGAGGAGATAGGTCTCTGGTGCTTCTTACTCTGCCATCAACTCAGAATCCTCTCCTTTATTTATTATTTTATTTATTTATTTATTTTTACAGTACGCGGGCCTCTCACTGCTGTGGTCTCTCCCGTTGCGGAGCACAGGCTCCGGATGTGCAGGCTCAGCGGCCATGGCTCACGGGCCCAGCCACTCCGCGGCATGTGAGATCCTCCCGCACCGTGGCACGAACCCATGTCCCCTGCATCGGCAGGCGGACTCTCAACCACTGCGCCACCAGGGAAGCCCCAAGGACCTCCCTTCTTAAAGGAGGACCACTCCATCAAGACTGCTTTAGCAAAGGTCCCCCATGATCGTCTGTAAGAGTCACAGGGCTATCTTCGTTGTCTCGCACGCGATGCCTCTGTGGTGGTCAGGACTGTTGACCATCGCTTTCTGGTTGAAGGTTGCTCCTCCCACGGTTCCCCCTCAGCCAGTTCCCTCCCAGCTCACTGATCATCCCCTCTCAGTCTCCTTCTCAAGTCCCTCCTCCTCTACGCGGAAATATTGGTCTTTTCCAGAACACATCTTCTTTTGCCTTCTCATTCGATTCCCCTCTCTGGGAAGCCTCCTCTTCAGCTGTAGCTCCAGCTGCCACCTCCAATCTGCCAATTCCCGGCACTGTGCCTCCGCCCCAGCCTCGCTCATGACCTCCAGATCTGCGTAACTGATGGATGTCTCTTGTTGCTGGCCCATAAGTGAACCTCATTAAACATGACACAAAGTAATTTCATCTTCTCTTTAAATTTTCCCCTTCTGTATTTAGCTTGGTGGATCATCACAACCGTCCCTCCAGAGGAAATCTGGGGTTCATCCTCTGTCACCAAGTCCTGTTGATTTGTTTTTGGTTTTTTTTTTTTTTGAGGTACACGGGCCTCTCACCGTTGTGGCTTCTCCCGTTGCGGAGCACAGGCTCCAGACGTGCAGGCTCAGCGGCCATGGCTCACGGGCTCAGCCGCTCTGCGACATGTGGGATCTTCCCGGACCGGGGCACGAACCCGTGTCCCCTGCATCGGCAGGCGGACTCTCAACCACTGCGCCGCCAGGGGAGCCCCAAAACAACTTTTTAACAAGTATATTTTAGCTACAAAGGTGTCTATGCTTCTTTCTCAGGGTTCAATTTATGTTCAGTTCTGCTCTTCGCTCATTTGTGGAGAATCTTTGGGATGGACCAGTGAACTAATGCTTCCTCATCTTGCGTAGAAGGTTGGGTTGTTATTCCCTGTATCATTCTCCCCAGTTCTTCTTCTAGTGCTGGACCTCAACCGTGGCCATACGTCAGAATCGACTATAGAGTTTTTTAAATCCTGAAAAGAGGTGGGCTCATATCAGCCTGCTCCAGGTTTAGTGACTTTGGGGTCAGGCTTCTGGGTGTGCAGCCAGGAATAAGAATCCTGCCGTGATGCCATGTGCAAGGAAGTAACATCATTACTAGTGCTGGAAGCCTGGGAGAGTACTAAAGTTGTTCCACAGCTTGTAGCTCAATAACAGATATATTTTTGTCTTTTTTTTTTTTTTTTTTTAAGGCAGGAAAATTTCAGAAGGAAAATTTAGAAGGAACTTGGCAAATGTAAACCACCCTGGGGTAATATTTAAAATATGCTGTTTTTCTCCACTATTTAATTCCTAATGTAGCATAAACTTCTTGGTTCATCTGGGATATAGGTTTTAGGTAGTACATATTTTTAATATATATTTACCTTATTTTAATTAACTTATATTATAAAAGTAATACATATATTTTATAAACATTTTTTTGGGGGGTACATGGGCCTCTCACTGTTGTGGCCTCTCCCATTGCGGAGCACAGGCTCCGGACGCGCAGGCTCAGCGGCCATGGCTCACGGGCCCAGCTGCTCCGCGGCACGCGGGATCCTCCCGTGCCGGGGCGCGAACCCGTGTCCCCTGCATCGGCAGGCGGACTCTCAACCACTACGCCACCAGGGAAGCCCTATAAACATTTTTTAACTGTATAGAAGAATAAAAGTGAAATCCCAGAGAAAATTCTGTTAACAGTTTCTTATGTAACCAAAAAATTTGCTATCCACATCAAACATTTATATATGTCAATATTTATTTATCTCTGGTAGTCTCAGGACACTCAGGTCTTGGAGATTAACATAAAGACATGTTTCCTTTCCTTCCCTCCTGCTCGAAGGGAAACAGGAAGTCCAGTCTTTTACCAGGTTTACCTCCCAAATAGCCCCAAGAATCCCTGGGAACATTCTCCTGTCCCATTGGACCATCATGGTCATTGCATGTGGCTCCAGGGGGTAAACCTCCGTGCAGACCTTCCTGAGATGTCAGGACTGGCCTCTCACAGCAGGTCGCTGATAGTTTCCCTGGTACTGATTTCTTACGTGTGTGCTCAACCTCTTTTCTTAATCTCACACCAGACTGGTGAAACCAGACTACAACTTCTAATAAGGTTTTGTTGAAGTTTCAGAGATAACAGAAGGAAAATACAGCACAAAAGACCACTTATAATTCTTACTAGAGGTGGCCTATATCAGAACGTTCAGCCCCGGAGCCTGGCAGCCTCCCTCTGCCTAACTCTCAGCCAGTCATAGTAAGGCAGGGGCCAAGTCTCCTCCCTCTGGCAGGTGGCCCTTGGGCCTGTTTCTCCTAACTGGAACCCAGGCTCCCAGATTCCCTCAGGCCATGAGAGAAAGGAATAGGTCTTAACCTCAGTCAAAGCCCACCATGACTGTCCATCTCCACATGGAAATAGGAATGTTCACTTCCTTCAGGGAATGTCTTTCCCTTTTCACTCAGGGAAGTGTGCTTTTGACCCAAAGGTAGTCAGAACTCAGGACATTTTCCACAGCTTGGATTCTTCAGTCTTGGAACAAAACCATGTGTGGCAGAAAGGGTCTCCTGTGGCTCACTATGAGTCAAACCTAGTCAAACCCAGGCCAGTTCCCTAAGGCTCAAGGTGAAGTTCTGGCCTGAGCACCCTTCCTGGAGTCCTCAGTCTTGCTCTTGATTTCTTGTGAACAATCCTTTAAGTAACAGCACACATCACACTTCCTCAAGAACAAGTGAAATTTTACCGGGATAATGCAGCCTAATCCCATATTTACAAAGACACATTACTGTAAGGGAATCATTATCTGAAGAAGTACACGTCTTCTAACCACAGTGATCATTTTCATATTAGTAGCCTCAACAACTTTGCTCCTCAACTGAAAAATCTCCATCTCAGAAATGATGTCTGAGATTTGACTCAAAATTACATGGGAGAGGGACTGGAGAGTGACACAAAGTGGGTAGGGGTTTCGATGAAACAAAATCGGCCATGAATTGATTGTTATTGAAATTAAGTGACGGATACACGAGGCTCCATTGTACTATTCATCTACTTTTGTTTATGCTTGAAATCTTCTATAGTTAAAAACAATAATAGCATCTCTGCAGAGGACTTGCCCATGATGTTTCTTTCTTCTTTTTTAAAATTTTATTTTATTTATTTATTTATTTTTATTTTTGGCTGTGTTGGGTCTTCGTTGCTGTGCACGGGCTTTCTCTAGTTGCGGAGAGTGGGGGCTACTCTTCATTGGGGTGCGCGGGCTTCCCATTACGGTGGCTTCTCTTGTTGCGAAGCACAGGCTCTAGGCGTATGGGATTCGGTACCCGTGGTGTGGGCTCAGTAGTAGTGGCACGTGGGCTCTAGAGTGCAGGTTCAGTAGTTGCGGTGCATGGGCTTAGCTGTTCTGCGGCATGTGGGATCTTCCCGGACCAGGGCTTGAACCCATGTCCCCCGAATTGGAAGGCAGATTCTTAACCACTGTGCCACCAGGGAAGTCCTTTGCCCATGATATTTCATCACTGGAAGATCTCTCTTTGTTGTTTTCCAGCATAACGGAAATTGTAGCCCTGCAGATGAATTCAGTCTCCACCTCCTGCAAATAAGCTTCTTCTCCCCTCTCCACAGATGATTCCAGAGATTTTAGGGCCATTAATTACTCAATGCTCACATTCTAGCTACTGAGTTCTTCCTTATCACAAGCACTCCCTTCAAGGGAACTTCTCATAATTAGCCCTACGTTGATGATACCTGAAGGTCTTGTTCTCCTTTCTCCATGTCTAGGGATGTGTGCCATCACGCTAGGTATATAGACAAAGGATTCAGGCACTGTATTTCTAAATGGTAAAAGAAACTTTACCTGTGCCATTTTATTCCACTTAAAAAAAATGCATTTTACTGGTACAATGTGAATGGAAAGGAGTCTGGTGAGGGTGGCTTGAAAGAATGGCTGGCCACCAGGACAGGATAACATCTCTGGTCTTAGTAAAGTTTATGGCAGGGGCCTTGTTCTGGAATGTGATCCTCAGTTTTATAAACTCAGAAACTTAAATATTAGCACACGTAGGCACAATGAGGCTCTAAGGGCTGATGAATGCCAATAACTTAACTTGCAACGGGAAACATAGCTATGAGCAGACCCCAAACCCATGTTTGCTGGTTAGCACATTTTCTACTATGGGAAACTTTTTATGCAAAGCAAATTATAATCAGAAGAGTGTCTGGGGAGAGCAAGTTCTAGAACAGTGAATTTTCAACTAGGGAGAGTTAACTTCCCTTGGGGGATGGGTAAAGGGAAGGGGGCTTTTAGGGAAACTTTTGTGTGTGGTGAGTTGTTGTTGTTTTTTCTTTTTTAGCATATGTCATTAGAAATGGCATAACTAATATTATAATTCAATAATATATTTCAGGGGGGAAATTTAAACCCTATTGCTTTCCTAATGACAATTATAAAAAGCAAAGCTCAACAGAATCTTCTTGGCTGGTGACACTCATCTTGGAGGGTGGCAATCCACAAATCAGACTCTCTGGAGAGTCTAAGAGTTTTTGTTTTTCCAAAATGAGGCAAGAAAATATGTTCACTGAGGCACCAAGCAAAAGCCATACATGAGGCAACTTACATTTGCGGGACCCAAATCAAATTTTCTGTTCTCAATTTTTTTCTCACTAAACAGTTTTGTGATGAATATAACCTTATTTAGTTTATTATTAGTCACTAACTGTGGGACTCAACGTGGAAATGTATCTATGCTACTTATACAGTAGTATGTACTTTATAGTATAGCATACAGTACAATACTATAAATAAAGTACTACTACAGTTTTTTTGTTTTCGTTTTTTTTTTGTTTGTTTTTTGTGGTACGCGGGTCTCTCACTTCTGTGGCCTCTCCCGTCGCGGAGCACAGGCTCCGGACGCGCAGGCTCAGCGGCCATGGCTCACGGGCCCAGCCGCTCCACGGCATGTGGGATCCTCCCGGACCGGGGCATGAACCCGTGTCCCCTGCATCGGCAGGCGGACTCTCAACCACTGCGCCACCAGGGAAACCACTACTACAGTTTTGAGACCAAATTCTGCCACTAGGCCAAACCACTGTGGTTACAGCAGACTTCTGATGGTTTCAGCATTGATTTTTCTCCCCTCCCCCTTTCCAAAAGGCCCTCTGTTCACCTGGGGTTTGCTACGATTCCTGGGAAGAGGGCTACCGTCTTGTGCTAACACATTCCAACCCCTTGAACACAGCAATTGGTTTGTAACCTAAACCAGTCCAATCAGTGAATCTGAGAACTTTTTGTAAAAATAATGATACTTGGACAAAGATGGGCTCACTTTCTTTCTTTTTTTTTAGGCTGCGTTGGGTCTTCGTTGCGGCGCGCAGGTTTTCTCTAGTTGTGGTGAGCAGGGGCTACTCTTCTCCTTGCGGTGCATGGGCTTCTCATTGCAGTAGCTTCTCTTGTTGCAAGCATGGGCTCTAGGTGCAGGGGCTTCAGTAGTTGTGGCACGTGGGCTCAGTAATTGCGGCTCTCAGGCTCTAGAGCTCAGGCTCAGTAGTTGTGGCGCACGGGCTTACTTGCTCCGTGGCATGTGGGATCTTCCCGGACCAGGGCTCGAACCGATGTCCCCTGCATTGGCAGGTGGATTCTTTTTTTTTTTTTAATTTATTTGTTTATTTATTTTTGGTTGTGTTGGGTCTTTGTTGCTGCGTGCAGGCTTTCTCTGGTTGTGGCGAGTGGGGGGCTACTCTTCATCGCAGTGCGCGGGCTTCTCATTGTGGTGGCTTCTCTTGCTGCGGAGCACGGCTGTAGAGCACAGGCTCAGTAGTTGTGGCGCACGGGCTTTGTTGCTCCGCGGCATGTGGGATCTTCCCGGACCAGGGCTCGAACCTGTGTCTCCTGCATTGGCAGGCGGATCCTTAGCCACTGCGCCACCAGGGAAGCCCGGCAGGTGGATTCTTAACCACTGCACCACCAGGGAAACCCCGGGCTCACTTTCCAGGTGCCTTTAGCAGCCATCTTTGGCCATGAGGAGGGCCTAAATTAGGAGAAAGCCCACACCAAGACAGGAAAGAGAAACAAAGATATGGAGTGACTGGGGACATCACTGGGCCACTGGACCAAGTTTGCCTGAAACCAACACTACCTCTGGACTTGACAGTTACTTGTACCAACAGATTCTTTTCACTGTTTCAACCATTTTTAGTTGTAGTTGAAAGCACTAGTGGGTGAATCAGGGCACTGCTGAACCTGAATTGTTTGAATTTCTTATTTTCGATAGGCTCAAAAGTCACTCAGTGAAGCAAGTCACAAAGACAAAAACTCCAGTAACTGTCATGTTCTTAACTTTTGCTGTACATCAGAATTATGTAGAGAGCTTTTAAAAATCTCAGGTGGATTAAATGAAAATCTATGAAGGTGGGGCTCAGGAAACAGAATTTTTAAACCCCCTCCAAGGGATTCCAAAGGGCAGTCTACACTGAGAACCACTAGTCTAAGTAAATATCTAGCTCTATCCATTTAATGGTATCTGCAGACTAAATGTCCAAAATATGTCTTTCCACTAAAGGGGGAGAAAAAAGCTGACATGTAACTTGTAAGGTTAATGCAAACCATACAAATAGTATGACAGAAAAGCAAAATTTATTTGAAGTCTTGTTTTACCTTTAAAATGTATGCAAATTTTGTACTCTACTCCATTTTATATTCTTTCTTCTCTTTCCCTTTCTCCCTTCAACATTTAATAGGAGCTTATCATGTCCAGTCACAGTGACAGACAACAGGAAAACAAGGAAAAACACAGTTCCTACAATCCAGGAAAAATAGGTAATTAATCTAGTAATTACAACAAAACCTGCTGACTCTATGATAAGGTCAGCTCAGGGCGCCATGTAAACAGAACAGGGGCTCCTGACCTCCTGGAGGAAATGTTTACTCTGAAACCAGAGGAATGCATATCAGTTACCTTTGTATGATGACGGAAGAGGATCCAGACAGTGGAAGTAAAGGAACTGAAAGAACATAGCGGGGGCAGAGGAGAATGCGAGAGAGATGAGGCTAGAGAGAAAGGCAGGAGCCAGGACTTCCTCCCCAAAGTAGTGCCAACCAACTGAAGGGTTTTTAGCAGCCAAAGGATGTAATTTCTCTTTGGAAGATAATTCTGGCTGCTGTGTAGGAAATGTATTGGAGGGGAGGGATGCATGTGGGGAAAAGGGGAACTTAATAAGTGGGACTAAGGGAGACCAGTTAACTGGGGGCAGATACAGTAGCCCAGGCAGGCAAGAGCAAGGAGGCCATTGGATGGGGAGAAGTGGGCTAATCTGAATGACATTTAAGAAGGTGTAATTGATAGGACTTAGTAATTGACCAGCTGTGATGAGTGAGGGGGAGAGAGAGAAGCCAAGAGTGACGTATGTCTCTTGTTTAAGCAACTGTGTGGATGGCAATGCCATTTGTTGAATAAGGAACACTGGAAAAGAACAAGTTTGTAAGAGATGAGTTGAATTTTGTTCATCTTGAGTTTGAAGTACCTGTTAGACATCTAAGCACAGACAACTGATACATGTGTTCCAAATTCAGGAGAGCAATATAAGTTAGAGATCTACAGTTGATAGCCATCAGCAAATTGATGGTAATAAAGCCAAGAGAATGAACTAAATTACCTGGTATAAGTCTGTAGAGAGAGATGACTTAAGATAAAGCTCTGTGGACCACCTACAACTAAAAGGACAGTGGAGGACAGAGTCTCGCAAAGAATAACAAGAACACATTGATAGAGATATAGGAGGCAAAACAGGAGAGTGTTTGAAAAAAAACAGGGTGAAAAAGGGTATATTTTCTGTGTTTTTATTTTGGTTGTGCTGGGTCTTAGTTGCAGCAGGTGGGCTCCTTAGTTGTGGCATGTGAACTCTCAGTTGCGGCATGCACATGGGCTTTCTCTAGTTGTGGTGAGCAGGGGGCTACCCTTCGTTGCGGTGCACGGGCTTCTCATTGTAGTGGCTTCTCTTATTGTGGAGCATGGACCCTAGAGCTCGTGGGCTTCAGTAGTTGTGGAGCACAGGCTCAGTAGTTGTGGCTATGGGCTTAGTTGCTCCGCGGCATGTGGGATCTTCCTGGACCAGGGCTCAAACCCGTGTCCCCTGTCTTGGCAGGTGGATTCTTAACCACTGCACCACCAGGGAAGTCCTGGGTATATATATATATATTTTTTTTCGGTACGCGGACCTCTCACCGTTGTGGCCTCTCCCGTTGCGGAGCACAGGCTCCAGACGCGCAGGCCCAGCGGCCATGGCTCACGGGCCCAGCCACTCCGCGGCATGTGGGATCTTCCCGGACCGGGGCACGAACCCGTGTCCCCTGCATCGGCAGGCGGACTCTCAACCACTGCGCCACCAGGGAAGCCCCCTGGGTATATTTTTTAGAAAGAGGGAGTCCAATGCTGTCAACCATGTCAAATGCTGATGAAAGATCTAGTAAGATGAGGACTGAAAAATGTACGTACATTGGATTTAGCAACATGGAAGTTCCTGGAAATGTTACCATGAGTGGCTTAAGAAGGGAAGGTAAAATTTTTCAGAAGTTACTGAAATGGAGAAGAGACAGAGTGTATGGTAACTGGAGAGGGATGTGAGTCAAGGGATATTAAGATGAGATAGACTTGGACTTCCCTGGTGGCACAGTGGTTAAGAATCCGCCTGCCAATGTGGGGGATACAGGTTTGATCTCTGGTCTGGGAAGATCCCACATGCTGCGAAGCAACTGAATCTGCGTGCCACAACTACTGAAGCCCACAAGCCTAGAGCCCGCGCCCCGCAACAAGAGAAGCCACCGCAATAAGCCCAAGCACCGCAACAAAGAGTAGCCCCCGCTCACCGCAACTAGAGAAAAGCCCCCGCGCAGCAACGACGACCCAACGCAGCCAAAAATAAGATAAATTAAATAAATTAAAAAAAAAGATGAGATAGACTGGAAAATGCTTTTTTTTCTTTCTTTCTTTTTTTAATGGAAGGAAATCAGGAAAATGGATAAAGTGGAAAATACGAAAGTGTCAGGATACCGGAAGGAATGGGATCCAGACACGTGAGGGATGCCTTTTGGACTGGAATAGGAGAAACAGTATTGGTGTAGAGAACAGCGAGGATTGTAGGTTTGTTGGCCAGAAGTGGAGAGAATTCCTGTCCGATCACTTCTATTTGTTCTGTGGAGGAGGAGGCAGTCATCAGCAGAGAATGAGAGGGGGTGGTGGGTGGGTGAGGGGTTTAATGGGAGTGGAGAAGTTTTGAAATCGTTGTTGAAAATGGGAGACAGCTAACTAGGGAAACAGTAGGCTAGTCGGTCAGTGGTAAGGGCTTCATTGAGATTGATGACCATTAACGTAAAACCGGGATAGCCTGTGTGCTTCAGCATATTTCTTCTGTGGGTCTCAGCAGCCACGAACTAGCAGGAAAAAAGATGGACATCTGCATTCATATATGGCGGGCAAGATAGGTGCAATGGAAGGTGCAAAAGAAAGGATTTAGAATATCGGCAGTGATAGGTTGCTTGAAGTGATGGGTTGTGAATCAAGCTGGTGAGGGAGGGAAATACCAACAGGCAGAGGCTGTTAAATGGAGAGGGTTAGGGTAAGAAAACTGAAGGTCTCTTTGAAGCGGAAGGACTGGGGTGTTGGAGGTAACTGACCAATGAGCGGGATCAGTTTCAGAGCTTGGGATGTCTGATATTGTGATTTCAGAACTAGAACAGTTCAGGTGGAGACAAGGGCCAGTGTAGCAGTAGAGGCAAGTGGCTGAAAGAAACATGGAAGGCCTTAGGAAATGAGATCAAGGAAACAAGAAGCCGAGGTGTTGGATGGGTCATCCACATACCCCAGTTTGATGGGAGGACTTCAGAACACTTGGAAGCTAAAGGCCCCGCATAATCTTGCCTCTGCCCACTGCTCTGCCCACTCCTATCCTTACTTAACTCCAGCCGCACCACCCTCCTTGCTCACTCTCAGATGCGTCAAGCTCATTCTCACCTCAGGGCATTTGCAGATACTTTTCCTTCTGTCTTGAATACTCTTCTTCCAAATAGTCCACACTTTTTTTCCCCCAATGTAGTTCACTTCTAAAACCGTAATCAAGCAATTTAATACTGTAAAATTATTTTCTATCACAGATGAGTGGTTTCTAAGAACTTGTTCTTGATAGCTGTTGTAAATCACGATGACTTATTTTACTAGGATTCACCGAAACATCCCTAAATCCAATCTGTAAATCTATAGAATACATTTTTCCTATTCAAAACTGTAGAGGTTCTTTATTGTTACTAAACACAGACAAACCTAAGTCACTTCCACAAAATGTGATTCATGCCAGAAAGCTTTGTGCGACGCCTTCCAGACCACAGTTCCCGCAGGTCAGTGAAGAGGGCAAGTCATTTCACCTTCTAATAAACAAACGCTCTGGTGATTCCAGTTCCTGATATCTAGTGATCCTCACCCCTCATTTCATTCGGGTTTCTGCTCCAACATCACCTCTTCAGAACTTTCTCTGACCAGTCTACCTAAAATAGCAGCTCTCAACCCCTCGTTCTTTTCTTTTCTTTTTTTTTTTGATTGAAAAGTAATTTCACTTTTTTTCAACTTTCTGGCCTAAGGAATATGGATCAGGACATTGTAACCCTTTTGATATCACCTTAGAGGGTTAAGATGTTCTTTGACATCTTTTTTTTTTTAAACTTTTATTGGAGTATAGTTGATTTACAATGTTGTGTTAGTTTCAGGTGTACAGCAAAGTGAATCAGCCATACATATATATATATCCACTCCTTTTTTAGAATTTTTTCTCACATAGGCCATTACAGAGTATTGAGTAGAGTTCCCTGTGCTATACAGTAGGTTCTTATTAGTTATCTATTTTATATATGGTAGTGTGTGTATGTCAATCCTAATCTCCCAATTTATCCCTCTGACCCCTCACTTTTTTTTTAAAATAGATTTTTAAAACAGAATTTTTAAAAAATGTATTTATTTTATTTTTGGCTGCGTTGGGTCTTTGTTGCTGCATGCGGGCTTTTTCTCTAGTTGCGGCGAGCGGGGGCTACTCTTCATTGAGGTGCATGGGTTTCTCATTGTGGTGGCTTCTCTTGTTGAGGAGCATGGGCTCTAGGTGTACCGGCTTCAGTAGTTGTGGTTCTCAGGCTCTAGAGCACAGGCTCAGTAGTTGTGGCGCACGGGCTTAGTTGCTCCGCGGCATGTGGGATCTTCCCTGACCAGGGTTTGAACCCGTGTCCCCTGCATTGGCAGGTGGATTCTTAACCACTGCGCCACCAGGGAAGCCCTGACCCCTCACTCTTAACCCCTAATCTTTTTTTATTTTTCTTCAGAGCATTTAGCACCTGATATTATAGTACACATGTATTTTCTTAATTATCCATCGCCCCACTAGACTGAAAGTTCAATGAGGGCAGTGATTTTCTCTTGTCCCCACTGTATTCTCAGTACCTAAACAGATTCTGGAATACACTAGGTACTTAATAAGTACTCGTTGCATGGATAGATGAACAGAAAAGAGGAAGGATCAAGAAAAGCACATGAAAGGCAGCTATAAATGATAAATAGGGCATGGCTGAACAGCATAAATTCTAATGAAGTAGGGCTTTTTCTTTTTCTTTGTTTTTCTTTTTTCCACACCACGCAGGCTGTGGGATCTTAGTTCCCTGACCAGGGATTGAACCCAGGCCCTGGGCAGTGAGAGCATAGAGTCCTAACCGCTGGACCACCAGGGAGTTCCCAGAAGTAGGGCTATGAAACAAGGGTGAAAGGAGAAAGTCTGAAAGACACATTCGGTAAATGACACTGGCAAACCCCTGCCCTGTCCCATTCCTGAAGATACCCAAGGCTCCAGAGAACACCAACCCCAACTCGAAAAGGCAAAAGGAAAATGAGGTCCTAAGGGGAGAAGTAGATCTAAGGTTGCAGTGACAGGGGTTCATCTTGCACAGGGGCCTATGAAAGCAGCAGCCACAGTCCACTCCATAGCTCCAGCTTATAAAAGTGCAGCTTCTGATTTTCTGCTTTTGTGCCTTTGTTCATCCTCATCTCCTGCTCAGAATGCCCACCTTGCTTGTCTATCTGCTTAATCCTGTCCTTCTCTCAACAACTCAGAATCAGTCTTCTTCTGACCACTCCAGGCTGAAATGCTTTTTCCCTACCCTCAAGTTCCACAGAGAATATAGTATATACCATTCACTCATCACTCTTATTTACTCATTCGTTCATTAATTTGTTTATCTATGATGTAACAGGTACTGCTTCATTTGACAATTACTGTTTTGTTATTATCTTTTTTTTTTTGACTGTGGCACCATGTGGCACGTGGGATCTTAGTTCCCCAACCAGGGATTGAACCCGAGCCCCTGCTTTGGGAGCACAGAGTCTTAACCACTGGGCCACCAGGGAAGTCCCTGTTTCCATCTTATTTTCTACAAGCAAACTGTAATATACTAATAACTAAAACGACTACAGTGAAACCACAAGATTATTGCAAGTTCTAAGGAAATAGTTTATAGACACGACAGAGGAGATAGGGAAAGCAGATAAAAGGAAAACCACAGTGTTAGAAGGAAAACGGTTTTATGTTTTGAATCTTGTCTCTCTAATTAGACTGTGAGATCCTATATTGCAGTCAATCTATATCCTAAAATAACACCTACGTTTTAGATGCATGACAATTTGCAGAGCTATTTTACAAAGATCCATTTTATGAAATAAAGTATGCAATTTTACAAAATGAATCTAATTTGTATCCTCTGTAGCATTTAGAATTATTAAGATGCCAACTGAAGCAGAGAATCAATTTATTGGAATTATATTAGGCAGGCACCCTACAGAATCAAGGGGCAGCTCTGACGCCAGGTCCTTAAAGAACAAGAACAGGAGCATCGGGCTTCCCTGGTGGTGCAGTGGTTGAGAGTCCGCCTGCCGATGCAGGGGACACAAGTTCGTGCCCCGGTCCGGGAAGATCCCACATGCCGTGGAGCTGCTGGGTCCGTGAGCCATGGCCGCTGAGCCTGCGCATCCGGAGCCCGTGCTCCGCAACGGGAGAGGCCACAACAGTGAGAGGCCCGCGTACCGCAAAAGAAAGAAAAAAAAAAAAGAACAGGAGCATCTTTGTGAGGCCATGTAACAAGTCAGCGAGCAACTGGCGGGGCTGCCACTAAAATGAATTTGCGCCAACCATTCTGAGTCCTCAGGTTGCAAAGTCCCAGGAGAGAGACTTATGGACTCAGCACGAAGAGCAGAGAGAACATGGTCTCTTGTCTGACCGTCCCATCGAACGGTATTCAGTTGGAAAGAAATTGTTCTCCAAATGTAAATTGGGGCACAATTGCCAAGACAGCAAAAAACGATCAAGGGGAGAAAAGTGCCTTCCTGATGCCCCTAGTAAGAGTTAGCCCCTCCCTCATTTATGTATGCACAGTTCCTTGTTTGTTGTATCTTCTCCTATGCCTAATCACACTCTGATTGAATTGATGTTGCTTACATACCTTTTCCTTTCCTCCACTAGCTTACAAGCCGAGAAGGCAGTGGCTGCAGCAGCTGCATCACCCAGAAAATGCTGTTCTAGAGGCCCCCAGTGCTCTATTTCAAAATTAGTAAAAAAATATTCTGAGTGAACTTAAGTGAAAGTAAATGCCTTTTTCTCTATTCCATTATAGACAATTTTTATACATTTTTAATAGTTTTACCTTTCTAATGTGAAAAAAATACAAAATGAATATGGAAAGACATAAATCCTCCTTAGTTGCTTTCCTATCTTCTCTAAATCTGTAAAATGCCCACAGAACATCCCTCATTTTAGTAGGAAATCTTCTAAATTAAAATTAAAAAGGATATAATACGAATCTCATCTTCTTTGGAGCTGACTCGGCTGAGTCCCTTCAACAGTTTGGTCAACTAGCTCCCTACCTTGTATAACTTTTTTTTTTTTTAAATCCACTGTCTTTAAAAAAATATTTATTTATTTATTTATGACTGCATTAGGTCTTCGTTGCTGTGTACAGGCTTTCTCTATTTCTCTAGCTGTGGCAAGCGGGGGCTACTCTTCGTTGCGGTGCATGGGCTTCTCATTGCATTGGCTTCTCTTGTTGCGGAGCTCGGGTTCCAGGCACGTGGGCTCAGTAGTTGTGGCACACGGGCTCAATAGTTGTGGCTTGCAGTCTCTAGAGCGCAGGCTCAGTAGTTGTGGTGCACGGGCTGAGTTCCTCCACAGCATGTGGGATCTTCCCGGACCAGGGTTCGAACCCATGTCCCCTGCACTGGCAGGCAGATTCATAACCACTGTGCCACCAGGGAAGCCCCCTGGTATAACTTTTGAATTAGGCTAGAAATAAAATGCTCAGTTCACTGGAGAATAACTCTACTAATAACTGGCTAGGAAGAAATTGCTCTCAGACTTTTCTAACTTGTACCTGGGAAGGTAATTTTAAAAAGCCATCATTGTAGAAAATACATTATTGAATCTGACAGAGGTTCTTTTACAAACATTATAAAATAAAATGCAACAGATTAATTTCATAGGGAGACCAGGAATAGGACTCAATCAAATACTGGAAAAAGCAAGGGCATATCCATACAATGAAATATTATTCAGTCATAAAAAATGCATAAAGTACTGATACATGCTACATACGACATGAACCTTGAAAAGACTATGCTAAGTGAAAGAAGCCAGACACAAAAAGCCATATATTGTATAATTCGACTTATATGAAGTGTTCAGAAGAGGCAAATGCACAGAAAGGAGATGAGTGGTTGCCAGGGACTGGAGGGAGGAGGAAAGGGAGAGGCACTGCTAATGCATATGGGTTTCTTTCTGGAGTGATGAAAACATTCTGTCATCAGATACTGGTGACAGTTGCACAACTTCGTGAATATTCTAAAACCCACTGAATTGCATTTTGCAAGGGTGAATTTTATGTTATGTGAATTATTTCTCAAAAAAATTTTTTTTAAATGGGAGGGAGGAGGCTTAAGAGATTTGGCATGAAAAGAAATTGTTCTAAGGGCCTAAGAAAGGCACGGAATTTGGTTTTTATGTCTAAGCAAAGAGTGGACCAAAAAAGCATAGGAAAGAATACCCTATAATTACACCCTTAAGAGTCTAAACATTAAAAAAAACCTTTAAATTACATTGCTTATATTGTGAGACAAATCATCTTCGCCTTTTTTGGGAAGTATATGGTGACTCGCTCATTTATTTTTTTTAGGTACTCAAAACATCGTCTACAACCTTTTTTAGTTTAGTCTATGCATTGTTACGACAGCCTAGCTGCAAATCAAGTAATTTTATTATGTTGCAGCACTTACGCTCACTGGAGCTTTGTAAGAACTTTTTATTTGGAATAAAAGCTTATAGTTTGCAGACCTTGCCAGGAAACCACATCCTAACCATCTATACTTGTTCCAATGAAACTCAAAGACTTCCCTGGATTTTCTTTTCCTCATTCTCTGAATTTTAATCTGTGTTTTTAGCCTTTGAGTTAACTGAGAAGGCTTTTCGTTCTGTGAACTAAGCACATTCCTTCAAAACCACAGGCATCCACTTCTCATTGGATTTATGACAATCACAACATTGGCATGCAGGTATTAAAAAAACTCAATTTGCTTTTCCCATCACACCTCTGGTTACCTCAGGGAACCCCTCTTCAGTGGAAAAGGGGTAAAGATAATTTCTGTCACCTAAACCATGTCCAAGTACTCCACAGTATTCTGTAGCGATCTGTCCTCTCCTCTGTACATTTCTACAGCTCTAGCCATTGAATCATATTAAAAGTTTTGCTCTCCAGAAGAAGGTGGAGTTTCAAAGAAAAGTGGTTCCAACAGACAGCTTCCCTTCCCTTCTTCAGAATAGCCCCCTTAGGATACTCCTTTCTGCAGCCTGATGAGTTTATGAATTAAACTATTTTCAAGGATGGAATGGCCTGAGAGCATTCTAGACTTTAGGACTTCACCCTTTGCTTGACACACAACATGGGTTATTCTGAGTATTTAATAAATATTTAATGCAGCGGAGTCAGTACCTTTGTAAAAAAGAAAGAGCTAGAAAAGGTTTTAAAATTTGCTTTGTTTTCCTATCAGCACAATGTCATACATAAATGGCTGGATTATACCTCAAAGTAAAAGAGTAAGAAAAATTAAGAAGAAAAGAGGTAAAAGCTCTCACGTGGTTTGTGAGACAGGGCAAAAATCCTTTTCTTGGCGTTGCCTCTTTTTAGCTGATGGTTGGGCAGACTTCTGCAGAAGATACGGTAACTGCAGGAGAGGAAAATGAAAATTGTAGTCTTTGCAACTAAAACATATCAATTTAGGTGCAAGTATAATAAAAGTGCATGGCCTCCCACTCTGATAGCCACATAATTAGCAATATCGCTAATGATAACATAATTTACACTATAATCATTAAAACATTTATCTTATAAAAAGTTAATTGGGTTTAAAATGGCAACAACCTGATAGAAGCCAAGTTTCAGAATACATTAACACAGATATTTGTATTCCCGATGCTCCTTTTCACTTTAGGTCCATTAAGGAAATAAAATTACAGTTCCTATATTTCCCCATTATGGTAAGTAGGGTCTTACGGACTCGTGGCTACCAAACATAATTAAGTCATTTGAGTTCCTGAGCAGAGAGGACTGGAGCTATACGAACATAAAACAAAGAGCCATTAGTATTCAGTGATTGAATCACTAAATATATATACTTTATTGCCATAAAGTATATCGCTTTCTCATCTCCAAGTAGTACATACTATTTTGCAAAGCTGAGAAATAATGGGTTTCTTCTGCTTTTATAATGAAAACGTTGCTCTCGAAGTTTGTAAAGCTCACTGAAGTAACCACATTAATGGTGAAGCTGGGCTTCCTTGTTTTAAGGAAAGTATTTAGGTTTGAACATAACGGTCATGGTGGTTTTAAAACGAATATATTTAAACTAGAGGCAATGTAGTATGATACCATTTTTACCAAAATATTTCTACCATTAATGAAAGAAAGGAAAAGGGATCACAGTAACCTATTACTATGGAAACTCTGGAAGGGTAAGCTAAAGAGAGACTTAAACATATATTAAAAAAAAAAAAGTAGAGAAGAGTGCATATATTATAGCAGGAAGATTTTATACAGCAGCTGACAGATCTTCCTGACCATGAAGGCTATGAGAAACTACAAAGAAGTATTATGTGTTTTCTCCTGGAGATTAAAAACAACTCCACTTAGATATAATTTTACCTAAAAAAGAGACCTGGCTTAGCTAGTATCTTGAGATTCCCATGCTTCTTTCACTGGTGTGGAGAAAAAAAGACAGAAAAAAGGGACTCTAGACCAAGCCTATAGGTAAAACACTCAGCTTGTCTACCTGAGCCCTATGGGGACTAGGCAGTTTTGAATAGCTGAGTTTTCTGGAGAGTTATATGTATATCATTCTAAGAATTAAAATTTTCGATAAAGGTACTACTACAAATGTACTTAAATTCCCTGATCTTTTTCCTTCTTCCTTTAGACTTCAAAAAAATTTTTTAATGAGTTATTCAAACTCAGTATAGAAATCAGGTAACATTTTCTGTTTCTTAAATAGAGTATATGAGACAGAATCCAAGGATACAAAATAATGAGATCCTCAGTCTACACAAGTATTTACTGAAGCCCAATACTATGCTAAACATTCTATATATGTGGTCTCATTTGGTCCCTACAAGCCAATGAGATAGGTGTTATTACTCCTATTTTAAAGATGAAGAAAACAAGGCTTTGGGAATTTATCAAGGACCCAAAAGAAGCCACAGAGCCTAAAATTCAAACCCTTTTGTCCAGTTCCAAAGACTGACCTCTTAACCTTCTCATAGGATTATATACTAAAGGGCCACATACTGCTATAAATGTTAAGGGCTCCCACACATGCATCCCTTACACACACTTAATGATTTTTCAAACTTTCCTTGGTATCAGGTTCTCACTTTTCAGTTTTCAAAGAAGTATATTTTCTTCTTACGGTATCCCCACCACTTTTCTAGTTTGCTGCTTTATATTTACCTAAGCCTGGAAATATCAATAACAAAACAAGCTCATGGAATTTTGTGAAACACAAAGGAGACTTCCAATGGGTGAAGTATATGTAGAACTTTGTGATTATACATATTGATTATTTCCTACTCACAGCTCTGTTCTGAGAGATGAGATGTTACTATTCTGGCTTTGAGACATAAAAGCTATTACACTTGTCTAAACATGCATCAGCAAATCCTAAAAAATAAGCACACTCATAACCCAAAATGTTTTAACAAACATTTAGACAGTTACAGATGGAAAGGAACATCCCAGAGTCAAGAAACTTGGTCATATATGAGAGTAGAATAGTGACTGCATCTGCAGAAAATATGTTCATATACAAGTTACAAAAAAAATCAAATGTGCCATAAAACAAACAAGGCAGAGGAATGCATAAGGGTGTGGAGTGTCCAAACAAGAAAAGGAAGAGGCTCATTAGATGGTCTGTAAAAAAAACGTGAGTCCCAGATTCAAAAGGAAGTTAGGAGACTGCTCCCAACTCACTCTGGCCCAAAAAGGCAGAACATCAGAAAGAATAACAAAGTACAGCCAAAGGAGACCAGGGGAGTTTGATACAAATAAAAAAAGACTAACATGTGCTTTGTTGTTTTGCTTGGGGTAGGAACAGTGGATACGGAGGAAGAAGAAAGGTTGCCCTAAGGAGACACAGGGATATTATTTCAGTCTTGGCTGGAGTCAGCCCTGCTTATCTCCCACCAAATGTGGACAAATAAGAAGCCTCACAGAGCTATTTTCATCATATAAGCTTGGCAGGCATGCTGCTTTTAAACCTGATGACATATGCTACTATTTCATGTAATATATAAAGTTTCCTTTTGTTTGTGAGGTTGTTAATATGAAAGCTTCATTAATCAAGTTATCACTATAATTAAAAATTATCGGATTATAGTTTGCTAATATCTGATATTATAGTTATTTTGCAACTGCAGAACATATATGTATGGGGTGACCCAGATGCCTGCAGGGGGATGATGGGTGGCAATATCAACTGTGCTTTTCTTCCACTGGCCTCTGTTTCCGGCTGGGCTCTACTTTAACAGAAAGAAGAAACGTGATGTCACTTTGACCTGAAAATCTCTAACTCTTAGAAGGCAAAGTATTGATAGAGCTTAGAGTACAGTTTAGAGTCTTCCTGAGTTGCTGCATGGGATGAGATTCTCAGAATAAGGTCTTGGCTAGATATTTAAGACTGAACCCCAGTTTCTACCCTTCCATACGACTTTCTCCTTAAGTCTGTTACTCCTTAAACCTCCTTGTGTCTCCTTAAGTTTCCCTGTGTCCCTGTACTCTATGAGGCTGACCTGACACATCAGCATCTGAAATTTTCAGGCTAACAGCTTACAGTTACCCACTAAAAAGCAAAACAAAACAAAAATCAAGTTTGTAAGGAAGAAGGGATATTTGCTTGGAATGTAGTAAACATGGCCTCTCTTTGCCCTCTTTATACTTTATTCGAACAGAATTATAAAAAGTGACTAAAATTTACATCCAGATAATTAAGAATTGATTACATTATGTCTGCATGCATTGTTTATAAATGTAAATGACAGTGTATCTCTTAGATGCTTTGGATAATAGGGAAAAAAAGTAGTCCTTAATAAAATGCAATATATTCACACAAATTTGAGTGCTATTTAAGCTTATTATCCATGGCAACTTAAACTTAAGCAACATGGTAAATACTTAATATATTCACAGGCAAAGAAAAATGCAAGAACTGCCTAAATATAGCATTAAAAAAATTTATATTCATTTCCAATTATTCTGTGGCTGTTAACATCATGGGGTGCTTTTAAAGGTCACAAACATTAAACTGTCTAGGAATATTCTGAATAGTAATATCATTACATTGTGAACTTTACTGTCAAATTTAGGCCAATAAGGAGGAAAATAATAAAGTTAAGTAGTCAGAAAAGTATCCAAAAAAGTACAGTCATTTATATATACAGAGGATTTGAACAGTATAGATTCACTTCCAGTTGATTCAATCCTATTTACACATTTAAAATACAAAATACATCTTTTTTTTTTTTTTTTTGCGGTACGCAGGCCTCTCACTGTCGTGGCCGTGGCCTCTCCCACTGCGGAGCACAGGCTCTGGACGTGCAGGCTCAGCGGCCATGGCTCACGGGCCCAGCCGCTCCGCGGCATGTGGGATCTTCCCGGACCGGGGCATGAACCCATGTCCCCTGCATCGGCAGGCGGACTCCCAACCACTGTGCCACCAGGGAGGCCCCAAAATACATCTTAATTGTCAAGAAGCTGACCACATTTAGCACCAGGAAAGGAAATTTACTTAGCCTTTGATCATGACCTCAGTATCTTCACACAGGAAAAGAAATGTTATGAAATCTCTATGTATTTATCACTATCAATTAAAAAATTTATTTTGAAAAGTAACTGCCGCATATCATCAATTCACAAGTGATTCTAAGGGAAGGAAACAAGTTGGGACTACTTGATATTGCGCACGACTCTCCTACAGTGGTTTGTTTTCATTTCTTCCAAGGCTTGTTCCAGTTGCTGAACCAAATGAAGCAGGGTGGCTGGGTCTGTCTGCAGAACTTGGGTGTTGTGATCTCCGTTCTGATTAAGGTGCAGCTTTATAGTCACTGATGGTTTCATCTGTTGCCTGAGGCTTCTGCTTGCAAGCTTGATTTTAAATGGAATAAGAGCATAAGGACTATTTAATAATCACGCTAAACATATAATAATTACATTATACCATACATAAAACTCTAATTTCAGATGAATCACAGACTTCAAAAAGAAAAGTAAACTTTAAAACCTTTGGAAAGAGGGACTTCCCTGGTGGCGCAGTGGTTAAGAATCCGCCTGCCAATACAGGGGACACGGGTTCGATCCCTGGTCCGGGAACATCCCACATGCCGTGGAGCAACTAAGCCCGTGCAGCACAACTACTGAAGCCCGCACACCTAGAGCCCGTGCTCTGCAACAAGAGAAGCCACCGCAATGAGAAGCCCGTGCACCGCAATGAAGAGTAGCCCCCACTTGCCACAACTAGAGAAAGCCCACGTGCAGCAACAAAGACCCAAGGCAGCCAAAGCTAAATAAATAAAATAAGTTTATATTAAAAAAAAAAAACCTGTGGGAAAAAAAAAAAGAAACCAGAATGTATAGTCAGCATGGAAGGGTTTCTTAAACATGATATTAAAAAAAAAAACCATAAAGAAAAAAACTGATACATTGAACAATCATTAAAATTTCTTCGAAGGATACCTAAAAATGGTAGAAAAACAAGCCACAAACTGAGAAAAGATATTTTGTAACACATACAACCAAAAAAAAAAAAACTTAGTATCAAGAATGTATGAAGGGGCTTCCCTGGTGGCGCAGTGGTCGAGAGTCCGCCTGCCGATGCAGGGGACACGGGTTTGTGCCCCGGTCCAGGAGGATCCCACATGCTGCGGAGCGGCTGGGCCCGTGGGCCATGGCCACTGGACCTGCGCGTCCACAGCCTGTGCTCCGCAACGGGAGAGGCCACACAGTGAGAGGCCCGCGTACCGCAAAAAAAAAAGAATGTACGAAGAACTGCTCTGATTTAATACAAACCCCACAAAACCAAGAAAAAATTGTACAGAGACCTATCTAAGCACTCTGCAGAAGTAACACAAATAAACATAGGAAATATGTTCAACTTTATTAGAAATCAGTAAAATGGCCAATAAAATCATAATATACTGTTTATCTGACTTGCAAGAATTAGAAACCTGTCCATACGGAGCACTGTAAAGTGATGGTAATGAAAACCACTGCTGGTGAGAGTGATGACAGAAACACTTTGGAAAACGTATACATGATCAGCAACTCCACTCCTAGGTATTTACCTTAAACTCTTACACATATACACATATTCATAATAGTATTTGCTTCCAAGAGTCCGAAACTAGACAAATCTCAAATATTCTTTAACAACAGAAGGGATAAATTGAGAATATTCATACAGTGAAATGCTTACTAAATGACAGCAAAAAGAAGTGAACTACAGCAACATGAATTGTCATGAATAAATCTAAAAAGAAAACGTTCAATCAAAAAAGCAAGTTGCAGGGCTTCCCTGGTGGCACAGTGGTTAAGAATCCACCTGCCAATGCAGGGGACACGGATTCAAACCCTGGTCCGGGAAGATCCCACATGCCGCGGAGCAACTAAGCCCATGAGCCACATCTGTTGAGCCCGCATGCCGCAACTACTGAAGCCCGCGTGCCTGGAGCCCATGCTCCACAACAAGAGAAGCCGCCTGAGCACCGCAACAAAGAGTAGACCCCACTCGCCGCAACTAGAGAAAGCCCGTGTGCAGCAACGACGACCCCAACACAGCCAACAATAAAAAAAAGACCAAAAAAAAGCAAGTTGCAGAAGAATACATGAAAATCTAAAAACTATACAGTCTAGTGAAAAAATATACATTAAAAAAACTATAAAGAAAAGATTAACAGAAAATTCAGGAATTCAGGATAATAGTTACCCTTAGGGGGCTGGGAGGGGGTTGTAATTTGGGGAGGGTGATTCAAAGGTACTGAATGACAGTACTACAGGATAAAGAACAGTAGCCCACAAAGTTTTTCTTTCCACAAAGTTCTTGATATTGTCTTCTTTTTTTTTTTTTTTTGCGGTACACGGGCCTCTCACTGCTGTGGCCTCTCCCGTTGCGGAGCACAGGCTCCAGACCCGCCATGGCTCACGGGCCCAGCCGCTCCGCGGCATGTGGGATCTTCCCGGACCGGGGCACGAACCCGTGTCCCCTGCATCGGCAAGCGGACTCTCAACCACTGTGCCACCAGGGAAGCCCTGGACTTCTTTTTTTTAATGGGGATGAAATTCTGTCCTTCTCCCTGTAAAAATAACAGCAGCAACTTTAAAAGGATCGGCCCTAAAGGTAACATGCTCCTGCACCGGTCTCAGATGCGTTCAATTCACTGATGCTATTTAACAAGTGCTGGCAACTTATGAAGTATGGGAAATGCTTCTATTAGAAACTAACCTATGATGAATCATTTATTTCCCATCAGCAACTGCACAATAATTAGCTGGTAACTATCCATTTGCTACCAGTCTCCATGAGATGAGTCAGCTACTCAAAAATGAAAGGTTCTATATCCTGTTACTAGTTTCCTAGCCATTTATCTGGTCTTCATCTGACAAGACTTCTTTTCCTTCCTTCCTTGAGCTCAGTAAATCCATTAGTTCTCTGAGTAGCTTTTTCAGCCCTTAAATACACCTCACCACATGAGGCTTCCCTGGTGGCGCAGTGGTTGAGGGTCTGCCTGCCGATGCAGGGGACACGGGTTTGCACCCCGGTCTGGGAAGATCCCACATGCCACGGAGCGGCTAGGCCCGTGAGCCATGGCCGCTGAGCCTGTGCGTCCGGAGCCTGTGCTCCGCAACGGGAGAGGCTACAACAGTGAGAGGCCCGCATACCGCAAAAAAAAAAAAAAAAATACACCTCACCACATGCAATATTCATTCAATATACCCTCAACATTAAACTGTATTAGTCCTTGCAGTAACACAGCAATTCAAACTCATTTTACTGGGCAAATGAACTCTCTTGAGTCTAATTTTAGAAATTTCAATTGCCTAAGTTTCTAACTTCTAAAAATGTCTTAATAATGGAAAAACTCAAAGCAAATCAATAAAGCTGAAAAAAGAACCTCTAAGGGCTACTGGAACCCAAAAGTCAGAAGCTATCTCCACATAAGAGAGGGATACAAGATAAACTAGTGCTGAAGTTCATGAACACGACCATTCCGAAATCTCCTCCACCTGGTTATTATGAGAGGATGTAAACATAAAGGCATAACCACCGTGATCTCTTCCTCCCCGTGAGCCCCACAGGAGTTGCTGCTTCTAAGGTCTCCAAGAGCATAAACTGTGTCAAGTTCTTTGCTGTAGCCACACCACTTGGCACATGATAGGTGTACAAGAAATATTTAATAAATAACACAGTTAAGAAGCTGCTGACCACCTCTCCTTACTTATATTCAGTGCTGAATTAAACCAATGTGAACACATTAAAAATATAAGAACATGAACTATTTGGGAAATGGTCTAAAAATGAACATTAAAAAATGAAAGTTTCAAACCAGAGTTTGGTTAAGATGGTAAAGAACACAAGAAGCCTCAGGACATAAACCTAAAATAAATCTTATATTCTATGTCAGGTTTAAAAAAAAATAATCATACCTGTACATCTAGTCGCCATTCAAGGCTGTGGTAACTGGGAAGGTCTGGTGCCAGTTCACTCAAGATAGTTCTGATCTCTTTTCTGTTGTCCAGATAAAGCTGAAGCAACAATTTGTTCAATTCCTCAGAGAATCCAAGAACAAAAACCGAGTCTTGGAAATCCAGTTCAGAAATCTAAAAGTGAATCAAGTTTAACAGAACATCAAAATTTATTTTTGTCTAGGAAAGGCTGAAATACTGGATATATGCAAAAGAATATGAAATCCCTTAATTCTTTCTGTCTAGTAAAAGAAATAACACTCCTTAGTAAAAGGCAACCCTTGCCCACTATTCCAAATTCCGAGTTTCTGATACATAAAAATAAGCAACAAAAACAAAAATAAACTAGTGGGACTATTTCAAATTAAAAAGCTTCTGGGGGCTTCCCTGATGGCACAGTGGATAAGAATCTGCCTGCCAATGCAGGGGACATGGGTTCGATCCCTGGTCTGGGAAGATCCCATATGCTGCAGAGCAACCAAGCCCGTGTGCCACAACTACTGAGCCTGCGTTCTAGAGCCCGTGAGCCACAACTACGGAAGCCTGCGTGCCTAGAGCCTGTGCTCCGCAACAAGAGAAGCCACCGCAGTGAGAAGCCTGCGCACCGCAATGAAGAGTAGCCCCCACTCACCGCAACTAGAGAAAGCCCGCGCGCAGCAATGAAGGCCCAACGCAGCCAAAAATAAATAAATAAATTTATAATAAAAAATAAAAAAAATAAAAAGCTTCTGCAGGGCAAAGGAAAGCATCAACAAAATAAAAAGGCAACCTATTGAATGAGAGAAAATATTTTCAGATCATATATCTGATAAAGGGTTCATATCCAAAAAATATAAAGAACTCATATAATTCAATAGCCAAAAAACCAAACAATTCGATTAAAAAATGGGCAGAAGGGGCCTCCCTGGTGGCGCAGTGGTTGAGAGTCCGCCTGCCGATGCAGGGGACACGGGTTCGTGACCTGGTCTGGGAAGATCCCACATGCCGTGGAGCGGCTGGGCCCGTGAGCCAAGGCCGCTGAGCCTGCGCGTCCGGAGCCTGTGCTCCGCAACAGAAGAGGCCACAACAGTGAGAGGCCCGCGTACCATAAAAAAAAGGGCAGAAGATCTGAATACACATTTTCCAAAGAACACATACAGATGGCCAACAGGTACATGAAAAGATGCTCAACATCATTAATCATCAGGGAAATGCAAATCAAAATCACAATGAGATATCACCTCACACCTGTTGGAATGGCTTTTATCAGAAAGACAAGAGATAACAAGTGTTGGCGAGGATTCAGAGAAAAGGGAACCCTCCCTGCACTGCTGGTGGGAATGTAAATTGGTGCAGCCACCATGGAGAACAGTATGGAGGGTCCTCAAAAAATTAAAAATCGAACTGCCACATGATCTAGCAATTCTACTTCTGGGTATTTATCCAAAGAAAACAAAAACACTAACTTGAACAGATACACGTGCCGCCATGTTCACTGCATCACTAGTTACAATAGCTAAGATAAGGAAACAAACTCATTGTCCATCAGTGGATGAATGGATAAAGAAATTGTAGCATATATACATAATGGAATATTATCCACCATAAGAAAAAATGAAAGAATAAAATCTTGCCAGTTGCAACAACATGGATGGAACTCAAGGGCATTATGCTAAGTGAATTAAGTCAGACAGAGAAAGGAATACTGTATGATCTCTCTTACATGTCAAATCTTAAGAAACAAAAACAAAAAACCCACCAAGGTCATAGATACAGAGAACAGACTGGTGGTTGCCAGAGGCAGGGAGTAGGAGGTGGGATGGGAGAAATAGGTGAATGGTGTCAAAAGACTTTTTTTAAAAAAAAGGCTTAGTGAGAGAATGAGGGCTCCTGGTTTGGGTAAGTCCTAGTGGGATACTCAGATGCTGACTGGACACAAAGAAATCATATATTTGGCCAGGAAAGGGAGCTGGGAGAGAAGGGCATGGAGTCACAGTTTTGCTGTCCAATGTTCAGCATTACTGGGGACCAATCCTAATACTGGCACTGACCCTCAATAGGATAAAAGGAAGCTGCCAACAGCAGCCTTGCTTTTACTCCCTTATTGGATGATTGAAGTGAGGAGGGGATAGAAAGGTAGAGAAAAGGTAGAGAAAGCACAGTCTTTCTCTTTGCTCCTCTTCCTTTCGGTGTATTCACCTCAGCCACTTTAACACTCTACTTTCCTTGCTCTTTTCCAATTTCTGCATGCAACCCTTTCTTTCTCAGGTTTGTTAATGTCATTAGACTTGTTTCTGTTTCTAATAGCATAGGCTTGTGTATTTTATCCCTTCAACAAATATTTTCTGAGATCCTACTGTGGGATAGGTCTTGTGCTACGAAGACAGAGCTGAACAAAACAAACAGGCTCATTGCCTTTGTGGAGGAGATTATAGTCCTTGGGGCCGGGCAGGTTGGGTTAGCTGACCAATCACACCAGGTGGTCTGTCAGAAGATTCAGTTTGACTACACAGAAGAGCAAGAGGCTAGGGATCTATTCTCAGGAGGAGAGCAGCCAGGAAAGCTCTGGATAGGGCCAGAAAGGATTGCTTAGGGCAGCAAAAATGAGTTCCCCGTATCAATTAATGGAACATGGATTTATGGGACAGGGCATTTGCTGTGGACCACCTCTAAGTGTAATATTTTAGGAAGTCTGACAAAAGGGATCTATAAAATAAATTTTTTATGTAGTTGCTCATAACCACTCAAATAATCTGTTAGGGTGAAAACAACTCAAGTAAGCCACACTGCATCTTTTATCACTTCCAGCATTAGGATTCACTATCAAAATGTTGAGCCTCTAGTGTAGTTTCCCAAATTCGCCTGATCTTAAGAATCACTTGAAGCACCTTGGGAAAAGATTAATTCTCAAGCCCCTCCTCTGGAAAGCCTGATTCAATAGGTTTGAGGTAGGAACCGGGAATCTGGTTAACAAGGGTCACGCGTGATTCTTACAGAAAGGTAAATCTGAGACACAGTAGAATGGATAATATGTAAATTAAGCCCCATGCAGCCACTTGTAATTTTTCAAATATTTTTCTCTATTATGAGCATGAAGAAACAAATACTGGTACAAGATCCCTCAGCTAGTATTAAGGAAGGGGAAACCAACACTTAAAAAAAAAAATGGAAAAAATGTTCTCAATTCTCCAATAAGCTATATACTGCTAATATGCAAAAAATTAAATCATTTCATTCTCCCTCCTCTTGGGATCCATACTATAGTATATGGTTTAATAACATGCAGAATTAGAGGCAATTCTAATTTATACTGACAAGAGGTGTTCATGCCAGCAGATCACATTATAGTCAGATTGCTTAGGCATGGCTTCACTAAATCCATTATAAACCAGTAACAACATTACTGAAATGAGCAGATCCTGCCAGGACTGATGTAGAGTATACTGAATCTCCTTAAGGTCCTGCTAATACAAAACAGTCCACAAAAGCCCTTACCATGAGCTTTGAACTTTCAGTGAGGAGGTGTATTAATCCTTCCACACCATGTTGGACAGTGTCACTACTCACGCTGAGTTTTCCTGAAAAAAGAGGAAAAATGAGCAAATAAATTATGTGGTATTTATTCTTTTATTCAAACTCTAAAGGGTAAATGTTATCTATTATTCCATGTTTTCAAACACTGCAATTATTACAAAAAAATAATTACTTGGTAATAGCCTCCTGTTCATTCTCCACTCCCAGCCAAATGCTTTCAGTATTTCCCACCATGTAACCTTTACAAAAACAGACCCGTGGAGACAATACCAGGCGCACAGTCCTTCTCTTGAGTGCGCCGCTACTTCAAGCCTGGCAGAAGGGACAATAATAGAAACAGTCCCTCCTCCACCGGGGTAAAAATCCTTCAGCAAAAGTAGATGTCTGAACAACTAATAATAACCAAACACTTGTATATTTATGGTTCACCCAGCTATTCCACACACTTGGATGCAGGTAAGCATCACAGTATTCTGGCAGATGGTACTATGTCCATTAACACGTCAGGAAATCGACTTAATACAAGCTTTTAAAAACTCACAATACTTAGGGGACGGGCAGGATTTGCGCCCTGACTGAAGAGTCCTTCTGCTTTTATTCTGCCACAATGGGAATAAGACCTTTAGAGTCCCAATAACCATTTCCCCTCCAGGGGGACAGAGAACGCACTTCTCCGCGCAGTTTTCAGCGCTGTGCCTCCCCCCTGCTTACTCGCAGCGCCTTCGTAGATCTTGGGGTTAGAGCCACGCCTCAGGAACTCCACCGCAATTCGCCCAAACTCAGCGACCACTGCAACGGAAGCCAGGAGACCCTTAGCACCGGGCGCTCCCACCGATCCCCTCCCAGACCGCAGAGCACCACCCTCCGCCGCCGGGCCCCCTGACCCGCGCTGTCCACTTGCGGCAGGAAGGCCAGGTGCTCCTTGTGCTCCTCCGACAGGTCCAGCAGCATCTTCTCTGGCTAGCCGATTTCAACCACTTCCGGGCCCTGAGTCCAAGCGTAAAAAGGCTCCGGCGTCTCAGCGTCTCGAGCTTTCCGTTCCGGCCTCCGGCTTACCGCCGTCCTACACTCAAATGCCTTCCGCGGCGCAGACTGGGATGAGAAGATTCTTCCGTTCGCCAGTCAGTTGTAGCCTGCCGGGTGTAGAATGCTATTCTCTGAGGAAGATGAAAAGAAGTTTAAAATTCCACAAG
>NW_020175528.1:9340760-9374998 GCF_003031525.2 Neophocaena asiaeorientalis asiaeorientalis
GCTTACTTTAATAATATCAATAGCTAACATTTATTAAGCACTATGTCAGGAACTGTTCATACAGTTAACTTATTTAGAGTTCCCAAGAACCTTATGAGGTAGGTACCATTATTGTTCCCATTAGAGACAATGAAACTGAGAGACAGGTCAAGCAGTTGAAAGTAACTTTTATAGAGGTATTAGTTTGTACAGAGCTGTTGTATACGTTATCTTACTTGATTTATCTTATTTAATATGCTCAATAGCCATGACATCGTTTGTACGGTGCGGGCCATCGTTTGTACAGATGAAGAACCCAAGCTCCAAAGACTATGTCATAAGCCAGTGACAGAGCTGGAAGGAGAAGGTCAGAGCCCTTGATCACCTGCTCCAAAACCCATCATTCTGCACAGGAGGCTGAAAGCTGAAGGTTGGTAACAAGTTCTGTGAGTGATTATAAATTAGGATAAAGACAATGAGGACGAGGAAGACGACGACTACGCTTGTCTTTATTTTTATGTGTTGGGGGCAGTGTGAGAATTTGGTTCCTTTACCAACTCACTCTTCTCACCTGTTGTGGTGCAAATATAAGAGACTACAGAATGGCTAATTGACGGTCTTCAAATCTCACTGTCTTGGTGGGGGAAAGCATGGGGGAAAAGAGAGAGAGAGACAGAGAGAGACTTCACATCTACGGTTGTTTTATCTAGGGATATAGATAGAAAGCTGTCTGTCTATACGTCAAGCTCTCTATACTCCATGTCTCCTGGGCAGAAGCGAAAACTGGAAGAGTTTTTCAGCTGTGCTCTCTGTGTCTACCTCATCCCTTGCATCTGACTGAAACTGAAATTGTTTCCCATACTGGGGCACAGAAAGGCAGGTTTTTAAACTTGTTAGTTAGGTCTTGAAGCAGCCATTTGCAGAGAGAGCCCAATTCTTACTTAGACTATGTTGCAGATCAGCAAAAATGGCATTTTCTGAACAAGGTTTTATACATACATTATTGAGAAAATGTCCATTATATACAGGGAATAAGGAATGCCGAAATGAATTTACAAATAGGTGTAATATTATGCCAATATAAAATAGCATTTCTTCCCTGTGATCTCAGGGACTGAAGTGGGCGTGAAGGTGGGGGCGGGGCAGGGGTGAAGGTAGGAAATAAGGATTAACAGAATGGGGTGGTCAAGGAAGGTGGTCAAAAAGTCAAGTTATAGCTGGGGGAACCAGCCTGGGAGTTAAAACTTCCTACGATGAGGTACAGAGTGACTTTCTGTTACCAAATGTTATGTAGTTGTTTAGAGGTAATTACCTGAGTGAAAAGTCAAAAGTCTAGGTTCCAGATCTGGCTCTGACTCTCACTACCTGTAGGGCCTCCAATAAGTTATTCTTATATGTTATAAATTTAACCTCTTCATTTGTAAAATGGGTATTTTAATGATGACTGTCCTTCTGTGTCATGCAGGGCTGCTACGATGCTCAGATGAGTTAATAAATTCATATTAAGAAATTGATTTTGATGATCAACTTATACACTAAATTAGCAGTAACAGATGATTTGTTAACTGAAACATTTATATTTTATAGGAGCAGATTTTGTGTACATAGGTCATTGGGAATTCCATGAGCATGATCACGCTAAAATCCATTCATTTAATAGAACAAATATTTGTAGAGCAATGACTCAAAGCTCAAGCATATGCTATGCCTTGGCAACTTAGAGATGAATAAAATACTGTCCTTGCCTTCTAGGAGATGATAATAAAGTAAAGGAGACAGTCAAGTAATCTGAATACAGTGTGATGAGTGGTAATACCCGAGGAAGGAACAAAATGACCTGGAGCAAAGAGAAGGTGACACTTAACTTTGATTTAAATAAGATTCAGGTTTAGAATAAATGTCCCATGGTATCCTGTCTATGCTAATAATAATGCTTTACAACTGTATAATATTATAAGAAAATGAGATCTTAATGTCACTGCATGCTATCTTACTAGGGCTAAAGTGAAGAAAGGATAAATACTCTGTAATTTTTCAGTTGATTCTGGCAAGGAACAAGGCTTCATATCAATTGTCCTCTCACATTTTCTCCTTATCATCCTCCACCTCCTTTTTTTCCTCTCATATTTCCCCATATTTCTTTCTTCTTCATAGAAACTCCTGCCCCAGAATCTTTGCACCAGGCACCTCCTTGGTTATGTTTTCAATGATACATAAAATAGTATCCTCTCTTGCAAGGAATCTCAGTTCAATTCAGCACACTGTCAAGAGGAAGGAAGCATGGTGACACCCATCACTCACATGAATTGCCCTCTCATGAGTCTGAGGCTGCCGTCAAATGCGTGAATTAGCTCCTGAATTTTTTTCATTATTTTAGTTAACTTTTTCAACTGGATGATAAAATGCATACAGAAAAGGATACAGAGTCTTAAAAAATACTTCTTGTTGAATTTTCTCAAATTGAACACATCTGTTAACCCAGATCAAGAAATAGAATGTGGGCTTCCCTGGTGGCGCAGTGGTTGAGAGTCTGCCTGCCGATGCAGGGGACACGGGTTCGTGCCCGGGTCCGGGAAGATCCCACATGCCGCGGAGCGGCTGGGCCCGAGAGCCATGGCCGCTGAGCCTGCGCGTCCGGAGCCTGTGCTCCACAACGGGAGAGGCCACGACAGTGAGAGGCCCGCGTACCGCAAAAAAAAAAAAAAAAAGAAGTAGAATGTTACCAGTACCCCAGAACCTTTGCTGTGCCCTCTTCCACTCACTGTCCCCTCTTGCTGTCTCTACAATGAACTAATACCTATATACATGCTGCCTTACAACATCTCTTTGGTATCATCTTTGTATTTTCTTTTGTATTAACCTTCTATGTGCCCCAACACCATAATATCAAACTAGAAACCTAAAGTTATTTTTTTAAATGAGATTTAGATTTTAGGTGCTTCTGACTATTGTAACAGAATCTATCTTAAAAATCTTCCTAGCAAATAGCATCAAAAATATGCAATATTTAAGAAAACAATAAGTGATTTGTAAGACCTCTACACTAAAAACTAAAAATCATTGATGAGAGAAATCATGGAAGACTTAAATGGGGACATATACTATGGATAGAGAAATATATCGTGGGCTGTAATATTCACTATTATTAAGATGTCAGTTGTGACCAATCAGAATCCCAACAGGCTTCTTTATAGAGACCGACAAGTTTATTTTCAAAATCTACTTGGAAGTTCAAAGGACTGAGAATAGCCAAAACAAAGTAGGAAAAAGGACAAAGTTATTCATACTACCTGATTTCAAGGCCCACAGTAAAGCTATAGTAATTAAGACAGTGTGGTTTTAGTATAAGGAAAAATAAATAGGCCAATGGAATGGAATAGAGAGTCTGGAAGTAGATCCATACATATATTGTAAATTGATTTTTGACAAAAGTACCAAGGTATTCAATGAGGGGAAAGAACTTTCAACAACTTATACTAGAACAATTTGATAAACTTATGGAAAAGAATTGACTCTCACCTCACATCACACACACAAAAATAATTAAGGATGGATTATAGACCTAACATAGGAGCTAAAACTGTGAAACATCTAGAAGAAAACAAGAATATCTTCATGAATTTGGGGTAGGCAGAGATTTCTTAGAGAGGAAGCAGAAAACATGAACCATAAAAGAAAAAAATGATAAATTGTACTTCATTAGAGTTAAAAACTTTCATTATCAAAAGACACCATTAATAAAATGAAAAAGAGAGCCACAGATTGGGAAAATATATTTGCAATACATGTATCTGGCAAAGAACTTGTGGGACTTCCCCAGTGGTGCAGTGGTTAAGAATCCGCCTGCCAATACAGGGGACACTGGTTTGATCCCTGGTCCAGGAAGATCCCACATGCTGCGGAGCAACTAAGCCCGTGCGCCACAACTACTGAGCCTGCACTCTAGAATCCAACTACTGAGCCCAAGTGCAGCCAAAAATAAACCAACTTGTATCATGAGTATATTGGAATCTCTGATAAACCAATAATTAAAAGGTAAACAACACAATTTTTAAAAATTTATTTATTTTTGGCTGCGTTGGGTCTTCCTTGCTGCGCACGGCTTTCTCTAGTTGGGGTGAGCGGGGACCACTCTTCGTTTTGTTGCATGGGCTTCTCATTGCGGTGGCTTCTCTTGTTGCAGAGCACGGGCTCTAGGCGCGTGGGCTTCAGTAGTTGTGGCACGAGGGCTTAGTTGCTCCACGGCCTATGGAATCTTCCCGGACCAGGGCTCGAACTGGTGTCCCCTGCATTGGCAGGCGGATTCTTAGCCACTGCACCATCAGGAAAGCACCACAATTTTTTAAACGGACAAAAAACTTGAGTTGACACTTCACAAAAGAAAATGTACAAATGGCCAATAAGCACACAAAAAACATTCAGTGTTATTAGTTATTAAGGAAATGCAAATTAAAACCACGAAATGTCATTTCAAACCCACTAGAATAACTAAAAATCAAAAGTACTAATAACACCACATTTTGGTGGATCTGTGAAGCAGCCAGAATACTTGTATATTGTTAGTGGAAGTGTAAAACAGTAATACCACTTTGGAGAACTGTTAGGTAGTTTCTTATAATGTTAAATGTACATTTACTCTATTACCTAACAATTCCACACCTAGGTGCTTGCCCAAAAGAAAGGAAAGCATATGACCAGAAAAAGACCTTTACAGTAATGTTTAAAGCAGCTTTATTCACAATATCACAAAACTGAAGCAACCCAAAGGTACACACATTTGAATAAATTATGGTGTGCCTACACAATGGAGTACTACTCAATAGTAAAAAAAGATCTACGGAAGACGTGTATGGAGGAAGTACAGATATTGGAGTTATTAGACCTGTACTCTAAAATAACTATGAATAATATGTCCAAAACATTAGATGACAGATAAAGTATTTATTTAATCAGAGAAGTAGAAACTGTCAAGAAATTAACAAATTAGAAAGCAAATATACAACATAAAGAATAAACAAAAGATTCATTGTAGAAAACTAGTAAAATTGACAAAATCATTACAAGACTGACTATTCATGACAAAAATAAAATAGAGAGGGCAAAAGATACAAATATCGGGAATGAAAAAAGGGATATCACTACATAGAGAAAAAGGAAAACAATGTACTACTAATACATACAACAATGTAAATGAGTCTCAAAAGATTAAGTTGAGCAAAATAACCCAGACATAAAAGTAAACAACTATATGATTCCTTTAATTGGGAAATGTTATGCATGGAGGTAGAAATCAGCATAGCAGGAATTCTTGGTGGCGCAGTGGTTATGAATCCGCCTGCCAATACAGGGGACATGGGTTCGAACCCTGGTCCAGGAAGATCCCACATGCTGCAGAGCAACTAAGCCCGTGCGCCGCAAGTACTGAGCCTGTGCTCTAGAGACCGTGAGCCACAACTACTGAGCTCACGTGCCACAACTACTGAAGACCGTGCGCCTAGAGCCTGTGCTCCACAACAAGAGAAGGCACTGCGATGAGAAGCCTGTGCACCACAACGAAGAGTAGCCCCTGCTCGCCGCAACTAGGGAAAGGCCGTGCGCAGCAACGAAGACCCAATGCAGCCCAAAATAAATAAATAAGATAAATAAATTTATTAAAAAAAAGAAATCAGAATAGCAGGTGTCTATATGGATTAAGATATTCTTAGATAGGAGCCTGAAGGAACTTTCTGGGGCAATAGAAGTGTTCACATCTTGATTGCTGTTAGTTACACAGATATATATATTAGTTAAAGCCATTGATTTAAGATCTTTGCAATTTACTGTATGAAAACTCTACCTCAATTTTTAAAAATAAATTTATTTATTTTTTAATTTATTTTTATTTTTGGCTGCATTGTGTCTTTGTTGCTGTGCATAGTCTTTCTGTAGTTGTGGCATGCAGGCTTCTTGTTGCGGTGGCTTCTTTTATTGTGGGAGCACAGGCTCTAGGCACACAGGCTTCAATAGTTGCAGCACATGGGCTCAGTAGTTGTGGCTCATGGGCTCTAGAGCACAGGCTCAGCGGCCATGGCGCACGGGCTTAGTTGCTCCGCAGCATGTGGGATCTTCCCAGACCAGGGCTCGAACCCGTGACCCCTGCATTGGCAGGTGGATTCTTAACCACTGTGCCACCAGGGAAGCCCTCTACCTCAATTTTTAAAAATTAATAGCAAGCAGTGTTTTAGCAGAAATTCAAAAGATGTCTGAGACCAGTATTAGACTTAGATGGTATTTATAACTCTCATAGGGACTTGCCCTATATAGAATTTTTTAAGTTAATTTTTTACTATGTACTACATTCATATGGTTTAAGAAACAAAAAGTATTTTTAAAAATCCCAGGAAAGCAAAAATAAGAGAAAGTAAACATTCTTGCTCATGTCCTTGTTTCCCACCTTCCCAGTTGCCCTACCCTGTTGGCAACTACTATTCTTAGTTTCTTATGAATTCTTCCTCAGCCTCTTTATGCAAAAACAAATGCCCTAAATTTTCACTTTGCGTGATGGAGTCCAAGGAAACATGATGTTAAACATTAAATAACCTGTTGATAGTCATGTAGCATCAGAACTGTTATTAGAAATTCCAACATTAAAACTGTTATTAGAAATGTTAGCATTAGAACTAGAAGTTCTATTTGACCAGGTCTTCACCCAAACTGGGATTGTCATGACTTTTCAAAGCAAAATTTCTGGAGGATTTTCACACGCTGTCAGGCCTCCTTGGGTAGTCAGGTTAGAAATGCTCTTTTTCGCTAGGACTCTTGCTATTCCTAACTGCTGAAGCCATCGTTTCTCTTTAAAGGCACTGTAAGAAAACAGAACATAATTTATAAGGAGGTCCATTCTTGTCCCCATTTATAGCTAAAATGATGGAACTCTTTAGGTTGATTTTGTAGCTGTGGCTAATTTATCTTGTCATATGAGGAGGTAAAATAGGAAAGAGGAATCTTTCTAAATCCAGTTCCTTGTGAAGCAGTGGGAATGATATTTTCCCAAGGCAATACCGGAAGCTTAGCACCCACAGCTAGAAATAGAAAGCCACTCAATGTCATAGAATTCTCTGGGTTGAAACTTTTTTTTTTTGGCTGTGCTGCACAGCTTGTGAGACCTTAGTTCCCCGACCAGGGATTGAACCCTGGCCACAGTAGTGAAAGCCCAGAATCCTAACCACTAGGCCATCAGGAAACTCCCAAACCTTTTTCTAACTATTCCCCAGGCATCCCTATACATACTGACCTATTCCCCCTCTCCTTCTTTCCCACCACAAATACATTTTTTCATTGGTAAGATATTAGGTATTTTGATAGCCTTTAACTGAAATGCAATGCAACAACGTTTTGTGATAGTTATTCTCTGGCTGTATGCTAACAAAAACATAAATTTGAATATGATTGCTCCTACTTTGTAGGATGCGAATGTGATTTACTACAGAGGGGTTTTACATTTCCTTGAATGTTGGGGTCCTCTGAGGTCTTATCCTTTGTCCTCCTCTCTCTCTGCACCCTCACTGGGAGGCTTTATTTACTAATTGCTTCAACTCCCATATTCATGACTCCCAAATCACAACCTTTCCAAAAAGATGCATATCTCCAATTATCAAATAAAATCATTTGATAATTGGACATCCCCCACACTACCAATTTACATATCTTTTATCTTCTTCCTAAACTTGTCCCTTTCAGTATCCTTGTTCTAACACAGTGATGTTACTCTTCTCACCATCTCCAAAGCCAGAAACAAAACTCATTCCTCCTCTGTCCACCACTAAGCCCAATTAGCGATAACATTTTGTACATTATTCCTCAGAAATATCTGTCATATTTGGCCTTTCCCCTCTTCCCTAATTACTGCTGTTCCAGTCCAGGTCTTTATTGCCTCTTGTTTCTCTTATTGCAGAGTCTCCTAACCCTATTGTAGTCCTTCCACACCCTTAGTATTACTTATTTCCAGTGACTCTTCTACACATCTCCACCATATTTGTCTTCAAAAATAAACAAAAACTGATTATGTGATTTGTTTGATAAAAAAGAACTTCTGTGATCTTCCTACCTACTTCCTCCCCCATGGAAAAATATAAGAAGCAAACTGTCCATTTGGACCCACAAAATGCCTCTCAATGTAGGTGTAATTTACCTTGCCAGTCTCATCTCCAGCCACTTCCTCCCTATCCCCTAAAATGCCTTTTGCAAATCCACTTACTTTCCTGAAAACTAAATTTCTTTCTTACCCTTTCACAAAACAGTGTCTTAGACCATGTAGCCACCTTTACCTGGCTCCTTTTTCTGACCACCACCCCTTTCGTGTGGAAAGTCTCATAGATTTAAAGGGCTTTCTTTCACTCAATCTATTAAGAGCAACCTTGCGTAAAAGTACCTTAGTGTTTCAAACATTTGAACTAGATCCAAGTCTGGCTGATTCATCTTTAATCTTCTGGATTAACTCCTTGCTTTACCTCAATGACTGTGTCTCCTTGGGCCCTCTAAATGGGGTTAACTCATCAACGCTGTCCATATATTCAAGTCCTATGCCATAAGGAAATCACTCAGACACCTTTAGCCTTTCTCCGTATCCCACCCGAATTGATTTAAAGTCCTCTCTCTCCCTTTCTGTCGCATATCTAGCTCCTCCCTAAGCTTACTGCTTGTCTTGATTCTCTCCCTGGCATTTGAACTCTGGCTTTTCTGTGTTTATTCAAAAACTGTTTATTGAGCACTTACTATATGTTGTTAAAAAACAAAATTCAACTGAGTAAATTTCAAGATATAATTTGCTTTATTCAACTATTTGTGAGTCAGGCAGCATCCCATGCAGAAAGGAGCTCCAAAGAGCTGAATAATTTGGGAGACTTTTATAGGTAGAAGGGGTCAGGGACAAGGAAAGAGCCATTACCTCATCTTTTTTTGGGGGATCGCAGGGTTTTATCAGATAGGTTACCTTACTACTGCTGACCAGGAAATTCCAGATTGACTATTTTAAGACTAGGAGAGAGGTTGACATTGCAATTAGGTTAGATATTAAATCTTGGTTTGCTGATGTGGGGCTTAGCACAAGGGACTCCATTTTGGGCCTATTGTCTCTTTTTTTAAACAATACCAAGCACTGTTCTACGTGCTGAAGAAACAAAGAGTGAACAAAACACACAAGGTCCCTGCCTTCATGGAACTTAGATTCTAGTGGGGAGGCATATACACAAATAGAAGGCTAATATAATACTGTAATGGCTCTGTGAATAAAAACAAGACAGGGTTGGCAGGAGGGGATACAGGCCGGTACCTCCCAGGTCAGTTTTTTCTCTAAGAGCCTCTGCCTCTTTGCCAGCCCAGACCCCCCTGAGTGTGTGAAAGTGGCCTAACTTAGGCATTTTGTCCTTGAGTCATCATTTTCTGGGTTCCTGGAACTTACCCAGGAAAGCCAAATGTGGTTACATCAGTCTGGCATGCAAAGACAGCAAGCATACTCATCAACAGGGTTGCCTTGCTACAGCATCATTTTGCTTCCATCAGCTGGGCTCTCGCTTGGACTCTGTGAACATTAGGCCCTGCTGCAAATATGTCTGTAAGCTCCTGGGAAGACCTGGGATTTCCTATAGCTGCCCATATCTCTCTAAAGAGCACTATGGACAGTGCTGCTTCAGCAGTGGCTGGGAGTCTCTGTGAGCCCAGAACCTCACCCCTGCTTTGATTATCTCCAAAGACAAGAGTCCTTCCATCCACCCTGCCCCTCATTCCTTATCATATGCAATCTACCACCACATCCTATCAATTTCTTTCTTATATTTGTCTCCAACCCATTTACTTCTCTCCATGACTCCTATAGTGCAGTCTCCTACCATCTCTGCCCTGGACTCCTATCTGGACTTCCAGAATCCATTCTTGTTCTCCTACACTGAAGCCAAAGTGGTCTTAAAAAATCCAAAGCTGATCAGGTCAAACCATTCGATGCTCTCTCCTTGTTTTTAGGGTAAAATAGCCCAGGTCTTCTTATGGAGCCCTGCCTACCTCTCCATGTTTGTCTTGTACCTCTCTTCTCTCCCTTTGCTCTAGCATATCTTCCCATTTCATAACTTCCCCATAAGCTCGAGCCACAAGGCCTTTGCACAAGCTCTTTCCTCTACCTGGAGCACTGCATTCTTCCTTCCCATCCTTCAGATCTCAGCTCAGACATTTTCTTAGGGAGGTCAAGGTCTATGTCAGACTTCCATAGAACCTCTCTCTCCAAGTTCCTCTCCTTCATAGCACTTTCCCCAGTTAGCCTGGGTGATAATGCCCATCACACCAACTAAACGGTTTGCCTCACAAAGAGCAGGACTGTATCTGTATTTGCTCTTGACTGTATAGGGTGACCAACTGTCCTGATTTGCCCAGGCCTCAGGGATTTCTCAGGAAACAGAACTTTCAGTGCTAAAACTAGGAAAGTTACCATCATACCTCCAGCTCAATAAATGTTGGTTGAATGAATAACCATTAGTAACCACTAACTGGGCCATCAGCCCAACCACCTAACTGAATCTCAGTGTTTCTTTTCAGCATAGAAGTCCCAGCTTAGGGAGGAAAGAATGGTATAACTATATCCACCTCTCCCTGACCTCTATGCATTCATTAAACACCTATTTATTGAGCCCTTACTGTATGCCAGGCGCTGTGCTAAAGATATAAAAGTGAACAGAGGAAACAAGGTTCTTGCCCACCTGAATGGGTCACGGATTCAGGGTCCTCAACTGGAGGGCAAGGCCTGGGCATGCAGCATTGGACAAGCTAGGCTGGGAGGCTGAACCCTCAGGTTTCAGTCAACTCTGTGACTCGTGTAAGCTGAAGGTCCAGCTCATGTCTCCCTTTGCTGTTCTTGTGGGCTCTCTCATCAAAGCAGAACTGAGGAGATGATGTGATGCAACTGGTCTCCTAAACCTAGTGCTCAGGAATGCACAAGAACGGTGCCCTGCTCAATGCCTGTGCTTTCCTAGGGCTCACGTGCTCATCTATGCAAAATGGCAGGCTTGCCAGTAAAGGGAGGTCAGCAGAGCCTTAGCCCCTGCTTCCACTGTACCCCAGTCCCTTAGGAAGGGGGTGGGGTTGGGGGAGAGACAGGGAGAGGGAGAGGGTAGTTTATATCCCGGAGGAATCAAAGAGAGAAAATACCTGCCCCATACCCATTGCAAGGTAAACTTGGAAAGTACAGGGCAGGCCTTTTTCTACAAGGGCCAGCAACTGAATTGTACCAAACTGTTCTTGGGGGCAGGGGTACTACTGACAGTTTCTTCTCGGGGAAGGGTGATTTATAACACAGTAGCACACAAGCTGACCCTTAGAGACTTTGTCAGGTCCTCTTCTTCACTCCTTCACTACAACTCCCTCTGAGCCTTGGCCCCTCCTAGCTGTAGATATGTAATTCACTCAAAAGTAGCCTCTCATACTGTATAGATCGGTACAATTTGCTACAACCTTTCAGGAAGTTAACTTAGTATGTATATGTCCTTTGAATAAGCAATTTCACTTCAGTGAAAGTGTCCTATAGAAATACTTTCATAAATGACTAAGTATTACACATAAAAGGATATATTGCACCACTGTTATCATGGTGAAAAATGGAAACAACCTGAATGTAAATCAAGAGAGGACTGGTTAAATAACTTATTATACATGGACGCAGTGGAATAGTAGGCAGCCACTAAAAAGGACAAGGTAGTTCCTTCTCCCTAGCGTAGAAAGATTTGATGGTTATGTCTAAGAGATGTATATTTGGGAACATAAATGCAGTAAAATCCCTTTTAGGATGAAAAGGGCATGCACACATACATATCTCACATACATATATTGAGATACATGGAAAAGTTCTAGGAGGCTACACATAGTAATAATGATGCCTTCTGGGGAGACGGATGGGATTCATGAGAGGGGAGAGGAGTGGGGCTGGAGGATGGATGGAGACTTTCATGGTTACTTTATACATTCCCATGTTGTTCGGATGCTTCCCAGAAAGCACATATTACTGTATTTTCTAATTAAAATTCTTTTTAAAAATATATTTATTTGGTTGCATGGGGTCTTAGTTGTGGCAGGCGGGCTCCTTAGTTGCAGCACCTGGGCTCCTTAGTTGTGGCAGGTGGGCTCCTTACTTGTGGCTCACCTGCTCCTTAGTTGTGGCTCACAGGCTCCTTAGTTGTGGCATGTGAACTCTTAGTTGTGGCATGCATGTGGGATCTAGATCCCCAACTAGGGATCGAACCTGGGCACCCTGCATTGGGAGTGTGGAGTCTCATCCACTGCGCCACCAGGGAAGTCCCTTAAAATTCTTTTTTTAAGGGAAAATATTACATTGCCCAGCTTTCTGCTCTACACCAACACTGCCTTCAGGCCAAACAGACTTCTTGTCCGCCTCCTCATTTGTTTTCATCTCCCCTCAGACTCTCCTTTGCTCCTACAATCCACAACAAATAGAGCGCTTATCAAAAGGAGTTTGGGGAGGAGTTACTCCTGTATCAAGAGTGAGACTTAGGGGCATGACCAGGCCAAGCAGGTTTATTCCCTGTATTCACCTTCCAAGGCTGAGGCAAACACCCTCATCAACCACAGTGGTTTAAACTTGTGGCAAGGTTCCCCTGCCCCATCCTTGGTACTTTTCATCAAAACGAAACAAAACAAAACAACACAGAGAGGTCTGCTTTTATCAGGAGCATGGGAGCCCATCAGAGTCACCACTGGGGACTGTCACCTATTCTCAGTGCACTCAGGACACTGAAGCTTCTGGACCAATCCTCCATATCTGAATCTCTACTAAGCTGGACTTCCAAGTTGCATCAACCTCACTGGAATCAGACAATAGGCAGTAAGGAAGACAAGTTTTCTGGACACACCTTGTAAATATTCTTTGATCTGTATAAAGCTGACACCATCTTCTGGGGAATGAGACTCAATCTGGCCTGAGTTACTATCCTCTCCACACCAGCCACATGCACCAACCCAGCACTGGATCTGAGCTAACTGTAGCAATACTCTCTTGGAGTCAACCCTCACAGGTATATTTTTGTGAATCTAAAGGTGGAGTTCCAGCAAGTGCTCTCACATGACACCAGATGAGATGTCTGGGGTCCTGGTTTGGGAGGCCACCCTTCCCACACAATCAGCAGCATCAGATGGATCCACCCTGACCCAATTCCCCCAGGTTAGCACCAGGAAGGATTAGTTAGGTTCTTCCCCATCTCCTGGCTATGATACTACCTTGATGATGGTGGGCCCAGCCTTCAAGATAGCGCATGTCCACTCCTTACGTTTTGGCACAAGAGCTGTACTGGTCCTTTAGTGGTAAGTGCTCAGACCACCTAGCTGCTTGGCTTGACTGGTGACTTCAGGTGGACATGGGTGCTTTCATGACTCCTTTGAGGGGACAATGAGCCAGGTCAGAAAGAGCCCTGCAGGCGCATGAGGCATGCAGGTCCCCCCATCCCTCCACAGCCCACCAGCAGAGGGATATGGGACAGATCCTGGGATAGATACAGTGGAAAGGGGAGAAAACAGATGGGAAGGCAGTAGAGAATACAAACAGAGGGAAGAGAAAAGCACTGGGAAAAGAGAAACAATATAATTGGAAAGATTTGCTAGGAGTAACTTTGCCAGAGGAAGTGAACAATCAGACTGACCACCCCTCCTCCTATGAGCAAACCCTTGCCCGCTACAGTGGAAGCATGGAGTCCTAACCACTGGACCGCCAGAGAATTCCCTGCACTAACCTTTTTGTTGAATGAAATGTTTTCCCCACCAAGTCCTTTCTCAACCTTGAAATTGCTTCCCCATGATAACTCCAATACTTATGAAGTGTACTTGCAAAAACAGCACACTAGTGTAACCTCTTGGGAAAACTGTGTGGAAGTGTTTACTAAAGCTAACCCTATGACCTAACAATTCCATTCCTAGTTATAGAGTCAAGTGAAATGAATGCAAATGTCCACCAAACTTATATACAAGAATAATCATAGAGTGTTCTTCAAAATAGCCCCAAATTAGTTACAACTCAAATGCCCCTCAATAGGAGATTGGATAGAGATGTGGAATACTACATAAAAATGGAATGCTATACAGAAATAAGAAGAATCAATACATGCAAAAACATGAATGAATCTCACAGACAATTTGTTGCACAAAAAAGCCAGACATGAAAGATACATAACATATGGTGCCCTTTATATGAAAGTCAAGAAGGGGCAAAACTAACCTCATTGATAGAGATCAGAATAATGGTTATATCTGGGAGGGGTCATTGACTGGCAAGGAGCATGAAGGAACTTTTTTGGGGTGCTAGAAATATTTTGCAATTGATCTGAGTGGTTGTTACATGCATGTATGCAAATATAAAAATTCAGGGACTTCCCTGGTGGCACAGTGGTTAAGACTCCACGCTCCCGATGCAGGTGGCCCAGGTTCGATCCCAGGTCCGGGAACTAGATCTCACACACGTGCTGCAACTAAGAGTTCGTGTGTCACAACTAAGGAGCCCATGTGCCCAACTACGGAGCTGGCGAGCCACAACTAAGGAGTCTGCGAGCCACAACTACAGAGTCAGCCTGCGCAACTAAGACCTGACGCAACCAAATAAATAAAAAATAAATTAATTAAAAAAAAAATTTAAAAAGCCATACATGTGAGATTAGTGCTGTTTATGCATTTAACTCTATATATCACAACTCAGTTCCTCCCCAAGAAAGCACCACACACAATAGACACTGGCAGCCTTTCACCCAAAACCACATACATGGCCACCTTAACTACAGATACATTGGCACATTTCCATTGTGCCTAGCACTGCACTGGGCCATAATAGGCATTTTTTTGGATGTTTAAAAAATGAAATCATTTTTAATGTGCATCTTTTGATAAAACTGATCAGTATTTCCTTACGTTTACAGGCTGATTTTAAGATGGATTATATAATTTTTTCAATTAATAATTTCCTGGTCTTTTTCTATAATTTTAGGTTATCTTTTTATACATTCTAGTCAGAGATATCTCATAAATTACAAAGATTGAAGCTGTTAAGCAGTTTCTTCATCTTTTCTCAACCTCATCATGCCGTATGCTGAAGTTTGCATTTTATAGCTCATCACTATGGCAATTATTCTCACCACTAGGTGGCAGCAACCTAGCTGAAATAAAGTAGATCTGAAATAAAGACCAATACAGAAAGGCAACTAAAACAAACTAGCTTTATTTTTTCTTTCCTTCTCATTATATCGAGTAAGGGGAAAAATCGTTCATAAATCTATATTTTCACTGTAATACTGGCACCCAATAATACCTCATAAGTATTTATCTTGAGATCTAATCAGAGTAGTGTTTTCAGTGAAATCTGATGACCAATATATAAAATTTTATTTTATGAAATGAATGTGCCCAAAAAATCCACTTCCAGCACACTTGTTTATATCTTTAAATGTGATAATGGATTACTTTTTAAACTTACCTTAAATATTAATATCAATTCTATCACCCTATCCAATATAGCTCTCCCCCGGCCTGTATTTCTTGTCTATAAGTCAACTGAAGTTTTTTTGATTCAGTTTGTCATTAAATTGTTCTTTTCTTTCCTTCCACTTTCATTACCATCCAGGCTTCCATGACACTTTTGATGTCTCCCAGATTTCAAGTTTCCCCCTTATCCCTTTAATTATAATTAACAATTTCTTTTACTTTTTTTTTTTAAAAAAACAAGTGACCTTGTTAATTGATACAACTCCTTTCTTCCTGAAAATTTGACAAGTAGAATACTACATGGATTGGCCAATAAAATCAGTTCATTTTGTCCTAGAACAAGGCTAGGTCCTTGAAGCTGGGTACTGATGCACAGGAAAAACCTGTGCTATACTACATGGCATGCTAGTGTGATGGCTTCATAGACCATTCCTCCCCTAGACCTGCCCTATTAAAGGTTTATCCTTGTTTGTTTGAAGAGAAAACCTTACCTGGCCACAGCTAAGTAGTAGATGGCATTCTCCCTTGGAGTCCTTCCACTGTGCTCTGAGAAAGATGCAAAGGAGGATCTGAGTAAAAAGTTGGCACTGGGTGTTGCATAGTAAAAAGATGGGTGTGAATAGCTCACTCTTGAAACTGGAGGGAGGGGGACTTGGGGGAGATATGTATTTTTTATGAGCTTTTCTTTTTTCCTAGCTGTGGCAGTAATTTTTTTCCGATTTTGTTGTTTTTGTAATTCAAAGAACGTATTTGCATCTACCAGCGGAGGAAATTTGAGTGTTTGTTCTCTTGTGTCCTGCTGTGAAATTACCACAGGATTGACACGTTTCCTGCTTACAGTTTGCTCCCTGAGAGGCGGTAGTTTGCCCACAGTGCCTTGTGAGTCCTTGTTCTCAGCCTTATGCCAGCTCTTGGAGGTCATTTTGGGTTTGGTGAAACCATCCACCATCACAACGTCTCCAACTTTGGCTCCAAAGACCCTTGCTCCGCAAAGCTGGCCTTTATTAAGGTTGTGACTCTGAGCTCTGAGTACCCATTGTTTTATTTTAATGTAAATCCTCATGGGGACTGAGATTTTCAGAAAAGAAACAGTGGACCACATTTTACTCAGTAAATATAATACGCAGTCTTTATGCTTGTGTTTGAACGCAATGGTAAGGGGAGTTTGTCCCGCTGCGTTTTTGCATTCCAGGCACAGCACGCTGCAGTTGACAAAAGCCTTCAGAATCAACAGTTGGCCCGCTTCTGCGGCTGCATGAATGGGGCATTTAGAGACATCTGCGTGAAGGGCTTCATGGCACCAAGCTCGGTAGGGGTGCACGCCGACCATCTCGTGGGGCCGCACACCCTGCTTCAGGGCCCATTCAGTGAGCTCAGTGTGCCCGTAAAAGGCGGCGATGTACAGGGCAACCCTTTTCTGATACCTGAATGAATGAAACAAGCGAGAATGGGGCTGTTTAGTAAGTCAGCAAACAGGCAAAGGTAGTTACACTAAATACCCACAAAGCATTCTAGTTAAAATATTTATTTCTTCCTTACTTTTACCTTCCTAACTTTTAAAAGTATTTTCAGAAAAGGTCTATAGTAATACACAGGTTAAACTGCACAGGTCCTGCTTATACACATTGTCCTATTGTGTACATATAAATAATTCAAACTGGTTTCCTTGGAGCAGTGTTTTCCTTTACGAAAATCTAATGCTCAAGATAAATATCAAGCTTTATATTCACTGGGGAAGCACAGGAAGAAATTCAGTACATTTTAGAAATTTGAATGCTTTGTATGTTTGTTTGCTTTGTCTTTTCTAACACCTCCTCTTATCCCCCTACGGGATTTTCCTCATGCAGTGCTTAGCAGTCTTTTTATTCCATATGTTGGAGGTGGCCTATGCTCTCTTCCAAACCCTCTAGTAGCTTCCGGCTGTAACTGAAATTCTAACTCTTCATCTTGGCCTTCAGGGCACCTGTCACCTGGACCCTGCCCCAGCTCCTGCCTCACTTCCTGCCACTCCCCTTCTCTTTCACTGAACTATAGCCACACTGGCCTTCCTGCCATCCCCATCCTTCCAATTTCCCATCAGGCACAGATTGAATGATGGGTGAAGACTATTCAGAGAAATAAGAATTAGGGAGGCAAAGCTAGACAGGGTTCCATCGGGTTTCGTCCAGGATTTACTTGGGCAAGGCTCTCTGTGACCTCATGGTAGAGATGGAGGCCAGATAGCTGGTATCGTCCAAAATCTGCATATAACTAACTCTCCCGTCTCTGACTGCATGCTCACCACACCATAATTTTCAGGTGTATGTGGCATCCCGTGTAATTTTCCTGCATAAGAGAGATGGTCTGCCCAGAACATGTGGGTTTCTAGGACCCTCTGACAGATTATAACTAATTAGAATTATACATTAATATGCTGGCCTTTTGGTTCACATATCAATTTCGTCTGAAATTCACTAGTGCAGATCAGCAACTCTGAATTTGATTTGGGGAGAAGAGCCCCTCCTGCATGGACTAACTGGACTTTGCTTTCATCCTCAACACGCATGTTGTGGGAACTAGAGCACTCTTGTTACCAAGACTGGTTGATTCTGCCTCCTAAATGATCTTTTCACAGTCTGTCCTCTTAGCCCCACCTCTGCTGTCATAAGCCTAGCTCAGGCTGCCGTTTGCTTTGGACTATTTTCCTGTCTCCCTGTCGGCCTCTATTCCCCACATTGCAGTCAGAGCCAATATTCTAAAATGCAGATCTCATCATGGCCTTCAATGTCTTCCCAACATTTAAACGATAAAAATCCAAATCCTTCACATTCCTACAGGGGCCTGCATGAGCTGGCCTCTTCTTATCTTTCCAGCCCCTGGCCACTAGCTTCCTCTTACTCTATCATCTACCATTTGGAACTTCTTTCAGTTCTTTGAATCCTTTCTCTTGCCCCCTGGGTTTTTGTACGTGTGGTTCTATCTGTTTTGAGACATTTTTATTCTTCTCCCTACTGTTTACCTGAGTGTCAGCCCTTCAAGTCCCTTTCTCGGGGTGCTTTACGTGATCCCCTACAGTTGTCCATACTATACATTCCCATACCTTCTTGCACAATGCCCATGTCATAACAATTTTCACACTGAATGGTAACAGCGACACCTAACATTTGTATCCTCCTTACCATGTGCCAGGTGGCCCTCTAAGTTCCTTATAATACTAGCTCATTTAATCTCTAAAGTAGTTCTATGAGATAGGTACTATTATTTTCCCCATTTTAAAGACGAGGAAACGGAGGTACAGGATGACTACTTGCTTAAGTTTACACGACTAAACACTGAGGGGGTGGGGCTTTGAACCTAGGTAGATGAGCACTGGAGTTTGTACTCCCAGACATTTTGCAGTTCTGTTTCTCCAGGAATTGGTTACCTGTTTTCTGTTTCCCCTACTGGACTATAAATTTGCTAAAGGCAGGGACCATATCTTGTTTATTGCTTTCATAGTACATAGTACATACATTGTTGATTGGGTGGAGGAATAAAAGGAGCTTTTCACTCTGATCATATGCATATCGTGTTTATATTCTCTGAGCTCTTAGATTTTATTTAAAGATTAAGTGGAAATTGTTAAGTACATGAGCACTAGAGTTATTAAATTGTGGGGATCTAAAACCCAGTTGTGCCCTTGCTAGCTGTGTGACATTGGGCAGATTTCCTAAGTCAGTTTCCTTATCTGTAAAATAAGATAAAATAGTATTCATCTCATAAAAGTGTTATAAGTATAAAATTAGTTAATAAATATAACACAATGCTACAAAGTACTCAGTACGTATGCACTATTAAAAGTAACAATGCAACAGCTATTTCTTTGGATTCAGAGCAAAGAAAGAAAAGAGAGAATTATAATTATCCCCAAATATAAATTAGTTTTAAATGTTTAAATATTTTGTAAAATTGCAAAAGCTGGTTTTCCAATCTGTCACTTCACAGAGCCCGTAGAGCTCCTGCTGAGCGTGTGTGCTTCTGTAAAGTATGACTAAATCACCACAAGGGGGCACTGTTCTAAATACCACTGAATTAAAACCTAAAGGGTAATGCAGTTTATGCACCTGGGAAGCTGCTGGCTGCAGAGATATGTTAAAATGCCCACCTGCTTCTCTGAGCCGACCCTCCTCCACTGCCCCAGCAGCATGTGTTACACTTCATGTGTGGCAAAAGTATGAATGTGTGAATTAGATGGGATTTGAAAAGTTACATGATAGCTTAGGAAGAGGTAGGCAATGTTTTCAGCCAATCAATAAGCAATTAGTGGTTTTTAGAATAATTGAATGTGAGAGTGGCAAGGCACTTATTCTGATATCCTTTACAAACTGCCGATAAAAGTCTAATATCCAAACCAAACTGAAGTCGTGCATTTAGGTAGTGTTTCCTGATGAAAGTCTACCTGAATTACAATACATCACCAAAGGCTGTCAGCCCTGGTGGCATCCCTGCTATCTTATTCGAGCAAATATCTCAGTAAAAATGTCTCAAGGGAACTCCCTTGGAGCAGCACCCCAGCTAGAGTGAATTGCAGTTCCTATGAAAGTTTAGCAAAAATTACTTTAATTCGTTTAGCATTTGCTTTATCTCATACTTGAGTACTGGTCCTTCATTTGATAAATAGCGTTGGACTTTAAGTTTTTGTCCGAGGAGACAGCCCATCAGAAATTCCTTCCATCCATCCCAGACATCCAAGTGAAGTGTCGTGCCTGTGGATAAAGAGAGGTGGTGATGCTTCCAGCCCATCCCTGGGGTTTGGTGGTCCAAAAACTTCTAATGATAGCTTTCTCCCAACAGACATGAGCTAGGTGCCAAATGAAAAGTAGCCTTTGAATAAGGAGACAGGGATGCTGAGAGAGAGAGAGAGAGAGAGAGGGGGCAGGGGTGCTATCTTGATCTTAGGCCTGTGTTGACTTGGAAGAGCCTTTTAGCTTCTGTGCACTTGCATTTCCTCATCTGCACAGTGAAAGCATACAATGGCTGAACTGCCTTGTAGATTCTGCAGCTATCTTAAAACATTTCTGTGGACATCGATTCCATGCTGATCTACACATCACCAGGTAAACAAAAGCTGTTATGTTGGAAGAGAAACTCAAGAAACTGTGGCAGGACATATGCATTTCTCAGGCCTTTAGCTTACAAGTGGGCTGTGGGTGAAGTTGAATGATCCTTTCATTCCATTCTTCACAAAACAGGAGCCATTCTGTGTTATGAACATAAAAGGGATATATTCATTGCTGCTGGAGGATTTCTCACTTGCTCCTCAAAAGCCTACCCTCTCCTGGTTTTGTGACTACATTCCCTTCGTCCTTCAGGCTGCTGTTTCCCAGGAATCTTTCCTCAGGCTTCTGCTCTTCTAACTCTACACATTCCCTCAGGATAAAACCCAGTCTCCTCCCCATGTGGCTCACCCTGACCTCTGTCCCTCCAGCCTGCCTCACTCACTCTGTTCTGGCCCCTCTGACCTTTCACCTGTCCTTCAGACACACCAAGGCCACGCCCATCTGAACATAATTTCTTTTGCTTCAGAGGGTCTTTATCCAGAGTTCACAGGGCAGTGTTCTTCTTACTCGGCTTTCCCTTCAAGCATCGTGTCCTCACAGAGGACCTTCTTGGCCACCAGGGCTAGAGCAATCTCTGCCACCACCCCCTCCTCCCCTCCGATACTCTTTATGCCGTGACCTTATTTTAATTTCTTCACAGCCCCTATCATCAGTACGTGAAATCATTTTAGTTGTTTGGAGACTGTTGTTCACGACCCACTACAAACGACGCTCCTTCAGGACTTGCCACACTGCCTGCCGTTTGCCAAGTGCTCACTACATACTTGTTGGCTGACTGACAGGCAGCCTCAGTGCAGCTGATGGCTTCATTGATCACCCATGGGCCAGTCACTCCTGGGTCCAAATTCCAGCCAGGCCTCTGCTCCAGCTCTGGATTCCCCAGCTGGGGATACCACAATCTAAGGGATCATGCTAGGGCCCCACTGTTCTGAAGGACAACCTGTCACCTTTCATCCCCAACCTGCTTTTCCTCCTGTATTCTGTGTCTCAGTTTGTGTCACTGCTATCTTCCTTGCTACCTGAGTTAGAAATCTGGGAGTTGTTCTTCATCCCTTCCTTTCTCTCATGCCCCCAACATCTGTACAATCGCTAAGGCCTGACAAGTTTATTTCCCAAATGTTGAACAACTCTGCTTCTTCACCTCCATCTTAACCAGCGCCGCCCTATTTCAGGCCTAGATAATCTCTCACCTAAAGCTACCTGGAGAAGCTCCCCACAGCCTCCCCCTGTCTTTATTCACGTCTCTGTTCAGATGCCATCTCCTCTTTTGGCCAGCCATCTGCAATAGCCTTTCCCCATCTCATCACATCCCTCTCTATTCCCTTATCCTGCTTTGTTTTACTTCATATTCCTTAATTTTATTTAAAATTCGATATTTTTCTGTTTATGGGATGATGCTTGCCTTACCCACTGAAATGCAAGCTTCAAGAGGGTGGGGACCTTGCTACCCTCACTCACAGCTCTATGCTTGCTTTCCCCAATGGTGCCTGGCTCACAGTAGGTGCTCAGTAAATACTTGTTAAATGAAGTTCTAAGCCACTCCTCAAACCTGTTCTGGCCATGTGCTGCCCTCCTAACCCTTAGTAGCCCAGCAGGCTGGCCTGGACTTCTGTGTGTACCCCAGGCTGTTTCTGGATTTGGGGCATATTCTTTTACTGTCCCTTCTGTCTGAATTCTTCTGACTCCCCCATCCTCCTACCAATGGTTTATGATGCAATCCTGGCATCACCTCCTCTAGGAAGCCCTCCTTGACAACACCATCCTCTCACCTCCCCAGATAGGGTAAATGACTGCTCAACTGGTTTCATAGTATACTTTGAAAGTCTTTATTATTGAACATACATTTCTCATTTCTGCTTTGGGATTGCCAGTTGACAAACACTAAAAGAACTCTTTGAGCCCAAGCATTATGTCTCATTCAGTCTATGGGCTCTGTTTTAGTTATGCTCTTGGATTGAAAGGAGACCCTCAAGAAAATGGGGCTTATTATACTGAGACAATGACCACATCTAGCATGCATTAGGTACCAAGACAGCTCTCAAGATGGACCACTGCCCATCTATCCCATGGGCCCCAGGTTCTCTCACTCTCTCTCATGCCCTTTAGGTCTCTTTGTGTGTCTTCTCCCTTTCTCTACTGACAGGCTGCCCTGCTTACTTACAGCTTCTGTCCTATCACAACTTTGGCATGCATGCAACATGCGTTTGCCGTGACCCAACCTTATTTCTTGACACTCTTCATTTTCCAACCCTACTGATAACCAGTTTTGTCTCTCTACATTTCCCAATTTGAATTCACAAGACTAATAATTAAGAATAATAACAGTAATATATTGAATATGAATAGCTAATATTCATTGAGTGCTTACTATATGCTCTAGATTATTCTAAGTACATGAACAATTTAATAATTTAAAATTCACAACAACCCTAAGTGATGGGTTATATTATTTTCTCCATTTGACATCTGAGGAAACTGAGGCATAGTAAGATGAAGTAACTTCCCCAGCTTCTACATAACCAGTAAATAGTGGAACCAGGAGTTGGACCTGGACAATCTGGCTGCCGGGCCTATGTGCCTGTCCTCTGTGTTATACTTATCTCCAAGCAAGACTCTAATTGTCTCAGCTAGGAGAGATGATGTCACTGGACAGCTTATGGATTGGCTGCCTTTGAATCAATATGGCGGCCCCAGAGGTTGCATGCCAAAGCTGTGATGGGACAGTGTGTGACTTGGCTTATCCACACATATCCTCAGGCTCAGACAGGTTCATCATAAATACCTGCAGGTGAGAAGGAAGGAAGGATAACATAACAGCAGTAATCTTAGAGTCACAGAATGCTGAAGATAAAAAGATCCTAAAAGACCAGCCCACTCGATCGTCTCATTTTATAGACTAGGAAGCTGAGGCCCGTGGGGAATTGCCTGAAGCTACTCAGCAAGCTGGGAGTAGAATTTGGCTTGGAATTTTTGTCTCTAGAATTCTCTCTAGTGCTTCAGAAGCCTCCTCTTTTCCGCTGCCTTTCTCTTGCTTTACTTTCTGCTTCCCAGCTCTTGCCCTTCTTTTTTTTTTTTTTTAATTAATTTATTTATATTTTTGGATGCATTGAGCCTTCGTTGCTGCACGCGGGCTTTCTCTAGTTTCGGCGAGCAGGGGCTACTCTTCGATGCAGTGCGCGAGCTTCTCATTGCAGTGGCTTCTCTTGTTGCGGAGCACGGGCTCTAGGCGCCCGGGCTTCAGTAGTTGTGGCGTGCGGACTCAGTTGCTCCGTGGCATGTGGGATCGTCCCAGACAAGGGCTCGAACCTGTGTCCCCTGCATTGGCAGGCAGATTCTTAACCACTGCGCCACCAGGGAAGCCCTCTTGCCCTTCTTGCATCCACTTCACAGGCAGACACACATCCAAGTATATGTTCTTTCTGCTGATCCCTCCCTTTTTGGACGTCCTACGTTACAACCTGTAATCTTGAAATGGAGCTCTTCTTCCCTTACTCTTGACTCTGGTTTGGGATTTCTTGACCTTGGCCTCACTGTCCTTTGTGGGTTGATTCCTAGTTGCTGTGCATGTTTACCCACAGAGCCTGATCTGCATTAATGCCATCAAGGCCCTAACCTACCTTAACCCTCACGAGTCTGGCCTCAGCTAGGAGAACTCACTCTTGTTGCTGGAGAATTACGGAGTTATTCTGTAGAGACCAAGTAGCAGTTCTGCAAATACACTCTAGAAATGCCTAGATAAACATCTTCCAGAATATGGATCATCCATGACATAGTAGATTTAGTGTCTCTAAAGCTTCTTGTTGTACTTAAACTTTCTTGTAAAATATTTGATTTCTATGAATAACACTGGAAACAAAAGACTTCAAACAGTGCTCCAAGTGCATTTATTTCATCTCCTGCCTAAAGTGACTCACTATGTTTTTAGTTTATTATGAAAATCACTCAGAGATGAGCGTTGGAAAGCTTTAGCCTGGCACTATACTCCAGCCTCCCTGGTCCTCCACAGCTGAGACCGCATAGCCTCCATTTGAATGACCAGAACAGTCTCAGGCTCACGAAACAGTCTTTTTTTTTTTTTTTTTTTTAAAAATGCTGATACTTGCTTGAGCACCCTCCCAAACCAATTAAGTCAGAATCACTAGGAGTGGGTCTAGGCATCAGTATCTTTTTTTTTGTTTTTTTTTGCGATATGCGGGCTTCTCACTGTTGTGGCCTCTCCCGTTGCGGTGCACAGGCTCCGGACGCACAGACTCAGCGGCCATGGCTCACAGACCCAGCCGCTCCACGGCATGTGGGATCTTCCCGGACCAGGGCACGAACCCGTGTCCCCGGCATCGGCAGGCGGACTCTCAACCACTGCGCCACCAGGGAAGCCCCCATGGAACAGTCTTAATTTCAGTTGTAGGGGATTTGTTAAGAGTCCAGGCCAGCTGCTCAGAAGTTTGATGGGAAGTTGCTCTTCCTGTTCAGCCCGCTCAGGTGTTTTCCTGTTCTAGTAACTTGCCTTATTCCTCCAGGAATAAGAGACCAAGCCCACACCTTGTGCCTCAGAGCACAAGTCTCAGTATCCTACTCTACATTTTGGGTTTCATAACTGAGGCCCCATCTCTGTTCTCCGAGCCTGGAACTCAGAGAGTTCCTATTCTGAACCCCAGTCTCTGGGGTTAGATTTCTGTTACATGTTGACAGAGGCTCCTGTGTCAGCAACCAGCTTGTCTCATTTCCCACCTTTTATGTCATTCGTTCATTGATTCATTCACTACCTTGATGCTCTGATGCTATGGTTCACCTGGCGGGTCCCTGCTGGATCTCCCTGGATCACCCTCTGCCTTCCTCCATCTTACCAACTGCTAATGCAGACTGACCTGCCTGTTCCAGGACCCCCATCAGCAGGACCTATTTAAGGCTAACCTCCTTTTGCTAGATGTCTATGGGTGGGGTCTTCCTGGCCCATCTGCACTTCCCTAGGTGGTTGCCTAGCCTCAGGGTCTCAGCTCTCCCTAGCTCAACCTGTCCACTACTGATGAGCCCTGAAAACTAGAGAATACTATGTGATTTAAATTCTTATCAGTTAGGGCACCTCCAACAAGCCCTGTATTTTATGTGAACAAATGTTACAGGTGTTATAACTATCAATTTCAGTTTTTTGCAATGAAGCAGTCTTAATTTCTCAAAGATCGAAGGTAACAATGGATGGCTTTTCTCTTAGTGCTCAACTTTGGAATATCCAGAGAATTTCTAAGTGAGTTAACCAGCACCATTTATTGGATAATCCTTCCATTCCAATTGATTTGTAATGCCTCCTTTGTCACACATTAAATTCCTTCATAAGCTTAGGCATTCTGCTAGAAAATAGAAACTTATTTTAAAAATGCTATGTTGTTCCAGAAAATACAACTAAAATCTATAACTGAAATGAAAGTAAAATTAATGAGAATTATGCTTCAAGACCTCTTTCTATATGAACTTTCTAATTCTTTATTCTTAATTGTTTAAAGTGGACTCCCCAAATTGTATATATCTACAGAACCTGGATTCACCCTCTCTCTACTTACAAATCCACCTACCATGCCCAAGCTGTGCAGGAAAGCAGGTGCAAGCAACAGTGCCTATTCTAGGGAATCGTCTCCAACCTCTCCTGCTGTGGTCCCCATATCCCAAGTTTCTGGATTCCTCATGCATACTCTGGGATCAATATCTGCCTATCTGATTTGGACTTTTTCTTTCTGAATGTGGAAACCATTTGTCTGGTTTGGGTTTCCCCTAGTGGGAATCAAAACAAGATATTGATCAGTACTTAAAGAGCATCAGTAAAAATAGGTATCAATAAAGACACACTGGGTTGGCAGTTTAAGTTGTTGGAAAGAACCCAATTCTGAGTGTAGGATGACTAATTATTACCAGTATGACCTGACCAAGTCACTTAACTTCTCTGAGCCTCAGTTTTCTCATTTATAAAAGGAATTAAAGTGGCACAGTAGATCTCTAAGGGGCCTGAGGGCTGGTGGGGGACCCTGGAGCCCGCCTAGATTTCAGGATCTGAGCTGATGAAGGCCCTTGGCCCTTGACATTCCCTCTCTGTATTTACTGTCTAAGGAAAGCACCTCTCACCGTGCTGTACCCCCAACGCCATGGGCAGGACGCCTACAGCAATATCTGCTAACCCAACCCATCACTCAAGCCCTAGCTCCATATTTGTCATGGCGTAGAATTAGAAGAACTCAGTTGTACTTACAGCTTTGCCACTAACTAGCTGAGTAATTTTCAGGAAAAAAAAATGTACTCTCTGAGTTTCCTTATATCTAAAGTTGAAGACCCAAAGCATAAGCTCCTTTTCCCAATTTCACCATTGCTGTCCTAGCGTCAGAGCCTTGGCATTTCCCTCTTCTTAGATGTGACCCAGCACGATGCTCTGTCTCTCTCTCATGAATTTCTCAGATTTGTCTCTTCCATTACTAGTGGAATTAATTAATACTGGGATTATCAAAAGCTCCAGTTAGCATATCACCCTACTTCCAGGCTCTCCTCACTCCTTTCTATATTTCATGCTGCCTGCCACCAGATTAAACTTCTATTGAAACACTCCTGTTCCAGAATGTACATGGCTCTGTTTGCAAGCACATGAAACCTGTGCTCTGTTGCCTCACCTCTAAGACCCTCCTCAATATGACCTCAGCTGTGCGATTCCCATTGGTCTCCACGAGGCTCCTCTACTCTTTAGAACAGTCTCCTGCTTTCTGTCTTCCCTGGATTAAGCCCACATTCTTTCTTTTTTTTTATTTTTAAAAAATTTTATTAGAGTATAGTTGATTTACAATGTTGTGTTAGTTTCTACTGTACAGCAAAGGATATCAGTTATACATAAACATATATCCCTTCTTTTTTAGATTCTTTTCCCATATAGGTCATTACAGAGTATTGAGCAGAGTTCCCTGAGCTATACAGTAGGTCCTTATTAGTTATCTATTTTATATATACTAGTGTGTATATATCAATCCCAGTCTCCCAATTTATCCCTCTCCCCACCCCCACTTCCCCCCGGTAACCATAAGTTTGTTTTCTATGTCTGTGACTCAATTTCTGTTTTGTAAATAAGTTCACTTGTACCATTTTTTAAGATTCCACATATAAGTGATATCATATGATGTTTGTCTTTCTCCGTCTGACTTGCTTCACTCAGTATGACATGCTTCACTCAGTATGACAATCTCTAGGTCCATCCATGCTGCTGCAAATGTAAGCCCATGTTCTTGAACCTGTGGCTCATGCTTTTCTCCTGGCCTAGAAGCCTGGAATGTTTTCCCTTCCTCCTCTCAGATGATGCATATTTCTCGCATCTTTGTGTGCTCAAGTCCAACATTCTCCAAAAAGCCTTCCCTTGAGCCCTTCAGCCTACAGGGAGCTGGCTTATTGGATTATAACTGAGTAAATGTGCATGCTTCATTTCTACCACTTTACTATAAATGCCCAGAGTGCAGAGGTAGTTTTATATATTACTGTATGAGCTAGTATGTGCAGGGACTAATTGAGCTACTTAAATCTTTGATTTTCTTTGACTGCTTCTCCAAAACCTTCTGACTTTCTACTGCCTTTGGAAAGGGGTCAAGGTTCAACTCCTGACAGTGTCGGGGGTGACTCATTGACTGGAAAGAGGAGAATCTGGAAGAGAGGCAGATCAAAGATTCCCTTACCCTGTAGTTTAAAATGGGCTGGCTACTTAAAGACTGCTTGGGGGACTTCCCTGGTGGTCCAGTGGTTAAGAATCTGCCTTCCAATGCAGGGGACATGGGTTCGATCTCTGGTCAGGGAACTAAGATCCCACATGCCGCGGGGCAACTAAGCCCATGCACCACAGCTACTGAGCCTGTGTGCCGCAAACTACAGAGCCCATGTGCTCTGGAGCCCGTGTCACGACTGGAGAGAAGCCCAAAACTAGAGAGAAGCCCACACGCCGCAAGGAAAGATCCCGTATGCCGCAACTAAGACGCCGCAGCCAAAAATAAAATAAATAAGTAAATTTAAAAAATAAAATAAAATAGAATGTTTACAAGGATTAAATTTAAAAAAAAAAGACTGCTAGGAGTGTTTTAAGCAAAGATGTGAAGCAGGTCAAAGGCTTTTCCTCCTTTTCCTTTGAGTTCCCTCTTTCCTTGCCCCTCCTCCCATGCCCTATGTTCTCATGGTGGCCAAAGCCATCTACCCAGGTCATGCTGGAGCTTCTAACCTTACATCTGAAAAACCTCCTTCCTAGAGGATCATTTTAAGGGATGTTATCCTTAACACACCCTGAGCAAGTCATTTAACCATTCAGAACCTTTTTGCTGTCTTTATATCTGTAAAAATTAGGGGTTGGGGGACTTCCCTGGCGGTCCAGTGGTTAGGACTCCACACTTCCACTGCAGGGGGCATGGGTTCCACTCTGGTGGGGGAGCTAAGATCCCGCATGGCATGTGCATGACCAAAAACCAAAATTAGATGTTGGGCCAAGCCATTTCTAAATTCTCTTCGTGCTCTAAAATGTCACATCATGATCTGAGCAGCACAGGCCTGAAGAACAGTCACCTTAGTTTTCTCATTTATCCTTTGGCATTTCATTAAATAACTAGGTCATAAGTTGCTCGAAGACAAATGCCACTTGTGTACACTTACTTAAATCAGCCGCCACCATGTTCTGTGCAGGGCTGATCCCCCAGCAAGCACACAGAGCAGATATGTGTTTACAGTAAGATACTCTGAGGACGGCTGCTAGAACATCACTTCCTCTGATCAAAAACAGGGATGGTAATTGATGTCAAAGTTTTGAGAGCCTCAGTTAAAAATAACATGAAAGAATAAGCAAACATAATAGTCAGGAAAGTAACAATAAATGCAAATTTAGTAGTTATAAAAAGCAAAACTGCTTAATTCATGGATGTCTACAGGCCCGATTATAAGTTGGGAGAAATCAAATTCCATTGCAGCAAATGTTATAGCACAATGTTGCCTAAAGATGTGCCGTCAGCAAAAGCTTATTCACCTCAAGCAAGAATCTCTATAAAGTTTGAACCATTTGCCAATATGGTTGAAACAAATCTGACAGTCCTTTGAGTTTGGCTTAATAATGTATGGCTACAGCAGACATGACTGAAGTACAGTATTTAAAGAGAGGTTGTAATCTGTCCATCAGGGATGAATGGTGCTCACTGAGACACCTGTTCGGCCTGCACAGTATTGGCTTCATACTGTTTAATTAAAAGATTTTTTAATATAACTGACAATATTTCAAAATGAGTTTGCATAAAACAAGGTTCAAACAATATGTATCATATGCTACCACTTGCATTAAAAAGAGGAAAAAGAATATCTACTAGAACTTGCTTCTATATATGCTTGAAATATATTTTGAAAGAGAAAAATATAAACAGATCTGAGTCCTGGTCTTCTATCCCAAGGATATTAACAAGTCCTCTTGCTTTGAGCAGAGAGAACAAGACATGGCAGGGGTATGTGACCATTCTTATTTCTTAGCCTACAGACCCAGACACCAAAGAGGGGTTTTGATAATTTACATCCACACTGCGCCTACAGAGGTTTTAGTTTAGAAACAACTCCTCCTTCTGTTGTGAGTCTGGTATCAAAGAACCTGAATGCTGTGTAGTAGCTGCTATCACATATAGTGGGCGGTACCGAGGTCTGTCTGGTAGTCCCTGAGCGTGTTGCAGTCATACATCTCCAGTCCCTCTGGGGTCCGAAGACAGAAGACACTCACAGGGAATCCACATCTCAGAGCTATCAGTGTTCTCAGATCAGACACTTTTTTACCAAGAAGGGAAATGCTCTCCATTATGGGCATTGTCTCTTGGGTCACAGCATTGAACACGCAGAGAGTGGGCTTTTCTTCTTCCTAAGGGAAGAGAAAAGAAGGGAACTCAGAAATAAGCACTGTCTGGGGGTTGGGACAAGGGACAAACATCTTGGAAGGTGGCTCTGAGTGCCTCTAGCTCCCACAACATGGGTGCTAAGGATGAAAGCAAAGGCCAGTTAAGTTCTTTGACTTCTGGTCTGAGTCTCACACTTCTGTCCTGAGGAAATTTATGAGTCCTCCTTCTTTGAGAAAAGTGAGGGAGACGTGGCAGGGCTTTGAGTCCCTTCTTACTTCTTAGTCTACAGACCCAGATACACAAGAGGAGTGGTGAGAATTTATATCCACACTGTGCTTACGGAGGTGTTAGTTTAGAAACAACTCCTCCATCATGCTGCACTTTAATTTGGCAATACTGTGGATTCTAAACCTCAGTCAACTGAAAAAATTGTTTCTATGACGTTACCTCTGGGGAGTGGAACTGAGCTCAGGGTGGGAGGAGAGTTTTGCTTATCATTTTATGGTCTTCCTTGTCTGTATGGTTTGACTTTTTTCTTTTTTTTTAATAACCACGTGTATTTACTTTTACTATTTAAAAAGGGAAGTACTAGATGTAAGTGAAAAAAGTTTCCTTTGTTCCTTTTGTTTTGGAATCTAAATGAGAAAGCAGGTGGAACTGAGATGTCTGAAAGAGTTAAGAAGGAAAGTTGGGGAAAGTGTTTTTTCTTCTGTTAACAGTTAAAGCAATCAAACTAAAACTAAAAACACAGCAAAAGGGGAGAATGGGAAGGGAGGGAAGGTTATTAAAATTTTCACTTTTCTAACAACAACAACAAAAAAGAAACTGGCTTTACTTCCTCTTTAGTGAACTCAGGATGATCATGTTTTTCTTTAGTGAGCTGCTGGTGTGGCAGATGTGAGCGCCGGGAGCTGCCACCGAGGGCTCCGGTAAGAGTAACGTGGGACCTTGAGCAAAACTGAGAAACAGAGCCCTGGCCTCCAGGTTCCTCCAGGGGACTCCAGCCAGTCACTGCTCCCTTGTCCCGCCCGTTACCCTCCCCTTTTCTCCCATCAAATTCGTCTAGGGTTTCTGCAGGGACCCCTCCCTGCTTCAAGTTTATAATACATTAAATTCATCCCCCACCCACCAGATAACACATTGCCAGAATGTGATCAACATGCGGATCTCTTTGAAAGAGCTTTTAAGGTACGTAGTGTTATTGATGAAAGTTTAGGCTGCAGTGCTCTGACCTGGGGTCCATTTCAGTGACTCAGGTCACTGGGAGAGGTTCTGATGTCTTCTGCTGAGCATAAAGCCATTAGCCAGCTGAGCTGCTGGCTGAATTTAAAGTGCTTAGGGCAGTTTTCCTCAACAGCTTCTCATAAATCCGCTCAATAAAAATTGAAAGGACATAAGGATTCACCCTTTCCCTTTCACCATGCTCATGTTTTCCTATGGCTCCATTAAGGCAGGTATCTTCCTGACCTAATCCATGGGGTATATATGGGCAGGAAGAAATTCCCATGAAAGGTGAATAAAAAGATAGTGAGGAAGAGAGAAAAATTATATTTTATGTAATAGTTGCTCCTTATTTCTGTTATGATTACTCTGATTTCCCTAAAGTTAGCCCTTGGTATAGGTTCTAATTTATATTTAGAATTAATGCAAGCAAAGCAGCAAAGGCTCAAGTCAGCCTTAACAGTTAACTAACTACTATTTGATGTTAGAAAAATAAGTTGAAAAGATGCTTCTCAGAATATGAATAAACGTTTGCCTCCTTCATTCTAATCCGTGTTATTGTGGAAGCTATTGCTTGAGTTTTGTTCATTGTTGTCACCCAGTGCCTAGAATAGTACCTGGTACAGAGCAGACTGTCCATAAATATGTATCGAATAAATAATTCATAACATATCTGGAACATAGTTCTCATTGTACTATTTTAACTCTATATATTCACCATTTTATAAACCTTGTTTTTGTGGGAAACCCATTTTAAGTTCTAGTGTGGCACACCAGTTGGTGACACTTCTTCCTGTTGCTTATACAGAGAATGAGCAGATAGCTGTTGATTACCAGCAATTTGCTAACTCACTGTATCTATTTAAAAAAAGGCATCTATCTATGTGATACCACTCCCCAAATGTTCTGAATGGGGGAATACTGGTAGTTATACCCAAGAGAGTCAGATGCTATTAAATAAGCAATCCCATAAACAAGTCATTGTTGGACAAATGTAAAATTAGATTTTCTGCTTTACAAACAAACCAAGACACCATGGTAGGAGATACATACAAAGTTTCTGACTTTTCAATAAAAAAAAAATACATAGATCTATTGCATGGTAATAATTCCACTTTTGTTTTCAAAAAATAAATGCAGGGGGCTTCCAATACATAGATCTATTGCATGGTAATAATTCCACTTTTGTTTTCAAAAAATAAATGCAGGGGGCTTCCCTGCTGGTCCAGTGGCTAAGACACCCCACTCACAAATCAGGGAGCCTGGATTTGATCCCTGGTCAGGGAACCAAATCCCACATGTCGCAACTAAAAAGATCCTGGATGCCACAATGAAGATCCCGCGGGCTGCAACTAAGACCTGACACAGCCAAATAAAATAATTAAAACAAACAAAACAAAAAATAAATGCAAACTCACTGTAAATACATACATGTGCATTAAATAGGAAAAATTAAGGAGACATAAAAGAGAAGGTAATGCAAGTTTTGAACACCACATTATCTTTCACAAATGCTTTTTTAAAATTTTTATTATTTTATTATACAGTAGGTCCTTATTAGTCATCAATTTTATGCACAGCAGTGTATACCTGTCAATTCCAAACGCCCAATTCATCACACCACCACCACCACCATCCCTGCCACTTTCCCCCCTTGGTGTCCATACGTTTGTTCTCTGCATCTGTGTCTCAATTTCTGCCCTGTAAACCGGTTCATCTGTACCATTTTTCTAGGTTCCACATATATGCGTTAATATACAATATTTGTTTTTCTCTTTCTGACTTACTTCACTCTGTATGACAGTCTCTAGATCCATCCATGTCTCTACAAATGACCCAATTTCGTTCCTTTTTATGGCTGAGTAATATTCCGTTGTATATATGTACCTCATCTTCTTTAACCATTTGTCTGTCGATGGGCATTTCGGTTGCTTCCATGACCTGGCTATTGTAAACAGTGCTGCAATGAACATTGGGGTGCATGTGTCTCTTTGAATTACGGTTTTCTCTGTGTACATGCCCAGTAGTGGGATTGCTGGATCATATGGTAATTCTATTTTTAGTTTTCTAAGGAACCTCCATACTGTTCTCCATAGTGCCTGTATCAATTTACATTCCCACCAACAGTGCAAGAGGGTTCCGTTTTCTCCACACCCTCTCCAGCATTTGTTGTTGTAGATTTTCTGATGATGCCCATTCTAAATGGTGTGAGGTGATACCTCATTGTAGATTTGATATGCATTTCTCTAATAATTAGTGATGTTGAGCAGCTTTTCATGTGCTTCTTGGCCATCTGTATATCTTCTTTGGAGAAATGCCTATTTAGCTTTTCTGCCCATTTTTGGATTGTATTGTTTGTTTTTTTAATATTGAGCTGCATGAGCTGTTTATATATTTTGGAGATTAATCCTTTGTCCGTTGGCAAATATTTTCTCCCATTCTGAGGGCTGTCTTTTTGTGTTGTTTATGGTTTCCTTTGCTGTGCAAAAGCTTTGAAGTTTCATTAGGTCCCATTTATTTATTTTTGTTTTCATTTCCATTTCTCTAGGAGGTGGGTCAAAAAATATCTTGCTGGGTTTCCCTGGTGGCACAGTGGTTGAAGGTC
>NW_020175528.1:9375011-9376190 GCF_003031525.2 Neophocaena asiaeorientalis asiaeorientalis
TCTTCCAACCAAGAACATGGTATATCTCTCCATCTGTTGGTACCATCTTTAATTTCTTTCATCAGTGTCTTATAGTTTTCTGCATACAGGTCCTTTGACGTCCTAGGTAGGTTTATTCCTAAGTATTTCATTCTTTTTTTGCAATGGTAAATGGGAGTGTTTCCATAATTTCTCTTTCAGATTTTTCATCATTAGTGTATAAGAATGCAAGAGTTTTCTGTGCATTAATTTCTTATCCTGGTACTTTACCAAATTCATTGATTAGCTATGTGAGTGAGGTGTTAAGGTCCCCCACTATTATTGTGTTACTGTCGATTTCCTCTTTTAGAGCTATTAGCAGTTGTCTTATGTATTGAGATTCTCCTATGTTAGGTGCATATATATTGTTATATCTTCTTCTTGGATTGATCCCTTGATCATTATGTAGTGTCCTTCCTTGTAGTCCGGTGGGTGGACTTCTGTGGCATAAGTGTTCTGCAGTCTGTGAGTTACCCATCCAGCAGTTATGGGATTTGATTTTACTGTGATCGCACTCCTCCTACCATCTCATTGTGGCTTCTCCTTTGTCTTTGGATGTGGGGTATCTTTTTTGGTGAGTTCCAGTGTGTTCCTGTCGATGATTGTCCAGCAGCTAGTTGTGATTCTGGAGTTCTCGCAAGAGGGAGTGAGAACACATCCTTCTAGTCCGCCATCTTGGTTCCTCTTTTTTTTTTTTTTTAATATATTTTGCTATTTTGGAGTTGCTGCACCAAATAAGCAGAAACATGCCCCAACTTTTCCAGAGTAGACCAAAAGGGGAAATAATGTTTGTTTTTGTTAAACTGCAAGTTGAGATGTCTTCATAAACATCTTAGCCTCATGAACTTCTCCTTTTGTATGATTGTCATTCTGGAGAAGTTATACTTGGAGTCTAGGACAGTGAATTGAAACAACTTTCCTCGACAAATTTTTTTTCACCCCCAGCCACGCCTCATGACTTGCAGGATCTTAGCTCCCCACAGGTTCTGACCAGGGATTGAACCCCGGCTCTCAGCAGTAAGAGCATGGAGTCCTAACCCCTGGACTGCCAGGGAATTCTCCACCAAATTCTTTTTTTTTTTTTTTTTTTTTTTTTTTTTTTTTTTTTTTGTTTTTTTTGTTGTTTTTTTTTTTTTTCTTTTGTTTTTTTTTTTTTGTTTT
>NW_020175528.1:9376313-9389229 GCF_003031525.2 Neophocaena asiaeorientalis asiaeorientalis
TTTTTGTGGTACGCGGGCCTCTCCCGTTGCGGCGCACAGGCTCCGGACGCGCAGGCCCAGTGGCCATGGCTCACGGGCCCAGCCGCTCCGTGGAATGTGGGATCTTCCCAGACCGGGGCACGAACCCATGTCCCCTGCATCGGCAGGCAGACTCTCAACCACTGCGCCACCAGGGAAGCCCCACCAAATTCTTTATATACTATTCTTTAAGGCTTTAAGTTTAGGAAAAAATAGCCATTTTATTTAGAAACATGTTTTTATTTGTAAATTATACATTTTAAGGAGCATGTTTATACATGTTTTTGTGTTTAAATTGTGTTTAAAATCTAAGTTCACATATGCGTCTCATAGATTTTGGTGGTTTTTTTTTTATAAATTTATTTATTTATTTATTTGGCCACGTTGGGTCTTCAGTGCTGTGTGCAGGCTTTCTTTAGTTGCGGCGAGTGGGGGCTACTCTTTACTGTGTGCGTGGGCTTCTCATTGCATTGGCTTCTCCTGTTGCGGAGCACGGGCTGTAGGCACACCGGCTTCAGTTGTTGTGGCATGTGGGCTCAGTAGTTGTGGCTCGTGGGCTCTAGAGCACAAGCTCAGTAGTTGTGGCTCGCGGGCTTAGTTCTGCAGCATGTGGGATCTTCTGGGACCAGGGTTCGAACTCGTGTCCTCATTGGCAGGTGGATTCTTAACCACTGCACCACCGGGGACATCCCTAGATTTTGGTGTTTTAAAAGTGCCTTTTGAAAGCTAAAATGTATATGATTTTGAATCAATTTTAGACCTACTAGTATAGTTCAAACTTCTCCAATTTGTCTGATAGACATCTACTCAGTGGTGCCACAAATAACACACTCTTTCACCATAAAACAACTTTCCAAGGATGCCAGAAAGAATTGACTAAGTTTTAACTACAGCCCTTGGTTGGTGGAAGTATTGTGATAGAAGGAGGCAGGGAAGCCATAAAGAGTGTTAGGGAGGGAGTTCCCTGGTGGCCTAGTGGTTAGGATTTTGGTCTTTCACTGCTGTGGCCCGGGTTCAATCCCTGGTGAGATCCCATAAGCCATGCAGTGCGGTGAAAAAAAAAAACAACAGTGTTAGGGAGACTGAGTCTTCCTCACACTTCAGAAGACACAACCTGCCAGATGGTTGCTTCTCAGCCCCCTTTGCTGTGCGACCCAGATGTGTGACCAGGGTGCTGCCCAGTCAAGCCTCCCCATCCACCTCCACGTTGAATTCGGAGCCAGGAAGGCAGAGAAGCAGCAGACACAGGGACTGTTCTCTGGCAGTGGCAGATCTGAAGCACTGCTGGCCTGGCAACAGGGCTGGCAGCTGCGTCCAGTGCCTGCTTTGAGGGCTCTAGGGCGGCTGCAGTGGGGGCCTTCCTGGACTAGTTTTGGGTCATGATTTAGAAATTATTTCTGGCTGCATAATCTCTGAGCCCAATTCTCTAATCTTCCTGTCAAGACTGTGAACTACGCAATAGCCTTTCTTATATGTTTGCTTTCCTCTTTAATTGTCCAGGTTCCTTTCTGCTGCTTGCAGCCTAAGAACCCTGGTGCTGGATAGGGAAAAGCACTAAGACTGGAGCACTTTGCCTCGAAGGTAGAAGGGGCGGAGAGATGTCACAGCAAGGGAGGGAACCCAAACCCTGAAATGCATCTCAATACCTATGACGTTTCTCACAACAATCATATACCTTCTTGTTTATTTTCATACTTTATCCCTCAAGCCTTCATCAACTCATTTACTCAACACATATTTATGGAGAGCCTACTGTGTGCCAGGTATTATTCTATGCACTGGTGACAACAATGAACAAAACTCAAGCAATAGTTTCCACAATTACACAGGTTAGAATGAAGGAGGTAAATGGCGATAGCACCTCTGCATGCCACACAGTGACCCAGGCCTTTGCAATGCCTCATGTGTGGTTTACAGGAACACTGCAACAGCATCAGCAATGAATGGGTAGGGCTGAAACCTGTGCTAATAGAACATGGCGATACATGCCAGAGAAAATATTTCTTGTGGTTTCTGTAGGAGTTCTTTTCCAAAGAAAGAAAAATTAAGGCAATGTTCTTTCCTTACTATTCGTATGTCATCCCCCATTCACTTTTCCAAATGTGTCTACATTACCATTAAAGGGGAAAGTGTAATTAGCAGAGAAACTGGAAAATCTATTGACTATTTAGAATAGAACACCTCCATTTATCTAACGTCTTTCCCGCTTTTCACACAAGCAAAACCTTGTAATCCATACAAAAATATAAGTGCAATTAAGAAACCAAATAGTCTGGATTGATTTCATGACACATGGTATCTACTTACATCTTTTTAAAAAGAAAAAATTGCTTACTTGCCAAGTTTTTGGTTTATATCATGCTATTTCTAACTTGTACCAAAATAAATTGAGACTCTAGCTTTCCTAGATTCTCAGAAAATGGAACTAATTGCATGAAGTAACATAGTTGGATAGGAAAAGTACTACTTAAGTTTGTATGCATCTAATTATGCAATAAAGCAATAATATGACTTGGAAGGTAGTCTTTGGTTACCTAAGATAGATCAAACAGTATAAAGTTGATATGACTTCATTCTTTGAAGCAAGGAACATTTTCATAAAGTATTTTTGTTGTTACAAACCCAGTTTGGACGTTATCATACATAAACAGTGAATAGTGTGGACTTTTGAAATAGGCCTGTTATATCATCTAATTTAACAGGAACTGAGTTAGGATGGAAACCAGTATTTATGGCTTTGCAGGTAATTCTCTTCCTTCAGATTCAAGATATTGTTTTCCTTCCCAAAACTAGTGATAAGAAATTCACTAAATGTGATTCTGCCAGAGAAGGTGAAGATGAAGATCAGTAAAAATTCCATGGAACTTGAGAGTTTTTAATTAAACCCTTCATGTTGGCCAGCCCTGTGACTCATAATTATATTCTGCCTGGGCTTTCTGGAATAGTCTTTTACCTCTACATTCTCTTCTTGTCATTAGCAGTTTAGAACTCCAGGGAAAGGTTAGAGTTCAGTGCAAAGGCAGCTTGCATCACTGTGACAGATGATGCTTAATTGGCAGAAGTTATGAAATATTTTTGTAAGTAAAACTATGAACACAGGTTACTTTGGGGAGGAAAACTGGGGGCCAGAGGTAGGAGAGAGACTTTTTACTGTGTATCCTGCTGTACCACTGGAATTGAGCACCATGTGACTGTACTACCTGCTCGAAAAAAATAAAACTTTTTTAAAATAATAAAATAAAGTCAGTGCTTAGTTGAGTAAAAGTATTCTATTCATACTCTTAACACACTTTGTCTACATCCCTGAATAGCTATGGCTCAATTAGATTCCTCTAGGTATTTCAAGTATTAGTATTGGGGCTTCCCTGGTGGTGCAGTGGTTGAGAATCTGCCTGCTAATGCAGGGGACATGGGTTCGAGCCCTGGTCTGGGAAGATCCCACATGCCGCGGAGCAACTAGGCCCGTAAGCCACAACTACTGAACCTGCGCATCTGGAGCCTGTGCTCCACAACAAGAGAGGCCGCGATAGTGAGGAGGCCCGTGCACCATGATGAAGAGTGGCCCCCGCTTGCCGCAACTAGAGAAAGCCCTTGCACAGAAACGAAGACCCAACACAGCCAAAAATAAATATAAAAATAAATAAATTAAAAAAGATTACTATTAATTAAAAAAAACCAAATAAACAAAAAAAGCCAAATATTAGTATTGATCTTACACCACTATCTCCAAGTAAGCAAGCAACAAAAAAGTCTTGAACATCATTATTAGTGTTGGAGGATTCCAGGAAATTTTAGAGGGTTTATACTGTACAGTAACAAAAACACAGTATGTATATACATATTTAAAGACATGAGACATTTAAGAAATGACATAGAATTTAGGTCTGCTTAAAAAAGTATTATACTACAATTTTCTGAGTATCAGAGAGAGAAAAGCAGAAGAAATTAAAATTGTTTTTGTTTCCTTTTTTGATAACTAGACATTTTTCAAGAACCTAAAAATAATACCTCTAAAATCAGGAACCAGACAAGGATGCCCACGCTTGCCACTCTTATTCAACATTTTGGGAAGTTCCAGCCAGAGCAATTAAGCAAGAAAAAGAAAGGAAAGGCATTCAAATTGGAAAGGAAGATGTAAAGCTGTCACTATTTATGGATGACATGATTTTATATAGAGAAAACCCTAAAGACCCCACCAAAAAACTATTAGAAATAATAAACAAAGTTGCAGGGTACAAAATCAACCTTCAAAAATCTGTTGCATTTCTAGATGGTAACAATGAGGTAGCAGAAAGAGAAATTAAGAAAACAATCCCATTTACAATCACAACACAAAGAATAAAATACCTAGGAATAAATTTAACAAAGGAGGTGAAAGACCTGTACACTGAAAACTATAAGACATTGTTGAATGAAACTGAAGAAGGCACAAAGAAATGGAAAGATATGCCATGCCTATTGACTGTAAGAAGCAACATTGTTAAAATGTCCATAATAACAAAAACAATCTACAGATTCAGTGCAATACTTATCAAGATCCCAAGGACATTTTTCACAGAAATAGCACAAAAAAATCCTAAAATTTATATGGAACCACAGAAGACCCTGAATAGCCAAAGCAATTTTGAGAAAAAAGAACAAAGCTGAAGGTATCACATGCTCTGATTTCAAACTATATTACAAAGCCATAGTAATAAAAATGGCATGGTATTGGCAGAACAACAGATATATAGATTAATGGAACAGAATTGAGAGCTCCAAAATAAACCCACACATATATGGACAATTAACTTACAACAAAGGATCAAAGAACATACAATGGAGAAAGGATAGTCTCTTCAATAAATGTTGCTGAGAAAACTGGATAGCCGCATTAAAAAAAAAAGAAAGAAAAAGGGAAGACACTAGATCAATATCTCATACCGTACACAAAAATCAACTCAAAATAGATTAAAGACTTAAATGTAAGATCTGAAACCATAAAATGCAATAGAAGAGAACATAGGCAGTATGCGTTTTGACATTGGTCTTAGCAATATCTTTCTAGATATGTCTCCTCAGGCAAGGGAAACAAAAGGAAAACAAATGGTACTACAACAAAATAAAAAGATTCCACAGAGCAAAACAGTAATTCAAAAAGATATATGCACTCCTATGTTCACTGCAGCATCATTTACCATAGCCAAGATATGGAAACAACATAAATGCCCATCAATGAACAAATGGATGAAGAAGATGTGGTGTGTATGCGTATGTATATATACACACACAACATATATATATATATATATATATATATACACAATGGAACTACTCAGCCTTAAAAATGATTAAATCTTGCCATTTGCGACAACATGATGAACCTAGAGGAATTTATGCTAAGTGAAGTAAGTTAGACAGAGAAAGACAAATACCATTTGATTTCATTCATACGTGGAATGTAAAAAACAAGTAAACTAACACAAAAAATTGAACAAACCAAACCAAAACATAGATATAGAGAACAGAGTAGTGGTTAGCAGAGGGGAAGGGGTGGTGGGAGGAGGACAAGATGGGTAAAGGGGATCAACTGTATGGAGATGGTTGGAAACTAAATTTCTAGTGGTGAGCATGCTGTAGAGTATAAAGAAGTAGAAATATAATACTGTACACATGAAAGATATGTAATGTAATGTTATAAACCAATGTTACCCCAATAAAAAATAAACTTTAAAAATTTATCAAAAAAGCATAATAAAAAGATTAAAAAAATAAATACATGAATAAATGCTTATAAGACATTAAAAACATGTATAAAATATGGCCTTTTTATTTACATAAATGGGATCATACAATTTTTTTTTCTGTGACTTATCTTTACTACTTAATAATAAATATTTTAGAAAATTCCTTTAAAAAATAGACTTCCCACTTAGTCAATCAGTAAAATATATGAAAAGAAAAAGAGTTAGCTTTAGATACCATAAACTTTCTTTAATGCTAACCATGAGAAAATAAGTGCCCCATTTAGCAGAAAATATGTACTTTACTAAGTTCCTTGAGGCTCATGTTTTCATATGGGGTAGAGAACCAGTACTGAATACTATTTCTATCCTAGAGAACAGGTCTTAATACTCTTTAGGCTACCTGTCTCTTTGAGAAATTGTCAAAAGTTAAGGATCCTTCACCCAGAAAGTCTCCAGGTACATAATTTTGCATATTTTGCAGTTTTAGGGTTTTGTTCTTAAAGCCAGCCATGGACCCCAAATTAAGCACCACTGATTAAGGACAGTATAAATGGAAAATACTGTCTCTGTTATACGTACACGTAATTCATGAATGGCTGCATTTTTGGATTTGAATGTAGATCCTGCCATCTCATTCTTATTGTTACTGAGAATTTCTTCCCTTTCCTCATTCCCGTAATCCATTGTAAGGCCATGGAAGTGACCTAATCTTCTTTCTCCCACATCAGTATTCCAGATCAGCCCCTTGGCCTTGATCTTATATTGGTTTATGGGTTGCTCTGCGATGACTGTTTTGGGGCAGGCAACAAGGGGGATAGAGATGGGAAGGGAGAGAAAGAGTAAACAAAGGGAGCTCTATCCAGTCTCCATGCCTTATTTCCCCTTACAGCACAAATTGTGCCTAAGTCTAGTTATGCAAGTGGAAGAGAGGGGAAGGCAAGAAGAGGAAAGCTCTTCCTACGTTGTGAACTACTTTGGTTGAATTATTCATAACTTTATCTGAAATGAGGTAGACATCTTGGACAAATTGTTACTCTGATCATCCGTCATACCTTAACAAAGCATTTGAGAGTTGAACAAAAAGATATTCCAACATCAGTAAGACTCCAGCTGTCCTTTAGGGCTGCTCCAGCGTACATCAGCTCCAGATACCTCCTGCCTTGTTCATCTTCAGAGAGAGGAATGTGGAAATAATCCTTAAAAATCAATAGCATATTATGAAAACAGCATATCTCTACATTACTAGACCAGCAATGTAATCTCTTATCTTTTACATTTTCCACTGAGTATTATAAAATTGGGACAGAAGGAGGAAGTGTTAGACAGGGGTTCTTAATCTGAAGTCTTTAGACATCCCCAAAAGTTGATGGTTAGAAATTAGTTGGCAAAAAACTACATTTGGTTTTTATTAACTTCAAATAAAATTGGGATTTTTCTTATGTATATGGACAACAAGCTAAAGTAGCAGTAATTGACTGTTCCTGTGACTTTGTCACCAACAGAAATCACAGATATTTTCATATCCCATCATTGTTGTTGCAGATACAAAATATTATTTATACTGATCTCCTTTGAAATTGTAATAGTTATGAGATACACTGCAAACACTTGTTAATGTGTTAATAAGGAAACCCACAGGTCACAATATCACAATTTGTTTTTTAATTTTTTTAAATTGTATTTCAGTATAACTGGTTTTCTTTTGGGGGGTATGTATTTTATTTTATGCATTTAAAGACATTCTGAGAAGGAGTCCATAGGCTTCACCAGACTGCCAAAGGGATCCATGGTACATAAAGATTAAGAGCTTCTGTGTTAGAAGATCTAGATTTTAGGGATCATAGTAATTTACTATATATCATGTAACTATGATTCAGTAAATGCTCCTTAGTAAATGGGAATAAATCATCTCCAAGTTAAATACCATTTGATGGTCAGTTCCTAAATATTTGTCTTAATTTTCCATTTTATAGTGAGTATTTATAAGAAATTTGTAAGAAAAGTACTGCACCCAAATTATTTTTTATTCTGGCTCTGTGATCCTAGGTTAAATGGTCAATCTATCTGAGCTTCAGTTTTCCCTGGAGGCAAAATGAGGCTGTAGCCCAGAAGTCCTCTCCACCTCCAAAATCCTTTGGTTCTTTATAGTTGCTTGCTCACCACACAGGCCATCTATCTGACAACTGTATGCTCCACTTACCTGGCCTAGAGTTAGTGTCTTGTTTTTCTCCTTTTGTGAAGAATTTCAGTAATACTATCTGGCCAATACACAATCTACAAATATCATAAAGATAAGCTAAACACTTTTTCCCCTGAGAATTTTCCTGTCTAACAAACACCTCCAGAGTTAATATCTTCTAACAAACGATTATGTAAGCAAACAATGATATTTTCAAATAGTTTTAGTCCCATTTGCTGAAAATGCACCCAATAGTATCTCTACCCCAGTACAGTTTAAACTTCACTGCATAGTTAAAATTAATGCACATCTTAGTGGCTCAGGGACAAAGTATGTACCTTTATCATCAGCTTGACAGCCTCCACAGTTTCATCTGCTGAAATATCAAATGGTTCAAAAGATCCCTCAAAAGCTATGAAAATCCTCATTTTGTCAAAAAAAGAAAGAAAGAAGCTGTCTTCAAAGATCCTATTGGATAGCTGGGAGAATCCAGTTCACAGTTAAGGACAAAAATGATGGCCAGAGGCAGCTGTCACTGTCTAGCCTCAAAGGCGAGTTGAGAGAACGTGGAGAGAGACGTCCCGCAGTACCACAGTATCCGGTGAAGCTGACAGCAGCTACATTGGAGGAAATGTTTCTCTGCCAGTGGCATTAGTCAACAGCCACCTGTTGCTCTATTATGGAAACCAGAAAACTTGACAATGGTTGAGGCAAGTGTGAACAAGCGTCAAGCATGTAATACAAAACTGCCACACACAAATTATACTTTGTAATGTGACCACCATCCCTTGATACTTGAATCCATATTCATCCAAGTACAGCTGATGGAAGGACCCTTAGAACTAGATATTTGAATTGGGATGCACTGGCACAGAGTGAAGCGAAACAGAGTTGATTTTATTGAATGCAATCATCCTGGAAGTTCTCTGTAAATAACTCTGAGCTGAAGCCTTCTGGTTTCCATAGCAACTTTGTGTACTTGTTCCCTGGCGGTATTTCTAATCCTGCCACAGGGTACAGAACAATATCCACTTGCACTAGGGAGAGGAATGTGTAGGCAAATGACTCTGTGGTTTTCCCTTCCCATCTCTGCATAATGGAATCTACCCAATAACAACACAGTATAATTGGTATTTCTTTTAGTCCTTGCCCTTATGTTATTTAGAACAATTTACCATTGTTATTTCCTTCAACTTCCCTTAGTGTTGGTGGAAAATATTTCAAACCACCCTCAAAAAATGAGCAAAGATATTAATCACCATTATGCAAGCTTATATTTTACTGGAACTTAATTCTAAGACTCTCCTCTGAAATCCCCAGTATTATACACTTGTTCTAATGCTATTATGTCTGATCATTTTTTAAAATTAATTTATTTTATTTTTGGCCGCATTGGGTCTTCATTGCTGTGTGCGGGCTTTCTCTAGTTGTGGCGAGCGGGGGCTACTCTTCGTTGTGGTGCGTGAGTTTCTCATTGTGGTGGCTTTTCTTGTTGCGGAGCACGGGCTCTAGGCGCGCGGGCTTCAGTAGTTGTGACATGCGGGCTTCAGTAGTTGTGGTGCATGGGCTTATTGCTCTGCAGCATGTGGGAACTTCCTGGACCAGGGCTCGAACTCATGTCCGGGAAGATTGGCAGGCGGATTCTTAACCGCTGCGCCACCAGGGAAGCCCTGATCATTTTTTTAGTGTTTGTAAATCTTGTCTTCTTCCTGAAGATAGACCTAGGACAGAATCCCTATCTTTCATTTCTTATTCTTAACAGCACTTAGCATAATGTGAGCCACATGATAGGTGCTTAGTAAATGTTAACCTGTTAACTGATTCTATTCATTCACAGTCTGAGTTCCAACTCTAAGAAACTTGAGAAAATGGAAAACATAAAAAAGGCAAAGGATTTCACTGCAAAGCTAATACTTTTGGCCTCATGTTTTTCAAGTGTTGCAACACAATGATACCTTCTTATGCTGTCAGCATTTTGATAGAGTATTACCATAGGACATAGTTAATGCTGTTTTGGTGTCTTGCTCACCCTCCCTCACCCCCTCCAGCTGCCTTTACTGTTGACTGCTAAAGGCTTACAGCTACACCCCCTTTTCCAAAGAATTGCCCTCAGCTGATGGGAGCTGCCTTGCCAGGAAAGCTATGCACCCCTCCTCAATAATTGACTGCAAAGGGGCTATAAAATGCCCACTCTCTTATATTAAGGGGTGAAAATTCTTCAGAGGATCTCTGTAGAGCAGGCCATAGCTGGACTTTACCTGAGACTACATCCTTCTTCAGCTCTTTCTTTTCCTGAATCCTGCTTAACTCTCTTCCTTACTAAGTTTTTCTTGAACAGTGCTCCCTCAGTAATTGGCATACATCCCAATCCCTGTCTCAGGCTCCGCTTTTAGAGAAACCAGCCTAGGGCAGAGGATTTTTTTTTTTTTTTTTGCGGTACGCGGGCCTCTCACTGCTGTGGCCTCTCCCGTTGCGGAGCACAGGCTCCAGACGCGCAGGCTCAGCGGCCATGGCTCACGGGCCCAGCTGCTCCGCGGCATGTGGGATCCTCGCGGACGGGGCACGAACCCACGTCCCCTGCATGGGCAGGTGGACTCTCAACCACTGCGCCACCAGGGAAGCTCCTAGGGCAGAGGATTTTAAAGAAGCTCATAGGCATTAAGAAATCACAACCAAATGCTTTATAGCTTCCTGAGCTGCATGTTTTCTTATACATGTATATTTTTATATTCTGCAGTAGACTTGGCTTTTGGAGTAAATGCCCGTCTCTCGTAGGCATGGCAGGCCCCTGGTCTGGTTGGTTGCCGGGTCCTGACGTGTATGGAGCTGCCGGCTACTGGGTGGTGGGCTGGGTCCTGAGGTGGCTGGCTGCAGAGCCCCAGGGGGGTCCCAGGGCTAGTGCTATCCCACTGGTGGGTGGAACCTGGTTCTGGAGTAACTGGTTGTGGGGCCAGGTTTCCTGGATCTAGTGTCGGCATGCTGGTGGGTGGGGTCAGTTCCTGAAATGGTTGCCTGTGGGTTCTGGGATGTCCTATAGCTGGTCTGGCTCACTGGTGAGTGGGGCTAGATCCCAGGGCAGCTGGTTGAGGGGTCCAAGCTGTCTTGGAGTTGGTGTTAACCTGCTGGTGAACAGAGCTGAGGCCCAGGGGTTTCTGGGGCTAATGCCCACTGTTGTGTGATGCTGGTCCTGGGGCTGATGCTGGCCCTCTGGTAGGTAGAGCCAAGTCCTGTGGTCTCTGGCTGTAGGGACCTTGGGGTCCCGGGGTTAGTGCCGGTGCACTTGTGTGTGGGTTTGGGTCCTGAGCCCTCTGATGGACAGGGTGTGTCCCAGGGTGGCTGGGTGCTCAAGGGTTCCTTAAGGCGCCTGCCTACTGGTGGGTGGGGCTGTGTTCCTGCTAGGCTAGCTGTGTGGCCTGAGGCGTCCCAGTACTGGTGCTCACAGGCTGGTGCGTGGGGCTGGGTCCCAGTTTTGGTAAGCTAGAGGGAGGATCCCAAAATGGCACTTGCCAGCACCAGTGTCCTCCTGGCCAAACGGAGTGCCCCAGAATGGCTGCCACCAGGGGTAGCTCCAGTTGCCTGCTGCCTCTCTGGGAGACTCTACAGGATCAGCAGGTGGGTCTGGCCCAACCTCCTTTCAAATTACTGCTTCTGCTCTGGGTCTTGGACTGTGTGAGATTCTGTGTGTGCCCTTTAAGAGTGGAGTCTCTATTTCTCACAGCCTTCTGGCTCTCCTGAAAGTAAGCCCCACTGCCTTCAAAGCCAAACATTTTGGGGGCTTGTCTTCTCAGTGCAGGATCCCCGGGCTGGGGAACCTGACGTGGGACTCGAACCCCTTGCTCCCTGGGGAGAACCTCTGCAATTGTAATAATCTTCCCATTTGTCGGTCACCCACCCAGGGGTATGGGTCTTGACTATATCACATCTCTAGCCTTCCTACCCATCTCCTTGTGGTTCCTTCTTCGTATCTTTAGTTGTAGAAGATCTTTTGTGCTAGATTCTGGTCTTTCTCATCAATAGTTGCTCTGTAAATGGTTCCAGTTTTGGTGTGCCCATGAGAGGAGGTGAGCTCAGGGTCTTCCTACTCTACCATCTTGGCCATCTAGCCAAAACGTTCTGACATGAGAATTAAAAGTTGAAAAGGGTAAGTAAAATTATCCCTATCATAGGAGACATAATTGTAAACCAATAAATCATGGCAATCAAAATTTTAAGACTACTACAAATAATGAAATAATTCAACTAGGTGGCTGTATTTATAATTAATACACAGAAATGAATAGTTTTCTAGAAACAAATGACTGATATAGAATATAATGGAAGAAAATACTCCATTTATAAAAGAGAAAAAAGATAATATGTTAGGAGTAAACTTAGCAGGAACATGTAAGAAATGTATAAAATAAATGTAAAAACATAACCAAAAAACATAAAAGACTTGAACAAGTGGGCTGGCATACCATAACTTTGGAAGGAAAGTTCAAAACGATTAAGTCATCAATTCTTCTTAAGTCAATATAAAAGTAACTTCCTAAGTTAGTATATATATTTAATATATAAATTTAAAAATCCCAACAGGATCTTTTTCCAGCTTTATTGAGGTATAATTGACATATACACTGTGTAAGTTTAAGGTGTACAATGTGCTGATATATGTATACATTGTGAGATGGTTACCACAATAAGATTAGTTAACACATCCATCACCTCACACAGTTACCTTTTTTTTGGAAGTGAGAACATTTAAGATCTACTTTGGCCTTCCCCGGTGGCTCAGTGGTTGAGAGTCCGCCTGCCGATACAGGAGACATGGGTTCGTGCCCTGGTCCGGGCAGATCCCACATGCCGTGGAGCGGCTAGGCCCATGAGCCATGGCCACTGAGCCTGCGCATCCGGAGCCTGTGCCCCACAATGGGAGAGGCCACAACAGTGAGAGGCCCGCGTACCGCAAAAAAAAAAAAAAAAACTAATTTTAGAAACTTTCAATTTATAATAT
>NW_020175528.1:9389300-9449392 GCF_003031525.2 Neophocaena asiaeorientalis asiaeorientalis
AACAGGGAGAGGCCCGCGTACCGCAAAAAAAAAAAAAAAAAATCTACTTTTAGCAACTTTCAATTATACAGTACAGAATTGTTAACCAACAGGATTTTTCCAAACTAGGCAAGATGTTCTAAAATCAATGTAGAAAAATAAGCAAGTATAGCTAGAAAAGCTCTGGAAGAGTAGTGAAAAGCATTCACCTACAAGATGTTAAAATATATTATAATGCTACAATAGGATTAAAGCAGTGTGATCCTGGCATATGAAGAGTCAGAAAAATCAATGGAAAAATAGAAAGCATAAAAATGGACTCACAAGAGTTTAGTATATGACAAAAGTAGCATCTTGCAAGTTAAGAGGTACAAACTTCCAGTTTGAGTCACAAGAATGAAATGTACAGCATGGGAAATATAGTCAGTAATAGTGTAATATCTTTGTATAGTGACAGATGGTAACTAGACTCATCACGGTGATCATTTTGAAACGTATAGAAGTATTGAATCACTATGTTGTGCACCAGGAACTAATATAGTCGTTGTAGGTCAATTAATTATACTTCAGAAAACGAATAACAAACTCATAGAAAAAGAGATCAGATTTTGTAAATTTAAGTATAGTTGATTTACAATGTTGTGTTAGTTTCAGGTGTACAGCAAAGTGATTCAGTTCTATATGTATATATATATGTGTGTGTGTGTGTGTTTATATATATACATATATATGTATATATATAAACACACACACACACACACATATATATATACATATATATGTATTCTTTTTCAGATTCTTTTCCCTTATAGGGTATTACTAAATATTGAGTATAGTTGCCTGTGCTATACAATAGATCCTTGTTGGTTATCTATTATATATACAGTAGTGTATGTATGTTAATCCCAAACTCCTAATTTATCCCTCCCCCTCTACCTTTCCCCTTTGGTAACCATAAGTTTCTTTTCTATGTCTGTGGGTCTATTTTTCTTTTGTATATAAGCTCATTTGTATCATTTTTTTTTAGATCCCACATATAAGTGATATCATATGATACTTGTCTTTGTCTGGCTTAATTCACTTGGTATGATAATCTCCATGTTGCTGCATATAGCATTATTTCATTCTTTTTTATGACTGAGTAATATTCCATTATATATATATGTGTGTATGTATATATATATATATATATATATATATACACACATACACATACCATATCTTCTTTATCCATTCATCTGTCAGTGGACATTTACGTTGCTTCCATTTCTTGGCTATTGTAAATAGTGCTGCAATGAACATTGGGGTGCATGTATCTTCTTTGAATTATAGTTTTCTCCAGATATATGCCCGGGAGTGGGATTGCAGGATCATATGGTAGCTCTATTTTTAGTGTTTTAAGGAACCTCCATACTGCTTTCCATAGTGGTTGTACCAATTTACATTCCCACCAACAGTGTAAAAGGGTTCCTTTTTAAAAAGAGATCAGATTTGTGGTTACCATAGGGTGGGGGAATTGGATGAAGATGGTCAAAAGTTTCAAACTTCCAGTTATAAGATAAATAAGTACTAGAGATGAAATGTACAACATGATTAATATAATGAACACTGCTGTATGTTATATACGAAAGCTGTTAAGAGAGGAAATCCTAAGAGTGCTCATCACACAAGGAAAAAAAACTTTTTTCTTTATTTTGTATCTATATGAGATGATGGATGTTCACTGAACTTATTGTTGTAATCATTTCATGATGTATGTAAGTCAAGTCATTATGCTGTACAACTTAAACTTACACAGTGCTGTATGTCAATTATATCTCAATAAAAATGGAAGGAAAAAAGAATATAAAAAAAAGTAGCATATTGTATCAGTGGTGATGGTGTGGGGAAATAAGATAGTGTTGAATTACCCAGTAGTTACCTGAAAGAAAAAAAACTGGAGCTCTACTTTTTTACGTAGCATCATGAGAAATTAAAAATGCATCAAAGATTTAAATGTAAAAAATAGAACTATGAAAAGTTAGTTTTATAATAAGGCAAAAAGTAATGTGCAAAACAGAGTATGTAATACACTACCATTTGAGGAAAAAAGCGGGAAATCATATCTATAGGTATGATATGTGATATAGTTCGCATATACCTCAAAATCTCTGCTAATACACTCAGGAAACTAGAAAGCACCCTGGTGCCTATGGAGAGGAGACTTGAGCAGCCAGGGATCAAGGATGAGAACAGTACTTTTCACTGTATTATCATTTTTAAAAATAAATTTAATTTAGAGAACTTTTTGGTTCACAGCAAAATTGAACAGAAAGTACATAGCGTTCTCATGTACCCACATACCTACTGCCATCACACAGGACAGCCTTACCCACTATCAAAATCCTGAACTGAGAAGTATGTTTGTTACAATTAATGAGCCTACACTGATACATCATCATCACCCAAAGTCCATAGTTTACATGAGGGTGCACACTTAGTGTTGTACATTGTATAGGTTTTGACAAATGTGTAATGACATGTATCCAACATTATATTATGATATGGAATAGTTTCACTGCCCTAAAAATCCTTTCTACTCTGTCTATTCATCCTTTCCTGTCCCAACCCCTGGCAACAACTGATCTTTTCACTGCCTCCATGATTTTGCCTTTTCCAGAATGTCATATAGTTGGAATCATATAGTATGTAGCCTTTTCAGATAAGCTCTCATTTAGTAATATGCATTTAAGCTTCTCCCGTGTCTTTGCATGGCTTGATAGTTTATTTCTTCTTAGTGGGGAATAATATTCCATCATCTGGATGTACTACAGTTTGTTTACCCATTCACCTACTGAAGGACATCTTGGTTGCTTCCAAGTTTTGGCACTTACGAATAACGCTGCTATAAACATACATGTGCAGGTTTTTGTGTGGATATTAGTTTTCAGTTCATTGGGGTAAATACTAAGGATTGTGATTGCTGGATGGTATGGTAAGAATATGTTTAGTTTTGTAAGAAACTGCCAATTGTCCCCTAGAATGGCTGTACCATTTTGCATTTCTGCCAGCGATGATTTTGCTCCACATCCTAACCAGCATTTGGTGTTGTCAATGCTTGTATTATCTTTTAATTCTTTTAAAATTTTGAACCATGTGGAGGCATTAACCAGTCAAAAAATTAAGTTAGAAATAAAATCCAAAAATAAAAAGCCCAACTCAGTCCTTTCAAGAAGCCTTCTTTATCTCCCCCGGAAAGTTGACATCTGTTCTTCCACTGCATCATATATTCTTTACCTGTAGAACCTTTTATACTGCATTCCACTTATTATGTCAGTGTCAGCCTTCCCCATTAGACTAGGAGCTTTTTGATGGAGGGACAGTGTCTTAATCACATTTGAATACCCAGTGGCATAGCCCAGTGCCTTGCAGTGATTGAATAAACAACATAGGTTATTGTAGATTGATATCATTAAAAATTGCCTTGTAACAGTGAAATGATAAGTAGCCTTGAAACTCTCTTAGGAATGTAGGGAAAGCTTGAAATGATAAGAATTAGACTTAAAAATACTCTTAGTTGAAATCTAGGAACAGCTTGCTTTAGCATCTAGAGGCCCTTTTTGTTTTTCGTTTTTTCATTTTCTAGGAATTTTAAATTAATTTAGTTATCCTACTGGGTACCTAGGTCTTTGGTACCCAAATGGGATATGCTAGGTCTTTGGAAGATTTGATGATGAATGTGACCTTAAGGGATATGCCATGAGTAAGGAAGATGGTAGTTGTCTAAAATACCTGGGCCAGAAACTGTACTGTAAGATGAAGTGTGAAAAGCAGCACAAACAAAATAAATGCTATGAAAGTGAAAAGACATTTGATCTGAAATGAAGATATACTGTTTATTAACTCAGTACATATACACTGAAGCCCTACTATGTGCTAGGCACTGTTCTGTGCTGGACTATTGCAGTGAACAAGACATGGAGCTTCCAGTCTAGTGTGAATGTGTGCATGTATTTAGAGTGGAGCAACAAATAAATAAGCTTGTTTAAAGAGAATGATCAGGTAGTAGGGATAGCATGTAAAATTAAATAAGATAAAATAAATGTAGAGAAATAGGAAAGGAATTGCTTGCTAGTAATAATGGTAGGAAAGAATTAGGTTATATGCAGGGAAAACAAGTAAATAGAAAGATGACACATACCAAGGGAGAAAGAGAAAGAGAACAGTAATGTTACAAGATGAGGACTAGGGTAAAAAAGAAACAACTATGTCACAATCAGTGACAAATATATTTTAGTCCTCTGATCTCTTATATATTTCAAAGATGAAAATCAGTGATTTCAGTCTTATTTCTGTACTGAAAGTTATGGTAGTCTCCCTATTACAGTTTAACCCTTTACTTTAGTTTCCTTTTAAAGCTCTGAAATAATTACATATTTGAATTGACTTTAAAATATATTTTGATTTATGATATATTGATACATGTCATACATATTATATGATATATCCAAAATAACAAGAAATGTAATTTAATGTCACATGGTAAATAGTATTGTAAAGGAATGCTGAGTGAGTGGTGGCCCTTTACAATAATTTTTGCCTTAGGAGTACTTGCTTTGGGTTGAAAATGCTCAATGCTGGTGTGTTGAGAAAAATTTATAGCATCTTTTTTTAATATACAATTATGCTTTTATGATTGTTACTTTTAAAATTTGTCACTGAGTTCCATTTCATCTAAGAAAGCATAAATGTGTATTTGAATCACCTGATAATCCTCTTAATATATGGATTCTCATTGAGTAGTTCTAAAGTGGGCCTGAGATTTTCAGTTCTAATAGACTCCCTGGACTATACTTTAAATGGCCAGGAACTAGAAACTATATGGAGATTTTTAAAAAAGTAATTATAAAGAAAAACATATTTTGATTCAGCAGCCTCCCAAACACAAAGAAAATAAAAAGAAAATTATTATTTAAAATTTCATTAAAAATAATCTTACAAAACAGTGATTTCAATCTTGCATTCCTTAATTTTCTTGAATATGATAAAAGATATAAATAAAACAATCTATTTTGATATGACTGATACCAATAAGCATTTTTCATTTGTAAATTAATAAAAGTAAAATGAGCTACGTTCAATTTAAAATTCATGAGTTTTTAAAGTCATGTTTATTAAAAGATAATTTTTTTATCAAAAAAAGATGCAAGCTTATTTTGACCACAAAGCTTGTTTCACATTTCTCAACCCCTGAAAAGTTTAAGAACTAGTAGTCTTTGTTTTGACTATGAATAGGTATGATGATTTACTGTACTGCTACCTCTCTTGAGTAACTCTTGTTAACTGGAAGAGGCTTTCATAGAAAGCATTTGTCTGTAGTGCCAGGTTGGACCTTATGTTGCAATAGGCCAGCCTTTTGAGAATAAAAACAAGTTTGAAAAAAGGAAGTAGAGTTCTTAATTCTCAATATTCTTTCTGTCCTTGTATTATTCCTGATTCTTTTAAAGTACAGTTTTAGTTTTTTTAAGAAAGTAATTTATTACTATTTTTATTTTAACTGGAAAAACAATCACGCAGGTTTGGGCAATCCTAAAACACCTAGAGATATTTAATTAAATATAATACATCTTCATAAGTGCAGAGCTTGCAAAACAGTAAGGGATATCCTCTTAGGTCAAACAAAGAGGAAACTAAAAATCAGATCTTACAGTTTCCCATATTTGCTATTTAGCAAAGAAAAACAGGAACGGAATCAAAGACTAAAGAAGATGGACTTAACTCTAAAAGGAATGGATGATTTAGAAGTTTGGTCTGGAGATCAGCAGCATCAGTATCATCTGGGCACTTGCTGGAACTGTAGAGTCTCAGGCTCCATTGCAGCCTACTGAATCAGAATCTACATTCTAACAAGTGCCCGGGTGTTCCTATGTATAATAGTTTAAGAAGCACTGGTCTACATGATGTCATAGTTGAGGGATACTAGGAAGACTTCTCTTCACCGCCAAGTTTTTCACTCATTCATTTCAGTATCTAAAATTTCATTTTCATTTAAGGTTTTGTGGTTTTGAAAGCTACTCTATAAAACATGTATCTTTAACAAGGCTAATACTCCTGTATTCATTTACTAAAAAGTTTTCTAAATGACAGTTAGCTGGAAGCAGAGCTTTGGAGGTCTAAGACAGGTAAATTTTAGGTGTTGGAGAGCGAAGGGTAGGCTCAGATAAAGGGTACAATTCAGGCAGGACAACCAGGCATAGATAGAATGTGGTGAAATCTAGGAATAAGAGGTTGCATTACTTGCCCCAGATAATACAGGAGAGAGTCATTTGGTTTCAACTTGAGCCCTCTCTTTCGTTATACTGGCTACTTATTGTTTGCCATCTTGGTTCAAAGCTCGGGCTCTGGATATGGATGGACTTGCATTCAAATCCCAATTCCAGAGCCCAAGAGGTCTATTTCATTTCCCACCAGCTGTGTGAGTTTGGATGAGTTATTTAATTTCTTGGAACCATAGTTTCCTGATCTGTAAAAATAAACACAATAGTAGGACCTAAGGTTGTCATGAAGATTAATAAAATAACGTGTAAAAGAGCTTAGTACAGTGTTGTTGCTGCTACTGCTATTGATACTATTAGTAGTGAGGAGAGCAGGGGGAACAAGGAAAAGTCTGGGCATATTTTGAGAGCACTGGTCTCCTGGGGATAGAGAGTCTGATATGGGAAATAACAATGTTGAAAGGAAAGATTGGAAAGGTTTGAGAGTAAAGTGTGCTTAATTAAACATTTTACTTAGCACTGAATGTAAAGAGATCAATGATAAAAAGTAAAATTATGAAGTAGCAGAGAGGTAAGACAGAGAAGGAAGACTGTAAGTAAAAATGGGAGTCTAAAAATAGCAGCAATTCTAATACAATGTCTGTCTTTTTTTCCATTAACTGCTTATTACTATCTGACAAACCTAGTGCTTTAATTTTATCATCTGAACACATGCAAGTGTAATTCAGCAGTTTCCCCACATCTTTATTTTTGGAAATGAACAAACTAGTGGCAGAGGCATTTCATTAAATTGCCAAGATAGATAAGACTTTACCATAATCAGGATGGAAGCTGGGAGAATTTCCAGACTATAGAGCTCGTCACCAGATGCGAAGCCTTTTTCAAGGAAGTGAAATTGTGCGATTGATGGCTGGAATAAATTCATGCATGAAACAGGAAATAACATGCAGTGAACAGAAGAGAAATCTACAGTTAGGAAAACAAGCAATAGTGGGGGAAATAGCAGTTATAAAACACAGCTTATTGTGAACTTAACTAAAACAGAACAAACAGTAGGCTAATTAAAGTACCGTTTAAGTACCATTGTGTTGACTGGAATGTTTTATATGAACATGGATCTTTTAAACTAAATTCTAACTCTAACCACTGCCCCATTTAGTAAAATCAAACGTATCATGCTTGTCTCTTCCCTTCTGCTAGCACATGCTGTTGTTTTTTCTCCTGTATTGTGTCCAAATTGTGGAGAAAACTTTTACATTTTCATTCAAGCCACACAGATTGGGACAGTGCCCTCTCAGGTTCTCATCTTTTCTGTTGTATTTTCCGTTCTGGAGAGTTTCCTTCTCTGCCTGAAAAATGTATTTGATCTTGCAATTTTCAAGAGAGTGGCAGGGGAGGGGAGAATTTATGAAATATGAGGTGTCAGTGGCTGACAATTAAATCTCTAATATCTGCCCTTCTTTTTGAATCTAAGGAAAATAATTAGTATGGGAATTTAAGATACCATTGTAAGGGTTCCATATGGAAAAAACTGGGGGCAGGAGCTAAGGATTCCTCAGAACATAATATGTAGATGGCCACCTGCTTGATTTATGCTAAATGCTAGCTCTAAATATTAGTTTAGTTAAAATACTACAAAGGAGGCTGCTTGTAAGTGATCTCATACATTCCTGTGTATTTAATGCTACTTTTACAATAAAGATTCCTAAATTTATATCTCGTGTTATAACCACTCCTCTTTATATCCAGATGCCTCCTGGACATCTCCATTTAGATATCTCAATTATAAAATATACAAAAATGAACTTGTGCTTTTTCCTCTCCAAATTTTTCTCTTTCTTCATCACCCAGTTTTCTCTGCATCATAAATGATACCACCAGTCACCCAGCTGCTCAAACCAGAAATCTGGCAGTCATCGTTCTTTCTTTTTCCCTCATCCTTCACATCCATCATCAAATCCTTATTATTTGAACTCCAAAATAAATCTTCATTCTGACCATTTCTTTCCATCCCTACTGCCATGGCTTTGGTCCTGGCCATTCTTTTCTTCTTGGATTATTGCAACAATCTCCTGGCTGGCTTTCTTGTTTTCACTCATGTCTTTCTTCAGTCTGTTTCCTACATAATTGCAGGATGGTTCTCTTAAAGTGCAAATTAGATAATGTCATTCCCGGCTTGAAATTCCTAATTGCCCTTAGGATAGAACTAGAAACTTTCGGGAATTCTCTGGTGGTCCAGTGGTTAGGACTCGGCGCTTTCACTGCCGTGGGCCTGGGTTCAATCCCTGGTTGGGGAACTAGGATCCCACAAGCCATGTGGTGTGGCCACAAACAAGCAAAACAACAGCAAAAGAACTGGAACCTTTACTATGCTCTACAAACCTCTACATCTGTGATTCTCAAACTTATGCATTTTTAAGAATCATTTGGAGTTAAAATGCAGACTCCTAGGCCTGACTCCCAGAAAATCTGATTCTCTGCCTGGGCTGAGAATAGAGATTTCTAACAAGCTCCCAGATGAGGCTGGTCTGGCTAGTCAAGGACCACACCTTGAATAGTAATGCCCAATTAAACCTCATCTCTTACCACCCTTCCCTTACCTCACTACATTCCAGCCCCACTGGTTTCCTTATCCTCAATTATGCTAGGCTTGTTACGGTCTCAGGGCCTTTGAACATGCTTTTCAATTCATTCTGGGTGCCCTTACTAGCATTTATTCTATCTTCTTTTGATGACATCATCCTGATTTCCTTACTTCTCTCCCTTGGTGTGTGATCTGATGAAACAGTTAATTAAGGCATCAAGGGATGAACATGTGTCAGAAGATAAGCCAGTGGAAGACTCCCTCCCTGGAATTTGAACTGTGAGCAGAGTGATGAAAATGGCCAGAGTAGTAAGAATACTGATTCTGTGGGACCATAAGAGTCACCGATTATTGATCTTTACAAGACTGTACTACTGGCATCCTTTTAATGCTGGGAGTATCATCATATTCTTCAAGTAAATTGCCTTTTTTAACCTAAATTGACTAGAGTTGGTTCCTGTGGCTCACAACCTGGGAAGCCTTCTTTAAGTCTCAACTTATGTCAGCTTTTCAGAAAGGTTTCTTTGACAATATGTATAATATAGGTCCCTCCTTTAATTCTCAAATGATTTTTCTGCATATATTAAGATAAGCTTTTAGTTTAAATATATTAATATGGTGAATCATATTAATAGATTTTATAATGTTATCTTAAATTCAACATTGTTTGGTCATAGTTTTTTTGTTTTTTAAAGCTTTGCTAGTTTTAGTTTACCAATATTTTATTTGGGATTTTTGCATATTCATTCCAAGTGAGATTGGCCTATGATTTTTCTTACCTGTATTGTCTTTGTTCAGTTTTGGTATCAACAGTATACTGCCCTCATGGAATTAGTTGAATAGTTTTCACTTTTTATTCTATGAAATGGTTTGTAAAACTTTTATTATCTCTTCCTTGAAGGTATGGTGAACTTACCTTTAAAACGTTCTGGAGTTGATTTTTTGAGGGAAGGGTTGTAGATTTTTTTAAAAAAATAAATTTATTTATTTATTTAGGGCTGCGTTGGGTCTTTGTTGCTGCGTGCGGGCTTTCTTAGTTGCGGCGAGCGGGGCCTACTCTTCGTTGTGGTACGCGGGCTTCTCGTTGCGGTGGCTTCTCTTGCTGTGGAGCACGGGCTCTAGGCGCGCAGGATTCAGTAGTTGTGAATCATGGGCTCTAGAGCACAGGCTCAGTAGTTGTGGCACACGAGCTTAGTTGCTCCGAGGCATGTGGGATCTTCCCAGACCAGGGCTCGAATCCGTGTCCCCTGCATTGGCAGGCAGATTCTTAACCACTGCGCCACCAATTTTTTTTTTTTTTTTTTTGAGTGCTACTTCAATTTCCCTAGCCTGCTTAGGTTTCTTATATCTTCTCGGGTGTTTAGGTAAATTAAAACTTTTTTCCTAGGAAATTGTTTATTTGGTATTTTGGGGGGGGCCATTTTTTCATATTTATTATTTAAAGTTGTTCATAGTATTTTCTTAGAATTTAAAAAAATACTCTATCAATAGTTGATACCTAATATTATATTTTGGTCGTATAACATGGGCTGTATGCCATGTATCCTTTTACATTTGTTGAGATTTGCATTATAGCATAATATGGTGCTATTTTGGGAAAGAGTCCATATGTGCTTGAAAAGAATATTTACAGGGTTGTCTACATGTTCTGTGTGTTGTCTAAATATTCTATATTTTTACTAATGTTTTGTCTGCTGGATTTATTGGGTACTTAAAATGGTGTATAAAATTCTACTTTGATTGTGATTTGCCAACTTTTCTTTGTAAGCTAGTCAATTCTTGCTTTATATTTTGAGGCTATGTTTCTAGATGCATACTGGTTCAAGATGGTTATAACTTCTTTGCAGATTTTTCCACTTATCATTCTTTCATAGTTCTATTTATCCTGAATAACAATGCTTTTGACTTCAGGTCTGTTCAAACACTAGCTTTCTTTTGGTTGTTACTCCCTTTGCATATCTTTCCCCCTCATTTTACTATCACTTTTTGGTGTCCTTTAAGTTTTTGTATTATGTCTTGTTAAAAAGAATACAACGGACAATCTTTTAATTGGCAAGTTTACCCCATTTATCTCTTTTAGAGATTATTGATGATTTCCTCTATCTCATTTTGTATTTGCCATTTACAACACTTTTAATTTGCTCCTTTCCCATCCCTACTCCCCTGTTTTCTATTGAATAATTATGTTTTCTTCATTCCCATTTTTACATCTACTTGTTTGAAAATTATATTCAACTTCTTTGCTCTCCATACTTTCTTGCATCTCACCCCTTATTCCTGGGTTCAATTTTCAACTTGTTGAAGACATCCTTTAGAAGTTCTTTCAATAAAAGTGTCTCAGGAATAAATGCTGTTTTTCCTCTGAAAATGTCTTCATTTGCCTTCACTTTTAAATGGTAGCTTAACTTGGCACAAATTCTAGGTTGACAATTGCAATTATTTTATTTTAGTATTTGAAGATATTTCATTGACTCCTAGTTTCTTTTGTGGCTATTGAGAAGTCAGCTGCCATTCCTTTGTATTTTATTTTTCTTTGATTATTTAAGAACTTCTGTTTTTCTTTGATCTTCTTTAAATTTCACTACAATGTACCTAGTTATGAATTTATTTTTTGTTTCTTTAGGGTATATTCCTGGATGGGAATTGCTATGTCATAGAAAATGTTATTTTCCAGCCTTTTCAGATAATGCCAAGTTGTTTCCCAAAATGACTGTCTTGATCCACATTCCTGAGTTCCTACATCTTTATATTACATTATGTCATCTGAATTTTTGCATGCTTATTTTGTAATAACTTTGTCAGCAAATAGAGTGAGACTGCTTCTTAGTGAACCAAATAAGAAAGGAAAAGTTGAAATTGTATGTCAGTCATTTTATATATAAGACCGGGAAGCAACTCATCTCAAGGGAAACAGTGACCAGGTCATTTTTTAAGGCATTTAGACTTAAACAGAACTTCTTTTGTTTGTTTTTTTGGTCTGACCTTTCTCAATTCCTTAAACTTTGTTGAAAAATCCTTTTGATATCTTTTTTTGTGCGTTCTGAACTTTTCACTTATTTTCTTACAAGATGAATTTATTCATTAGCTTAGAATTTGGTAAAGAAATGGGAGACTTTCTAATCTTCGGCCCAAAATTCCCTGAGACAATTTTTAGAAGTTCTGTTTAGTACTTTTTCAAATGTGTGTATTCCATACATATATGGATTCCTATGGATTCTTTATGGATTCTATTTCTTCTTTTTCACAGTAATAATTTTATTTTTTTCTTTTCAAAATGAAAGTATTGTTTTATCTGTCTAAAATTACTTTTTTCTGGTTATAAATATAATAAAGCCTAGAGTAATTTTAATGTCTCTAGTTGATCTCAGTGATTAAAGAAACTGCCTGCATTTTCATTATTCAGGGAAAACTACTTCTAAACCATTTTAGACAATTAGGTAATTGGGTGTCTTGTCTTTTTAGTTGTTGTTGCTGTCTTACAATATATTGGAGGTAGGAAATTCTACAATTTTATATGCTATTTGTACTTTTAGGAGGATATAAAAAATAAAAAACTGTCAGACACAAAGTCCTAATTTTCTTTTGTCTTTCCAAGGAGGTAATTAGTGGCTATTAGTATCATGTGCCATATTAACCCTTCCTGCTCTTGAAAACCATAATTAAGATGTCTATCAACCTTACTGTCTAACCTACTTAAAAAAAATTAGTACATTTTCCCAATCTGTTTTCTTTTGGTTTGACTTCATTCATCACAGTGGGGAGAATAAATGCTTCTGCAGGGTGTAGCACAATTCTTCTGCCTAAATGCAGTACAAATAACACATTACCTTGTTTGTAACTGAAAGAACTATACCTATTGTGATCTGAAGAACAGAATAAAGTCAGATTAAAATGTTCTGTACTCAACATGTCTTTATTTAAGGAATGAACAAAACTTTTTTTTTTTAACCTGTAAAATGTGGACGTTATTTTTTACTTTTTTCAATGTCATGCAAGAAATCTCTGATTTAATATAAAGCCAATTTCAGATAATTTAATGAAGAAATGCTTATAGAGATACTCTAACTATGCTTACACTAGCCTTCATAGTAATATTCCCAATTCTGACTTTTACTTATGACTTTCTTAAAGGCAGGACTGTATTAAGTATTGACTATCTTTACAACTAATGAAAGTCTAAGGATATATAGAATATATAGTCAAAGGATACACAGAATAGGAAAGTACCTTTGAAGGCCTTTACTTACTTTAGTGTAATTTGATTTAAAGGTCTTTTGTATTTAAATTTTGAGTAGGTAATATTCAAAAGGTTTAAAATTCTAAAGGCACAAAAAGATACACAATAGGGAGTCTTCTTCCTATTCCTCAGGTCTCCCCAGATCAGTCAAGGTTACAAGTTACAGCCAAGCGTATTCTACAGGTGTTCTAAGTGATAGCTTCCTGTCGCTCCTTTGTCTAAAAGATGAGGTTGAAGGATGTGAAGCCTGTAATGGGCTCTTAAAGACGCCTTATTTTGAAGCAGAAGCAGGGCCAGAATCTAGGTTTCCTGACATTCTAGTTCATAACTCTTTGTAATCTTTGCAGTAAGCCACATTACCTCTTTAAAATTTTTAGTTGGTAACTGGTTAATCAGTATGGATGTTCCACTCCGGGTAATTTAAGTTTAAAAGTAGCTTGGTTTGAAATTGGAATACCTGGGGTGCGGAGGTCTTACCAGAAAGGCGGTAGGGAACGAGATTTTTTGGTTCATTAAAGGATGCAAGGGTTTTAAAAGGCTGACCTAGGGTTTAATCACACTGTTTGACTTTTGCTGAGTCTAGGGGATGGCGCGCGCGTGTTAGGCCCAGAGTGCTGACGTCAGCACGGGTCCCACTCAGGCGTCGGGGAACTAGTGTTCAGCGCTCGGGCTGCTCGCACCTCTAACAACGCGACTCGGACTTTAAGGCGTTGGCCTTGGCCCCATCCATCTCGATCTCTGCCTGGACACGGTGCGGAAGGGATGAGGCCTCGTCCACACCTCTTCTGCGGGTCGGGTGAGTGCGGTGCAGGAAAGCGGCGAGACGACGCCAAAGCCAGGCCCGCCGAGGGGTAGCCCGCCAGCTGGGCCTCGGGATGCTTCGGCCCAACAGCCAGAACGGGCTAGGCCAGCTAGCTCTGGCCTCTCGGTCCGATCCCCTTCTGACCCCACGGCCTCCACTCCTGTGGGGCGCACGGCAGGCGGCAGTATTCCACAGCCAATCCCCTCAGCCATCATACCCCTTTGCCCGCCAAAAGCAGATCCTTCAGCCTCGCTCCAGAAGCTCGCCCCACCCTGCCCTGCCCTTCCAGAAAGGACCAGTCACGAGGCCAAGAACGCGACTCCGCGGACTGGACATCTCTCCGAGCTGGACCTGAGCAAGCAGCTAGACTCGGCGTGAGACTGGGAAGGAGCCTTAGCGAGCAGCTCTGTGGCCCAATGGTTTTCATCTACCTTCGGGTGCGGACCAATGAGGCGCGCGGGGCGGGACTTCCGCCTCGCCTCGGTGTTGTCGTTTCTGCTCCGACTCCAGGCAGTGGGGGTCGGTGAGAAGATTCAATCATGAAGTCGCGGTAGGGACTTCTGCAGCGACGCGGCTGGCGAGCGCATTTGTGTTGCGGGGTCAGGCTTCCAGGTAAGAGCCTCTCCCGCGTCGCAGCGGCCGGGCGGCGGGTTGTTCCCCGTGGGGCCTGGCCGAGAGAACACACCCCCTCTCCGGCCCTGGAGCTCCGAGGCGGCTCCGCCGCTGAGCCCTTGGCTGCTCCTCCTCAGGCTGGGCGCGGAAGAAACTAGGTGTTTTTTTTTTTTTTTTGCAAAAGGTAAAATAAAAAGCCCTGCTCTCGGAGGGCCGAGTTCCCCTTGCATTCCCACCCCATGAGTTTGTGTATATCTGAAGTTGTTGGGTTATTCGTTCTGCTTCTTACATTCCCCTCTGGAGGTGGCTGGAACCTGGGAAGACGTTCGGAGGGCTTCTCTTGGTCCAGCACTTGCCGCAGCGTCCCCGGGCGAAGTCACTCGACTTTAGTTGAGGGAACTCTTTAGTTTTTGGAAAAAAGAGGGCAGGCGCCTCCTTTCTTTCTAACCTCCCCCCACCCCTACCCCGGAAGCTGGATAGAAGGTGGGACGTGACTCTCTTAGGGACAGATACCGCGTCCCTGCCCCCTTAAAGCTGGAAGCTCTCCCTTATTGAGTTGACCCGCACTGATAAAAGAACTCTGTCCCAGAGAGGGAGTGGATCGACACCGAAGCCAAGCGATCCCAGAAGCACTCACGCGTATTTGGTGGCAGCCACTGAGTGTTCTCTGCCAGCGTTTTGGTAAATTCCTCCACTTTGTTCTAATCTGGCAATAGTATATCTCCAAAACTATCGTTTCATCTTCAGTTTCAGCACCGTGGGCAGCTGCTCAGGTCCAGTGTTGCTGCCCCACACTTGTCAACTCTTGTCAGTGATGCAGCAGGAACAGTGAAAACTAATGCATTCCTTTCAACAATGATCTGTTGTTCTCCAAGGAGAACATCTGCAGTTTTCGATACAATATAAATAGCTAAGATGGGTGTGCCGCCGAAGAGTTCTAGTTAGAGAAACATCAATTCAAGGTTTAAGGAAGGGCTTTCAAGGATTTAATCTATTTAAGGACAAATTTTAATGGGTCGAGGAGATTAGCTCCACTTCATAGTAGCAAAACTGGACTGTGGTAGCAGTTTAAAAGAACTTTAAACAGGAGGTAAGAAGTGTGCAGGGCCCATGGGGATTTGGGAATCAATTTAGTGCATTGGCATTCACATTAGAAAGAAAGAAAAAAGTATCAGAGAATATCCTATGGAGTAAGAGTAAATATTATTTCATGAAGCTTTTGTTTCAGGTTTTTAAAAAGAATGTATGAGTGTGAAGAGGAAGATGTAAATGTATACCATATCATTGTGGATTATGGCAAAACACTGTATCCTGAATTTGGGAGTCAGGCCGGGTTCACCCTTCAGTTCTGCCACTTACTAATTCTGTGATATTATCTGTAAATAAGGGAAGGAGTGTAAGAATTAATTGAAATAAAATATGTCTGTTTACATAGTTAAGCCTCAAAGTAGTTGTTTTTGTTGTTGTTGACTTTTGGAAATGTTTGGCTAGAAGCCCAGTTATTTCTCTCTGTGTCAGGAATGACAACTGGTTTAATAATATATTTTTTATCTCTCCCTTTATTTGAAGCCAGCAGCTTCATGTCTCCATGTGTAATAGTAAATCATGTGGACAAAAATGTTAATTTGCAAGGTTTAATATTGAAGGATTTGGAGTAAGTTCTCATCTATCCCTGTTTAAAGCTCATTTCTCTCACGCATTTTGCAGGGGCCTAAACTGTTATTAGCATTCAGCACCCTTCCTTTGATATTTTTCTGCATCCCAGAATAACATAGATTTATCAGAAGTTTTTTTTTCTTTTTAAATATTTGATTGCCATCTTGCCTGCTTTTTTAATCAAGATTTTGCCAAGGGTGAACAAGGTATTAAATGATAGGTTTTTTTGATTTTATTTTATTTATTTATTTTTGGCTGCTTTGAGTCTTCGTTGCTGCGCGCGGGCTTTCTCTAGTTGCAGCGAGCGGGGGCTATCTTTCGTTGTGGTACTTGGGCTTCTCATTGCGGTGGCTTCTCTTGTTGTGGAGCACGGACTCTAGGCGTGCGGGCTCAGTAGTTGTGGCTCGCGGGCTCTAGAGCGCAGGGTCAGTAGTTGCGGTGTGTGGGCTTAGTTGCCCCACGGCATTTGGGATCTTTCCGGACCAGGGATCGAACCCGTGTCCCCTGCATTGGCCGGCGGATTCTTAACCACTGCACCACCAGGGAAGCCCTATCAGAAGTTTTTCAGACACTAATTTCAGCAAAGTAAGGGCAGGACTAAGGGAATGATAGGTTTATCTCTTCGAACTAAATTGGATAGGAAGGCATTTTATGTTTTATAGTTTTTGCCATAAAGACGTATGAAATGAAATGGCTTGGTCAAATATCATGGTATGCTTACTTCATGTTGGTATGACCTGAAAACGGTTGGTGTTTAAGTAAAAAGTATGATTTTGGACATTTTAAAATCTGGGAATGTTTAGCAGAAGTCAAAATGAGTTCAGATCAAAATAGTATTTTGTACTGTTTGACGTATTACTGCCATATGGTATTGCACATAGTAGTTTCACATGACATAAAAAAGGGAAGAAAGTAAGCATTGTTAGTTTTCTCAAAAGAAGAAACAGAATTAATAGACATTTCTTTTAATTAGAGCATCGTGGGTAATCATTGTTTAAAAATTCATGTATTCTGCAAATATTTACTAAGCATATATAAAAAAATACGAAGTTTTTATAATCCTTTTACAGAAAAGTTAATTTAGAACAATGAGAACATATAATTGGTATTGTCAGTTTACATATCATAGTACAGAGATAACAATAACAGACATAATAACTAACATTGATTGTTTACTATAGGCCAAACAGTTCTAAGCACTTAATATTGTCTTGTAATCCTCTTTTTATAGATGGGGAAATGAAGGCATCGAAAATACATAACTTTTTGAGTTCACACAGGTGGTTAGTGGAGCAACTGGAATTTGAACCTAGGCATCTTGACTATAAAGCCTGTCTTGTATCATGTTTTATTTAAAAATACAGAATACTGTGGGGTTATTTTGGTTTCTTTACTTGCTGATGTGGATGACCTGGGGTGAGCTCCTTTGGCCCTTGGGTTCCTCAACTCCTTCCTCAAAAATATAGTATTAAGCCATTATATTTTTGTGGGGATAAGGATCATTTGTAAGGCCCTAGACAGAATATGTGTTCAATAAATCATATGCCTCAGCCTTTTTCCTTTCATACTGAGGATGTGGCCATTTGGAAAATTTTTTAGCAACTAGAGGAGGATGGGAGAAGATTTTAACCTCAGGACACTGCTGAAGCAAAGGTATAGAAATAGGAAAGCAGAGGATGTTTGCCAAGGTAGTATGTTTAAGGAACAGGCTGGTAAAGGTAGATGGATACAGATTACGGGAATACTTAAAGGAACCAGGTTAAGAATTTTGTACCTGATTCTTACTTGAGAAGAACCCCTCCTTATAAATATTAATCTGGAACTAAGTCCAGTGAAGGAGTGGAAGCCTGGAGGTGGGAATGTCATGGAGTTTGATTACAGTTGAGGCTGGTTGAGGCAGGAAGTAATGATGGTGGGATTGTTGTAAAGGGTATAGAATTGAGAAATGTTAACATTGACATTGTGAAATGACATAAGTATGGGCCTTATTTTGGGGAGGATATTATGATGAAGAACAGATGTTGGAGGAAGGGGATTTAGGAGAAGGATTTATGATACAGTCTTTGGTTTTGGAGCAGAGGGTTTGTTCAGATGTTTGGAAATGTAAGATGGAAGGTGGGAGCTCTTTGTATTCCATAAAAAGGTAAGAGACCAATTACTCACATGGTGAGGAAATGGTCTAAAGCAATCATCCCCCTGTGGGTCAAAGTTTCACAGGAAGGATGTGACTCCAGAAGGTCCTCAGAAATGCAGATTTCTTACTTGTGGTAGGGTTGTATCCATTATTTTTCCCTGTAACATATTCCTGGGAGGACAGGAATAAGGTCGTGGGGAGGGAAAATTTTGGAAACCTAGCAAAGCTCTCATTTATTATTTCAAAAGAGAGCCAGTAAATTGGAGCCTAGGGATTCTCACATTAAGAACTGGAAAGACGCTGTGATTTTTATACAGTGCCAGACATTTAAACACACATGTTGAATGTTGAATTGTTGGAACGTCTCCAGAGTTTTTATTTGTGTCATCCCCTTTGTTACCCTGAATTGATTAATAGGATAACTTTTAAAACCAGAGAGTCTGTGTGCTTGTTATGGGGCAGCAGTGAAGAGGCGACCTAGATAGATTGTATTTTACTTATAGCTGAGACTGTGGGAGAAGAACCTCAAAGGATGAGAGGAGAAGGTGTGGTAGGAAGAATAGAGATTCTGTGACTGAATCCTTGTGCCACCCATTCTCTGGCTTGTTTACTCATTCTGTAAAATGATGATGATGACCAATCAAATAAAAAATTGGATATTAGGCACAAGCATTAGGACAAGGAAAGTTTACATATTCTGTCATCTGTCACACCATTGTTGGAAATGTTACTTAGATTCTACTACTTACACATTTTTCTATAGCATTCTTCACTCAACAAGTATTTATTTAGTATTTTCTATGTCAGACACTGTTCTAGGCATGCAGACTACATTAGTGAACAACAACAAAAAACAAAATCCTTGCCCTCATGGAGCTTATTTTCTAGTGAGAGAAATAAGGTTTATTATATTTTATTTTTTAATAAATTTACTTATTTATTTATTTTTGGCTGTGTTGGGTCTTCGTTGCTGAGTGCGGTCTTTCTCTAGTTGCAGCGAGTGGGGGCTCCTCTTCGTTGTGGTGCGCGAGCTTCTCATTGCAGTGGCTTCTCTTGTTGCGGAGCACAGGCTCTAGGCGCGCGGGCTTCAGTAGTTGTGGCATGTGGGCTGAGTGGTTGTGGCTCACGGGTTCTAGAGCGTAGGCTCAGTAGTTGTAGCACACGGACTTAGTAGCTCCACGACATATGGGATCTTCCCGGACCAGGGCTCGAACCTGTGTCCCCTGCATTGGCAGGCAGATTCTTAACCACTGTGCCACCAGGGAAGCCCAAGGTTTATTTTAATAGTGGAAAGTAATTCGATTTTTCTTATACTATGTATTTATAAAATCACAATTCTAAACAGATAACAATAAGAGTACTATACCAGATTGTAACTAATTTTGTAGAGCACTTTAAAGGAAGGGACTATATCATGCTGACTCATGTATGTCTCCCTATTTACCCTTTTCCCAATGAAATGACTTAGATGTATTTAATATTCAGCAAATGTAGGTACTCATTAAATATTTATAATGGAGAGAAGAAAGTTGTGTTAAGGCAAGGGCCAGATCTTAAAGATAAAGAAATCAGTTAAGTGTAACAAGTATTAAGGGCTCATGTCCTCACTAGATTGAGGGTAGGAAGAAAGAGAAGTGTGCTATGAATTGCAGTACATGGCTTGCCTATGAGGTTGAAGTGGAAATAAGGTTATATTGTAGCTGAAAGCATCACCATTTAGGGACTCTGGGTATCTGGGTGTTCTCCAACTTGCCCAATAATTAGCTGTGTGACTTTGCATGAATAACTCGACCTCTCAGTTCATTTCCTCATTTGTAAAATGAGGAATTTTCCTGTTAAAATAGTCTTTTAAGACAAAATGTCTATTGCAGTTTCACTTTACTAATGTAGACAAAACAGAGCTGATCATGAGCTTCCATTGAATAATAATCAGACTAAATTTATGCTTTTAGTTAACAAACTAGATGTTTAAAAAATGTCTACAAAATTAATGTTATCTATTTGATGTTATTTACTAGTAAGACTACATCGTAATTTTAAAAAATAAAGCAAAATATAACCTCATATGTGGTTTCCCCTTTTGCCATTATGAAGGAAAAATAAGCCACAGTATTTTAGACCCCAGTAATGGATCTTACCAGTTGTCCATACTTTCATACTTTAATTTTACAACAGCCTTTGATTATTGTGCTAGGTGCTGAGTATACCAAATCTGAAACTGTATGGTCCCTAACTTCAAGGAGTGATGAACAAATTAAACGTTTTGTTACACCGCGGTGGCACAGAGAAGGCACATAATGAGAGGCTGACAGAAAAGAAAGTTCAAGTGGTTAGAGAAGAAAGACTAAGGAGGAATGGCAAGGGACAAAGCTGGAAACATAGACAGAGACAGTTTATGAACTTTCTGTGCTAAGTCACAATTTAGTTTTGAACTTTATTCTGAAAGTTGTATAATCTGTTAAGGAATTTTATGCAGGGAGTAACATGATCAGGCTTTTAAAATTTTATTTATTTATTTATTTTTGGCTGCGTTGGGTCTTGGTTGCTGCGCGCGGGCTTCCTGTAGTTGTGGCGAGCGGGGGCTATTCTTCTTTGTGGTGCACGGGCTTCTGATTGCAGTGGCTTCTTTTGTTGCGGACCTCGGGCTCTAGGTGCGCGGGCTCAGTAGTTGGTGGCGCACGGGCTTAGTTGCCCTGCACAGGAAGATGTGGGATCTTCCCGGACCGGGGATCAAGCCCATGTCCTCGCCATTGGCAGGCGGACTCTTAACCACTGCACCACCAGGGAAGTCCTGATCAGGCATTTTTATATCTACCTTTACATTCCTTTTAAGAGAACGATCCATGAGGAAGATATTTATGTTATTTCCAGTTATTTCAACTGTGTAGTCCTGCTTGAGGAAATCTGTCTTTTAACTCTGAAATACAAAGTCTGAGGAACAGTGTTAATTTTGTGGTTTTAGGGTATCAGTAACGATGAAATATTTGAACATTAAAACATTTATATGTTCACAGCCACATTAATGTAAATTGAGAAGACAACTGAAAATTTAGGGTATTCTGCTTATTGAAATGAGAGAGCTTCCAGTCAGATACAAGAATTATAATTTAGAATCATTTCTGAGGGGCTAGAGATTTGTCGAAGTTTAATTGATTGAATATGACTCTAGTTCAGGCTCATTTTCTTTTTGTTTTTTTTTGTGGCACGTGGGGCTCTCACTGCTGTGGCCTCTCCCGCTGCGGAGCACAGGCTCGGGACGTGCAGGCTCAGCGGCATGGCTTATGGGCCCAGCCGCTCCACGGCATGTGGGATCTTCCCGGACCGGGGCACGAACCCGTGTCCCCTGCATCGGCAGGCGGACTCTCAACCACTGTGCCACCAGGGAAGCCCCAGGCTCATTTTCTAATGATCAAGATATCCAGTTAAACTTTTAGAGGCAATGAGGGGAAATAATCCCACCTGATGATAGGTGAATATTTCTAAATCAAGTCATAAGAGAGTAGGAGTTGAATTTCTACTTTGCTTAGATGTAAAACAACTCATTAAATATGAAGAGTAGTTTATTTGCCTAATTAATGTGCTTGTAATTTACGTTTGACCTTCAAAAAGGAAGAACTGTGCTTGTAATTTGTACATTTACATAACATGTATTATAAATATTAATTGCTTAAAATTTTTTGAGGTGAAACTCATACAGCATAAAATTAACAATCTTAAAGTGAATAATTGGGTGGCATTTAGTAAATCACAGTGCTGTGCAACCACCACTTCTGTCTAGTTCCAAAACATTTTTATCACTCAAAACTAAAACCCCATACCTATTCACCATTCTCTGCTGCCCCCAGCCCCTGGCAGCACTAATTTGCTTTCTGTTTCTATGGGTTTACTGGATATCTCACTTATTCTGGAAATCTCATATAAATGGAGTCATACAATATGTGAACTTTAACATCTGGCTTCTTTCACTTAGCATAATGTTTTCGAGGTTCTGCAATGTTGTTGCAAGCTGCATTATTGTATGTATGAATACTTCTCCCTTTTTACAGCTAAATAATTTTATTGTATGCATACACCAGACTTTATCCATTCATCTGTTGAAGGACATTTGGGTTCGTTCCATTCTTTGGCTATTGTGAATATTGTTGCCCTGAACATTCATTTACAAGGGTTTTTCTGAGTCCCAGTTTTCATTTCTTTTGGGTATATATAAGGAGTGGAATTGCTGGATCATATGGTAATCCTATGTTTAGCTTTTTGAGGACTTACCAAACTGTTTTCCACAGTGGCTGAACCATTTTACATTCCTACCGGCAATGTACTAGGGTTCCAATTTCTCTTCATTGTCACCAACACTTGTTCTTTTCCAGTAAAAAAAAAAAAAAAAATTAATGCTGTTGCTATCCTTGTGTCACGATGAGGTGATAGCTCACTGTGTTTTTTTTTTTTTTTTTTTGCGGTACGCGGGCCTCTCACTGTTGTGGCCTCTCCCGTTGCGCAGCACAGGCTCCGGATGCGCAGGCTCAGCGGCCATGGCTCACGGACCTAGCCGCTCCGCGGCATGTGGGATCTTCCCGGACCAGGGCACGAACCCGTGTCCCCTGCATCGGCAGGCAGACTCTCAACCACTGCGCCACCAGGGAAGCCCTCACTGTGGTTTTGATTTGCATTTCCCTAATAACTGATGATGTTGAACATCTTTTTATGTGGTGGTTTGGCCATTTGTTTATCTTCTTTGTAGAAATGTCTATTCAGACTTTTTGCCCATGTCTAAGTTGGGTTGTTTGTCTTTTTATTATTGAGTTGTGTTTTTATGTATTCTGGATACTAGACCCTTATCAGACGTATGATTTGCAGATATTTTCTTCCATTTTGTGGGTTGTTTTTTCACTTCCTTAATAATATCCATTGACGCATAAAAGTTTTAAATTTTGAAGAAGCTCAATTTATTTATTTATTTTCGTTGCTCATGCTTTTGGTATCATGTCTAAGAATCCATTGTGGAATCCAAGGTCATGGGGATTTATTCTTATATTTTCTTCTAAGAGTTTTATCATATTAGCTCTTATATTTAGGTCATTGAACTATTTTGAGTTAATTTTTGCATATAGTGTGAGTTTAGGGGTACAACTTCATTGTTCTGCATGTGGTATACGTTGCTCCATTACCACTTGTTGAAGAAAGTATAATATTATTTCCTCATTGAATGATTTTGGTACCTTTATTGAAAATCAATTGGCCATAGAAGTATAGGTTTATTTTTGGACTCTCAATTCTATTCCTTTGGCCTATATGTCTGTCCTTATGCCCATACCACATTGTTTTGATTACTATAGCTTTATAGTAAGATTTTGAAATTGGGAAGTGTGAGTCCTCCAGCTCTGTTCTTCTTTTTTTAAAATTGTGTTGACTATTCAGGGCCCCTTGCAATTCCATATGAATTTGAGGATTGACTTCACCATTTCTGCATAAAAGGCTATTGGAATTTTGATAGGGAATGTATTGAATCTGTAGATTACTTTGGGTAGTATTGCCATCTTAACAATATTTAGTTTTCTTTTTTTCTTTTTCTTTTTGGCTGCGCTGTGTGGCTTGTGGGATCTCAGTTCCTTGACCAGGGTCCCCCCACTCCTCCACGCACTCCCCCCCCCTTCTAGGGACATTGGGGACATCTAGTGGTGCTCTGCCTCAGCCATGTGCCCAGAGTAAACAGGCCTTCACTGATCCTGCAGTCCCAGTCTAGACCTGGTGACCACCTTGCCATGGCCCTTCTGAAGTGGACACCATGTACCTCAGGCCTCATGCCTCCAGTGCCTGGCTGGACCTCTACGTGCCTGCCCACCAACCTTGGCTTGCCTGTACCCCAGGAAGTTGTTTCCTGCAGTTCTCTTGACATGGATACTGTGCATTATAGGCCTTGTGCCTGCAGCAGTGTCCTGACTACCTCTGCACACCTGCTCACCAGCCTCAACAGCTGCACTCCAGAGAATTGTTTCCTGCTAGTCTGGCAATGTTGGACCTGCTCTGGTTTGGACAATCCAGTGAAATTCTCTGTTATCTAGCATGCTGCAACCATAGCTTCTCCAATGAGAAACTCCAGCCTTGAGGAGAGGGGACCCTTCTTCCAAGTTTATCCTTTTTGGGTACTCTCCCTCAGCCTTATTTTTCCCATCAGGACTTAATAATTATTTATCTTAAAAAAATTAAAAACAGCTTTATTGACTTATAACTGGCATATAATAAACTGTACATATTTATTTATTTACTTTTGGCTGCATCGGGTCTTAGTTACAGCACGTGGGCTCTTCGTTGAGGCACACGGGCTTCTCTCTAGTTGTGGCATACGGGTTTTCTCTCTCTAGTTGTGGCATACGGGTTTTCTCTCTCTAGTTGTGGCGCGCGGGCTCCAGCGCTTGTGGGCTCTGTAGTTGTGGTGTGCGGGCTTAGTTGCCCCATGGCATGTGGGGTCTTAGTTCCCTGACCAGGGTTCAAACCCGTGTCCCTTGCATTGGAAGGCGGATTTTTTTACCACTGGACCACCAGAGAAGTCCCAGACTGTACATATTTAAAGTTTATGCTTATTAGCTTTGACATATTTATATAACTCTGAAACCATCACCATAATGAAGTTAATGAACATACCTATTGCTCCCAGAGGTTTCCTCATGCCCCTTTGGAATCCCTCTCTCTTGCCTCTTGCCACCCCTCATTATATCTTTATAGTTACTATCCTATCATAGTTTAATTATTATTTGTGTTAAACACTCTGTTTAATTTACTATAGTTTCTCACTCCTGACTGAACTGTTGATATAGGGTTGGTGCCTGGAGTGGTTACAGGAAATAGACCTAAAAATTTGAGGTTTTGGTATTGCTTTGGTCATGCCTTTGGACCTGAGCACAGTGCTGAGTTCTTTACCAATGGAAAGGGGATGCTAGTAATCCATGGCATCATAATTAATAAGGGTATCATCTCTGACAGATTGTGATATATTGCCAATTGACCCAAATGCCTGAGAGCCCACATGGCTGCTACATTTGACCTTTACAGCAATAATGATAACTATAAGGACTGTAGTGTAGGACGGAATCTTTTGAGTGTAATTGAGTCCTTAAGGAGAGAAAATGATGGCTTGGATTTAACTCAGAGCTGAAGATCTGCCCTTTTTTTCACTAGTTTTTTATTGCACACTTCACTTAAGAAGAAATAATTTCATCTTCTCCAGGTTGTGAATAGACTTGTGAATTATAAAACCTTGTGGCTTGCTCATTAATAAAACATTGTTTTTTTTTTTTTTGTATGAGAGTAATGCATGCTTAGAGAACTTGAATAGGTGGAACAGATTTCTGTTACGATTTCTGTGTGTTTTCTTCTAGGTTTTTGTTTGGTATATGTTACATAAAATGAAATAGGCTTTAGAAAGTTTTGTTTATTCTGAAATATGCAGATAAATATTAAAAAGAATCATATAGAGTCCCCCACCCAGAGTTTACATGTACATGTTAACAAATTGTTTTGTTTCATAGTATCTATGCATCTTTTTAATGTATACGTGAAATATTTTTAATGTTACTATAGAGAGGCCAGGAACAGAGTCTTGTGGTGATAGTTTAAAGAAACAGTTGTAATCATCAGTGGGAATGGCATAACTTGATCTAGCACCCCATACTGTTCCACCATTAATATAGTAGGCTAAATGTCATGCTTAACACCCAAACTGTGTATGGGGCATTGGGCATGCTCGGCTTTTTGTTCACAAATTATGCATAAATTAAAGAAAAAGGGATGGGGGTGGGGATAATGGGTAAGGGAATAAGGGAATTGGTTCATTTATTCTGGTACTTACACATAGAAATTGAGTCCCCTAAAATAGGAAAACTGGAATGATATGGGAAAAGGTTTTTCCCTGCATTGTTTTTGTTTGTTTGTTTTTGTTTTACTTGGTAAGGTTGTTCTGAGGATTAGATGGAGGAACATTCACATTAAATGCTTAACAGAGTGCCTGGCTCCAAATTGATAAGTTCTGTACCAATTTATTTATAGTGGTGGTACTGATTTTTGTGTGAAGCATCATAAAAAAAATTCTGGTTCAGGAGATTGATACTTTGAAGTACACTGGGCATGATATTTTTGATAACCTAGAAAACCAGAATTTTATGGCATGTTTCCCTAAATGATGCTTAAGATTCTAATATTATGAAAGCAATTCATTGTCAATTGTCTTTTCCTTGTTTGCTGCATGACTTCTTGCTGGGGTTGACAACCTATGGCACTGGTGACAGCAGTGGTATTTGAGAGAATTATGATGTGTATTTTTGCTAACATTCCTATTTCTCTCACTCTCTTTTTTTCCTTGCTCTAATTTGACCCTCTACCCTACCCCTCTTTGACTTACAAGAAGTTTATGAATAATGACTTGGTATACCATTTGCCAATCTATGGTCGAGAGCAGTATTTTCCAAATTTGGCTTGATCATAGTGACTAGGGGACATTTTTAAAAAGTAAAGTTATAGGTTTCCTGTCTGAATCTCCAGGGGAGGGACCTGGGAACATTTATTTTTACCGCAAGCCGCTGGGTATGTGCTATATACTTAATACCTATTGCTAGATCCCATCTCATGTCGACTGAATGAGAAGATAGAACTCTGGCGTTGAACATGAGTCTGGTTTTTAATAGTTGCTTATTTGTTGACTCGCTTAGTGTGTTGTGTTTGATCTTGGCAGGCTCCTGCTTGCAACCTTTCATAATATCTCCATGTAGTCAGAAAAACAAAACAAAAAAATCTTGTTTTGAGTGACAGGTTGCTTTATTCTTTTTTTTTCTTTTGAAAATAGTTAGCTATCATAGATGCAGGAAAATGCATAAAACATTTGTGTATGGTTTAAAGAACAATTATAATGCAAACTCCCATCTCATCACAGCTCAGGTCAAGATGTGGAATATTGCTGGCATCCCAGAAGCACCTTTTCACTGGTCACACTCCCCTTCCTTACCTTTCTTACCCTCAAGGTAATCACTATCTTGATTTTTATGATGACAACTTCCTCATTTTTCTTTACATTTTTACCTCTTAATTGTGAATCTCTACATAATATCTGTTTTGCCTTTTAAAGAGCTTTATGTATGTGGAATCGTAGTGTTTGCATTCTTTGTGACTTGCTTCTTTTGCTTAGGGTTATTCTTGGGAAATTCATGTATATTGGTCACATAGCTGTCATTTGTTTCCATTGTTGTAGAGAATTACATTATATGCACATGCAAAAATATATTAATTCTACTTTAATTCATAATGCTCAATAAAGTTTAATATCAAAAAGGGTAACTCATTGCCTATGTCTGCATAAGGACAAGGGAGGCTATATTTTGGGGAAGAACAGGGCATGACCTTTGCCACTTAAATGGTAGAAATATCCTTGATTCAATTATGTTTGATATATGTATTTTTAAATTGAGGTAACATTGGTTTATAACATTTAAGTTTCCTGTATACATTATGTTTCAATCTCTGTATACGCTACAGCATGCTCACGACTGAAAGTTTGGTTTCCGTCTGTCACTGTGTATTTGACCTCTTTACCCATTTTGCCCTCCCTCAACCCCCTTCCACTCTGGTAACCACTAATCTGTTCTCCATATCTACGTGTTTTTGTTTGGTTTGGTTTGTTCCTTTATTTATTTATTTAGTTTTTTAATAATCCACATATGAATGAAATCATATGGTATTTGTCTTTCTCCATCTGACTTATTTCACTTAGCATAATATCCTCAAGGTCTAGGTGTGTCATGTAAATGGCAAGATTTCATCATTCTTTTATGGCCAAGCAATATTCTGCATGTTTACCGCATCTTTTTAATCCATCTGTTGATAAGACATTTAAGTTGTTTCATAGCTTTGTTATTGTAAATAATGCTGCAATGAACATAGAGGTGCATATATCTTTTTGAGCTAGTGTTTTCATATTCTTTGGATAAACATCCAGAAGTAGAGTAGCTGGATCATGTGGTAGTTCTCTTCTTAATTTTTTGAGGCCTCTCCATACTGTTTTCCATAGTGGCTGCATCAGTTTACATGCCCAGTAACAGTGTTTGAGGGTTCACTTTTCTCCACATCCTCACCAAAACTGAGTATTTCTTGCCTTTTTGATAATAGCCATTCTAATGGGTGTGAGTTGTTACATCATTGTGGTTTTTTTTTCTCCTGAATGAAATGCTTTATAATATTTTATTCAGTATTAAGATAAAGCAAAAATATTTATGCAGGACATTCTATTTTTATGGTTTCCAGCTACTGCATAGTCTTTTTTTTTTTTTTGCATAGTCTTTTTTTTTCTATTCAGACAGTCACAAAAATTATAATCATCTTCATCAGTTCACTCAGTCCCATGTAATTAATTTTTTTAATCTTGATCTTTTGTTAGCACTTATATGAATTCATCAGTTTTCCATTAGAGTTCTGAAAATGCTTATTCATTCAGTTCAGCAGTACAGTCAGTTACCAGAAACTTGTGCTTGTCAGAGTCTTTTCCATGAATTCCTTGAAGATGAAACCCTTTTATAGGAGCATTTTTGCAAAAGCATCAGAGTACATCCAGAACTGTGTGTAAATGACAAAAGACTTAAAAATGACCACGGTTAAAGATTTGATGAAAGTTCATAATAATGCAATTGACAAGGAAATTGAGTTATTTCTGAGATATACATTTTAAAAAAATAACTAGAATTATGACTTATAACATTATACCAGAACATATAAGATTTTTAGGAATTTCATATAATGTCTGAAACATTTATATTAACATATTTCCATACAAATAACCCAAAGAAAGTTTAGTATTAGTTCTTTTTTTAATTTTTAAATTTAATTTTTTTATACAGCAGGTTCTTATTAGTCATCAATTTTATACACATCAGTGTATACATGTCAATCCCAATCGCCCAATTCATCACACCACCATCTCCACCCACCCAGGGCTTTTCTCCATTGGTGTCCATAACGTTTGCTCTCTACATCTGTATCTCAACTTCTGCCCTGCAAACCGGTTTAACTGTACCATTTTTCTATGTTCCACATACATGCGTTAACATACGATGTTTGTTTTTCTCTTTCTGACTTCTCACTTTGTATGACAGTCTCTAGATCCATCCACGTCTCAACAAATGACCCAGTTTCGTTCCTTTTTATGGCTGAGTAATATTCCATTGTATATATATATATGTACCTCATCTTCTTTATCCATTCGTCTGTCGATGGGCATTTCGGTTGCTTTAATGACCTGGCTATAGTAAATAGTGCTGCAATGAACATTGGGGTGCATGTGTCTTTTTGAATTATGGTTTTCTCTGGGTATATGCCCAGTAGTGGGATTGCTGGATCATATGGTAATTCTATTTTTAGTGTTTCAAGGAACCTCCATACTGTTCTCCATAGTGGCAGTATCAATTTACATTCCCACCAATAGTGCAAGAGGGTCCCCTTTTCTCCACACCCTCTCCAGCATTTCTTGTTTGTAGATTTTCTGATGATGCCCATTCTAACTGGTGTGAGATGATACCTCATTGTAGTTTGATTTGCATTTCTCTAATTACTAGTGATGTTGAGCACCTTTTCATGTGCTTCTTGGCCATCTAGATGTCTTCTTTGGAGAAATGTCTATTTAGGTCTTCTGCCCATTTTTGGATTGGGTTGTTTGTTTTTTTAATATTGAGCTGCATGAGCTGTTTATATATTTTGGAGATTAATCCTTTGTTGATTCGTTATTTTCTTAAATTTACTGAGGCTTGATTTGTGACCCAAGATGTGATCTATCCTGGAAAATGTTCCGTTTGTACTTGAGAATAAATGTGATCTGCTGTTTTTGAATGGAATGTCCTGTAAATATCAATTAAATCTATCTGGTCTGTTGTGTCAATAAAACTTCTGTTTCCTTATTTATTTTCATTTTGGATTATCTGTCCATTGCTGTAAGTGAGGTGTTGAAGTCCCCCAATATTATTGTGTTACTGTCGATTTCCTCTTTTATAGCTGTTAGCAGTTGCCTTATGTATTGACGTGCTCCTCTGTTGGGTGCATATATATTTATAATTGTTATATCTTCTACTTGGATTGATCCCTTGATCATTTTGTAGTGTCCTTGCTCGTCTATTGTAACGTTCATTATTTTCAAGTCTATTTTATCTGATATGAGTATTGCTACTCCAGCTTTTGATTTCTATTTGGATGGAATATCTTTTTCCATCCCCTCACTTTAAGTCTGTATGTGTTCCTAGGTCTGAAGTGGGTCTGTTGTAGGCAGCATATAGGTGGGTCTTGTTTTTGTTTTCATTCGGTGAGCCTGTGTCTTTTGGTTGGAGCATTTAATCCATTCACATTTAAGATAATTATCGATATGTATGTTCCTATGACCATTTTCTTAATTGTTTTGGGTTTGGTTTTGTAGGTCCTTTTCTTCTCTTGTGTTTCCCACTTAGAGAAGTTCCTTTAGCATTCGTTGTAAAACTGGTTTGGTGGTGCTGAATTCTCTTAGCTTTTGCTTGTCTGTAAAGCTTTTGATTTCTCCCTCGAACCTGAATGAGATCCTTGTTGGGTAGAGTAATCTTGGTTGTAGGTTCTTCCCTTTCATCACTTTAAGTATATCATGCCACTCTCTTCTGGCTTGTAGTGTTTCTGTTGAGAAATCAGCTGTTAACCTTATGGGAGTTCCCTTGTATGTTTTTTTTCATTTTTCCCTTGCTGCTTTCAGTAATTTTTCTTTGCCTTTAATTTTTGCCAATTTGATTACTGTGTGTCTCGGCATGTTTCTCCTTGGGTTTATCCTGTATGGGACTCGCTGAGCTTCCTGGACTTGGGTGGCTATTTCCTTTCCCATGTTAGGGAAGTTTTTGACTATAATCTCTTCATATATTTTCTCTGGTTCTTTGTCTCTCCCTTCTCCTTCTGGGACCCCTAAAATGTGAATGTTGTTGTGTTTAATATTATCTCAGATGTCTCTTAGGCTGTCTTCTTTTCTTTTCATTCTGTTTTCTTTATTCTGTTCCACAGCAGTGAATTCCACCATTCTGTCTTCCAGGTCACTTATCTGTTCTTCTGCCTCAGTTATTCTGCTATTGATTCCTTCTAGTGTAGTTTTCATTTCAGTTATTGTATTGTTCGTCTCTGTTTGTTTGTTCTTTAATTCTTCTAGGTCTTTGTTAAACATTTCTTGTATCTTCTCGATCTTTGCCTCCATTCTTTTTCCGAGGTCCTGGATCATCTTCACTATCATTCTTCTGAATTCTTTTTCTGGAAGGTTGCCTATCTCCACTTCATTGTTTTTTTTCTGTGGTTTTATCTTGTTCCTTAACCTGGTACATAGCCCTCTGCCTTTTCATCTTGTCTGTCTTTCTGTGAATGTGGTTTTTGTTCCACAGGCTGCAGGATTGTAGTTCTTCTTGCTTCTGCTGCCTGCCGTCTGGTGGATGAGGCTATCTAAGAGGCTTGTGCAAGCTTCCTGATTGGAGGGACTGGTGGTGGGTAGAGCTAAGTGTTGCTCTGGTGGGCAGAGCTCAGTAAAACTTTAATCCGCTTGACTGCTGATGGGTGGGGCTGGGTTCACTCCCTGTTGGTTGTTTGGCCTGAGGCAACCCAACACTGGAGCCTACCTGGGCTCTTTGATGGGGCTAATGGCGGACTCTGGGAGGGCTCCCGCCAAGGAGTACTTCCCAGAACTTCTGCTGCCAGTGTCCTTGTCCCCACGGTGAGCCACAGCCACCGCCGGCCTCTGCAGGAGACCCTCCAACACTAGCAGGTAGGTGTGGTTCAGTCTTCCCTGGGGTCACTGCTCCTTCTGCTGGGTCCTGATGTGCACAGTACTTTGTGTGTGCCCTTCAAGAGTGGAGTCTCTGTTTCCCCCAGTCCTGTCAAAATTCTGCAATCAAATCCCACTAGGCTTCAAAGTCTGATTCTCTAGGAAATCCTCCTCCCATTGCTGGACCCCCAGGTTGGGAAGCTGGACGTGGGGCTCAGAACCTTCACTCCAGTGAGTGGACTTCTGTGGCATAAGTGTTCTGCAGTCTGTGAGTTACCCATCCAGCAGTTATGGGATTTGATTTTACTGTGATTGCACCCCTCCTACCATCTCATTGTGGCTTCTCCTTTGTCTTTGGATGTGGGGTATCTTTTTTGGTGACTTCCAGTGTCTTTTTGTCGATGATTGTCCAGCAGCTAGGTGTGATTCTGGTGTTCTCACAAGAGAGAGTGAGAGCACGTCCTTTTACTCCGCCATCTTGGTTCCTAGTCTCCTCATTGAGGTGTTGATTTGCACTTCTGTAATAGTGATGTTAATTACGTTTTCAGTGCCTTTTGTCCATCTGTGTGTCTTCTTTGGAAAATTGACGTTTCTGGTCCTGTGCTCATTTTTACATTGGGTTGTTTGTTTTTTTGCTATTGAGTTTTATGAGTTCTTTATATGTTTTGTATATTAACCCCTTATCAGATGTATGATTTGCAAATCTCTTTTCCCATTCAGTAGGTTGTCTTTTCATTTTATAGGTGATTTCCTTTGCTGTGCAGAAGCTTTTTAGTTTGACGTAGTCCCATTTGTTTTTGTTTGTTTCCTTTGCCTGAGGAGACATACTCAGAAACGTATTGCTAAGGGTGATATTAAAGAGTGCACTGCCTATGGTTTCTTCTATTGAGTTTTATGGTTTTAGGTCTTACATTAAGTCCTTAATCTATTTTTAGTTGATTTTTGTGTATGGTATGAGATAGTGCTCTAGTTTCATTTTTTTCCATACAACTGTCTGGTTTTCCCAATATTTATTGAAGAGACTATTCTTTCTCCATTGTGGTTTTCTGCTCCTCTGTCATAAATTAATTGTCCATGTAGGTATGGATTTGTTCTTGGGCTCTCAGCTGTGTTCCATTAATCTATGTCTGTTTTTCTTTCAATACTATGCTGTTTGGTTACTATAGCTTTGTATTATAATTTGAAGTTAGGGAGCGTGATGTCTCCAGCTTTGTTCTGGTTTTTTTTTTTTTTTTTTTTTTTTTGTTTTTTTTTTTTTTTTTTTTTTTTTTGTGGTATGCGGGCCTCTCACTGTTGTGGCCTCTCCTGTTGTGAAGCACAGACTCCGGACGCACAGGCTCAGCAGCCGTGGCTCACGGGCCTAGCCACTCCATGGCATGTGGGATCTTCCCGGACTGGGGCACAAACCTGTGTCCCCTGCATTGGCAGGCGGGCTTTCAACCACTGCGCCACCAGGGAAGCTCCAGCTTTGTTCTTTTACTTAGGATTGCTTTGGCTATTTGCGGTCTTTTGTGGTTCCATATAATTTTAGGGTTTTTTGTTCTATTTCTGTGAAAAATGTCCTTGGGATTTCGATAGAGATTGCATTGAATCTGTAGGATGCTTTAGATGATATGAACCTTTTAACAATGTTAATTCTTTCAGTCCATGAGCATGGAATATATATTCATTTCTTTGTGTCTACAGTTTCATTTAACAGTGTCTTTCAGTGTACAGGTCTTTCACTTTCTTGATTAAATTTATTCCTAGGTATTTTATTCTTTTTGTTGTGATTGTAAATTGGATTGTGCTCTTAATTTCTCTTTCTGCTAATTTGTTTTTAGTGTATACGAATGCAGTAGATTTTTGCATATTAATTTTGTGCAACTCTGCAACTTTACTGTATTAGTTCATTATTTCTAACAGTTTTTTGTTGGAGTCTTTAGGGTTTTTGTTTTAAGATTTTCTTTTTTTTGATGTGGACCATTGTTTAAGTCTTTATTGAATTTGTTACAATATGGCTTCTGTTTTATGATTTGGTTTTTTGGCCACAAGGCATGTGGGATCTTAGCTCCCTGACCAGGATTGAACCTGCACCCCCTGCACTGGAAGGTGAAGTCTTAACCACTGGACTGCCAGGGGGGTCCCCTAGGGTTTTTTATATATAAAAGCATGTCATCTGCACATAGTGACAGTTTTACTTCTTCCAATTTGGATTCCTTTTATTTCTTTTTCTTGCCTAATTGCTATGGCTAGGACTTCCAGTGATATGTTGAATAAGAGTGGCAAGAGTGGGCATCCTTGTCTTATTCCTCAATTTAGAGGGATAGCTTTCAGTTTTTCACTTTTGAATGTGATGTTAGTTGTGGGTTTGTTGTATATGGCCTTTATTATGTTGAGGTACATTGCTTCTATACCCACTCTATTGAGAGTTTTTACATAAATGAGCGTTGAATCTTGTCAAATGCTTTTTCTGCATCTGTTGCAATGATCAAATGCTTTTTTCTTTCATTTGTTAATGTCATGTATCACATTGATTTGTGAATGTTGAACTATCCTTGCATCCCTGAAATAAATTCTACTTGATTATGATTATCCTTTAAAGTGTTGTTGTATTCAGTTTGCTAGTATTTTGTTGAGGATTTTGCATCTATGTTCATCAGAGATACTGGCCTATAATTTTTTTTGCGTGTGTGTTGTCCTTGTCTGGTTTGGGGATCAGGGTACACACTAAATATTGGGAATAGTTTGTGTGAGTCTCAGAGGCTGGAAAGAATTGATGTTTTGGAGAAACCTGTTTGCTAACCTTTTAAAATTAAAATTTTGCTTATTTTGTTGCATTTGTTGGAAAAATCAAATTGTCGTGGAATCTGAAAAACATTGGTTGACAGTAAAAGTAAAACATCTTAGATGAGGCTTGCTTTTACTTTAGATGGCTTCATGTTAGAGAAATTAGCTGGGCAACCTTCAGTTTCCTTGCAAAGAACTATTGGGTATTTTATTTTTGCTTAAAAAGTTAAGCCCTGCTGTCGTTTTTTTCACTTTTTCTCATGACAGTCTCTCAACCGTTTCATTAAAAGCATTAAAAACTATGCTTTATGGAAACTTAACTGTAGTATATATTAGTAGTTCTCAGTTGAACTCTTGGAAGTCATGATGCTTTTTAAGTAATACTATGAAGTTATTGATATATTCACTTGTATGAATTGAGAACACTGTTTTGGAGGAAATTTTATAGTACCATATATATATAATAAACATACATGACCATGAGCACATTTGTAAAAAAAAAACATCTATTTAATGCAATGTGATTTGGCTATTATAAATTTTACACTAAAATAGTTAACTAGCTATTCAGGTATTTTTTTCTGTTAGTGCTTTCTATAGTACATATCTTTTTGATGCGTTTTGTAGTATAAGATACATTTATGGAGAAAAATAAATTGAAATTACTACCTATTAAATCTTTTTTCAAATTAGGAAAAGATTACCATTATTTCATCAGTGGGGCATTTTGGTCAAGTTTTTGAAATCCCAGTGATACACAAGAGTAGCTTGAGAACCAATGGAATATGAGCTTATTCAGAGGCTTTCTTATGGCGATGGTTAGCTGTTTTTGAGTGTTATTTGGTACTGAACTAGTTGATGTCAGACTGTGAGTCATCTTCAGAATTAAAGATTATTTGGAAAGCAAATTCCTGAAAGTAATGTTGGTCTTAAACACTTACTAAATGCATCCCCATCTGTAAAATGAAGTTTAGAATATAGTTTTGTGTAGATGAGTTGCATGGTATTGTCACAAACTTAAATGTGAGGTTAGGATTACTCTGCTGCTTGGGGAAGTTTTTAAATTTTGCAACTACCAGAACAGCATTAGATGAGTAACTGGCATCTGTGCTCTTAAGCCATATGGATAACCACATGTACCAGCCCCAGTTCAAAGGTTCTCAAATTCACAAGGCCAGTAGAAAATTAACAAAATCAAGAGTTGGTTCCTCAAAATTAAAAACTTGGGTATCAAAGGACACTATGCAGAGTAAAAAGACAACCCATGGAATTGGTGAAAATATATTTCAGTCATATATATCATAAGGGAAATATATGCAGAATATATAAAGAACTTTCAAAACTCAACAACCACCACCACCCGATTAAAAATGGGCAAAGGACAAGACATGGAAGCAACCTAAGTGTCATCGACAGATGAATGGATAATGAAGATGTGTGTATATATATGTGTGTATACACACACACACACACACACACACACCCAATGGAATATTACTCAGCCAGAAAAAGAATGAAATAATGCCATTTGCAGCAACATGGATGGACCTAGAGATTATCATACTAAGTGAAGTAAGTCAGAGAAAGACAAATATCATATGATATCACTTATATGTGGAATCTAAAAAACAAAATGATACAAATGAACTTATTTACAAAACAGAAATAGACTCAATTACATAGAAGACAAACTTATGGTTACCAAAAGGGAAAGGTAGAGGGGGAGGGATAACTTAGGAGTTTGGGATTAACATACACACACTACTATATATAACATAGATAAACAACAAGGTCCTACAGTATAGGGCTATACAGCAAACTATATTCACTATCTTGTAATAACCTATAATGTAAAATAATCTGAAAAAGAATATACATACACACACACACATATGTCTGAATCACTTTGCTGTACCAGAAACTAACACAACAGTGTAAATCAGGTATACTTCAATTTAAAAAATGGGCAATGGATTTGAATAATTATTTCTCCAATGAAGATATACAGAAAGCCAATAAGCATATGAAAAGAGGTCAACATCACTAATCATTAGAGAAGTGCAAATCAAAGCCACAATGAGGTACCACTTTATATCCATTACTGTGGCTGTTATCAAGCAGAAAATAAGTGCTGTCGAGGATATGAAGAAATTGGAACCCTTATGTATTGCTGGTGGGAATGTAAAATGGTGCAGCTGTTGTGGAAAATGGTATGTGATTCCTCAAATAAATTGAATATAGAATTGCCATATAATCCAGCAGTTTCACTTCTGGATATATACCCAAAAGAAGCAGAGACTCATATTTGTACACCCGTGTTCAAAGCAGCATTGTTCACAGTAGCCAAAAGGTGGCATCAACCAAAGCATCCATTGATAGATAAATGGATAAACAAAATGTAAATACATATAATGGAATATTATTCAGCCTGAAAAGAGAAGGAAATTCTGACATATTCTACAATGTGGATGAATCTTTTTTTTTTTTTTTGCGGTACGCGGGCCTCTCCTGTTGCGGAGCACAGGCTCTGGACGCACAGGCTCAGCGGCCATGGCTCACGGGCCCAGCCGCTCCGCGGCATGTGGGATCTTCCTGGACCAGGGCACAAACCCGTGTCCCCTGCATCGGCAGGCGGACTCTCAACCACTGCTTCACCAGGGAAGCCCGTGGACGAATCTTAAAGACATGCTAAGTGAAATAAGCCAGACATAAATAGACATAAAGTGATTCCACTTATGTCAGTTACCTGATATAGAGTAGTAAAATTCATAGAGATAGAAAGTAGAATAGTGGTTGCTTGGAGGCTAGGGGGAGGGGGAATGGGAAATCAGTATTTAATGAGTACAGAGTTTCACTTTGGGAAGAGGAAAAAGTTCTGGAGATGGATGGTGGTGATGGTTGCACAATTTGAATGTAGTTAATGTCACTAACCTAAACTTTACACTTAAAAATGTTTAAAATGGTAAATTTTATGTTGTGTGTATTATACCATATTAAAAAAAATGAGACTGAAGGCCTTCTATAAAAAGGTCACTGAAGAGTTGAAACAGTTATTTATTCACTGAATTAATAAAACTTATTATACAAATTACCAAACATAAAGAAAAGTAGAGAAATAGTATAATGAACCTCAATATAATTTTCTCCTAGATTTAACGTTGATTAGTGTTTTGGTTTATTTATTTTTTTTGGCTGGAGAATTTTAAAGTAAATTACAGATATCATGACATCTCATTCGTAAGCATTTCAGTAGGCAGCTCTAAAAATAGGGACTTTCTCATATGACCACAATACTGTCATCATACCTAGAAAATCAACAATTATTTTAAAAAATTTATCTAATATCTGGACTACATTCACATTGTCCCTCTTGTTCCTAAATTGTATTTTTATTGTTGGTTTGCTTGAACCTGTGTTTGGCATTTGGATGTAATGTTTTTTATCTCTTTTAATGTACAACAGTCTCATGCCGTTCTCCCATTCTGTCCCCCTAACACTGTTTTGTTTATTCCATTTAATTTTATAGGAATTGGGGCAATGCCCTCAAGTAACACATCCATTTTATTTTACTTATTTAATTCTATTCCATGTATTTCTTGTAAACTTGAAGTTAGAGCTAAAGGCTTGTTAGAACTGGGTTAAAATAATTTTGGCAAGAATACATCTTAGGTGATATAGACTGACGAAAAGTAGAATGAGAACTTGCTAGTTGGAAAACCCTTTAGACAGAGTCAAGTAGCTAATTTCAGATAAAATGTTTGTTTATAATTAGTAGTAGAATTTTGTCAAATAGAAGGCAAAATTAGGTATGATCAGAGATGGTGGGAATGGATACATCTCTAGAAACCTGTCTGGTGTCTCTCAAGGATTTTTACAGTTAACCTACATACAGTCTTTACAGTTTTCACCAATTAGAAAGTCATTTTTACAATAAATAATGTTGCCTAGTGATACAGTTGACAGTCTATATTTATCCCAACCCAGTAGTTTAAGTGCTGGGAGAAAGTAACAAAGGATTTAAGCTTGTTTAACTTTTCCTTCCAGAAAACTTCTTGGAGAAGGGAAGATTTAACAACAAAAAAAACCCTATTGTGCTTTTTTTGGAGACTGCATTAACAACCATGGACCTTTTTCAAGAAACTGCATGTATCTATACATACATAAAATTTTGCATGCAATTTTATAGGATTCATAGTTTTTCCTTTGTAGGTAGAGTATATTTTAGTTTCTGGATAATACACGAGTAAAGATTTAGTGCTGGTAACAGCAGGGTGCATTCTTGAAACAGTAAGCTGATCAGAGCAAGGGCAAGGGCACCTGTTCGATTACTGGAAACTTACTTGTTTAGTTTGGACAGACTCTTTTTTTTTTTTTAAACAATTTTTCTTTTTGGCTACACTGCGCGGCATGTGGGATCTTAGTTCCCTGACCAGTGATCAAACGCGGGCCCTCAGCAGTGAAAGCACGGAGTCCTGACCGCTGACCGCGAGGGAATTCCCTGGACAGACTCTTAAAAATGTGAAAATTGTAGACCTTTTTGCCTCTTCTCCAACATTTACTTCTGTTGACTAACTGCCTTCCTTCCCCCACATTCATTTTAAAGTTCTTTTTTTTCTAGGCTTTTGTGAAATCAATCTCTTTCTCTCTTTCTTTTCTCTGCTTTCTGTTTGTACCTAAATTTAGACATTCAGTTTTCTTTAGCCCTCTTCTCTTTTTAATTTTTACTTTTACATTAAGATCACTTTAGTTATCACCTGTTTGTTGATGATTCCTAAATCTCTCTTATGCCTTGGGTAGAGCTCCTGACTTCTATTTATCACTGTTTACATGTCCACTAGAATGTTTCATAAACATTAAGTGAAAAAATTCCCAAATTGCTCTCACTTCCACTAACTGTAGTTCTCCTTCTGTATTTTCTCTCTCATCTACTGGCATCACCACCCAAACTCTTCTCCTCCTGTATTTCACTGTTGTGTTAAGTCCTTATATGTATTTTTGTATTTATTCACTACAGTTGTCTTTTAAATCCTAAATAATCTCCTTTTACAGAGGAAGCAATTTAATACTTTTGCCTCAGAATCACACTGTTAGCATGTGGCAGTGCTGAGATATAAACTTAGGTCTGTCTAATACTAGATCTCATATTCCTTACCACAGTTATACTACTACCACTCACTTCTGTGACTTTAATCTAAAAAAATTAAGGATGTACTTGTAAGGTTTAACTATAAGAATATTTACTGCAGAGTTTATAAGAAGAAGCAAATTCAATCTCCAACAATATGGATTCCATTAAATCCGTTATAGAACATTTATACGAAATATCATGTGGTCGTTATACGTCCTGTTTTAGACCAGTAGTTTTCATTTTGTATATCAAAGTCATATATGGGAACCCAGTATATGAGATAGATTTTTTAAAAAAGTAGTGTTTGAAAGGGGTGGAAGCCCTAGCGGGTCTCATGGACTGCTGTCTGTAAGGGTTCTTGAGGGGATGTTATGGTACAGGGTTTGAAAGTTTTAATTTTTTCAAATATAGTAATGAATTAGGAAAATATTCATAATACAGTAAGTGAAGAGAATAGTTAACAAAACATCTATAGTGTATCCCAATTTTGCTAAGTATATATTTGAATTTACACATAACTAAAAGAATGGGGGGTTATACATCAAAATATGGACACTGGTTATTCTTTTATTTGGTGATTATGAGTGATTTTAATTTTTCACACATTTTCTACAATGAACAAGAATTCGTTTTGTAAATAGAGACTTTAAAAAGTCCTGAATGTGTTATTTTAAAAAAGACAATAAAAAGTATAACCAAAACCCACTGCACACACACACACACACACACACACACTCACACAGCAAAAGAAGTAAATACTCCAGTGGCTGCTGTGCCACGAACATTGGTTTGAAGCCCTTGAGTACCTGTGTAAGCATAGATCCATTACTCTACCTTTTGGACATCAACCTTGGATATTGATGCTGTTTTCATTTGGGTGTTAGCATGTAGACTTCAGAGACAGATTGCCTGGGTTTGAATACTGGCTCTGCTATTAGTCATTATTTGATCTTGGACAAGTTCCCTAATAGGGCCTAAGTCTTCCCCAACTATGCAATGATACCTTATAGGGTGTTATTAGGATTAGATGACTTAAATTCAATAACATGCTTAGAGCAATGTCCGGTTAGTAAGTGGTCAGTTAGAGTTGTTGTGCTTATTATCATTCCTATCCTTAAGAGTTATTTCACCTCTAAACTCTAAGTTCATCTCGCTCCCCTAAAGTTAGCTGGGAATTCCAAAACTTTACAAGGGAAGTCATAGTTCTTATTCAGGTTAAGTTTCCCAAACAGGTCAGTGGTCAATATACTGTGTATTTATTTTTTCTAGCAAAATTTAGTAGCAACTATACCTTATTTTATAAGGATTTATATGTTTTTATGGTATGATTTCTGCCTAGAAATTGTATAATGTGGTTATGATGGGGGTACCCAAGACCACCCCCAAGTTCAGTGATTCACTAGAAGGACTTACAGGACTCAGCATATGATTGTACTCATGACTATGATTTATTACAGTGAAAGGATACAAAGCAGAGTTGGCAAAGGGAAAAGGTACATGGGGTAAAATCCAGAGAAAACCAGGTGTGAGCTTTTAAGAGTCTCAGTGGAGTCTCAGGGGATAAGCTTAACTTCTCAGCAGTGAGTTATGATGACACATGTGAAATGTCTACCAGGGGAGCTCATTAGAGATTCAGTGCCCAGGGTTTATATTGGGGGCTATTCAGGTAGGCACCCTCCACCTAGCATATACCAAAATTTCAGACTCCCAGAAAGAAAGTAGGTATTCAACATAAACCACATTGTTTGCAGAATTTAGGTACAATGAACTGTTCTTATCAGAGAATGATGGGAACCCTCCTGAAATCTTAAGTCCTCGGATGCCAGCGAAGGGCCAACCTTGTAAGCAGGCCTTTCTAAGGATAGCAGTCTCAGACCTGCTGTGTTAACTCTTTTCTCAACAGAGCTATATTATAAAATGTATTTTACTTAAGAAACTAATACCAACAAATCTATGCATTTTAAAAACAGCTTTATTGAGATATGATACACCATAGAATTTACCCATTTAAAGTAAAAAGTGCAGTGATTTTTAGTTTATTTGTAGAGTTGTGCAGTCATCGGCGCAATCTAATTTTACAACATTTTCATCATCCCGAAAAGAACCCCGTTTCCACGAGTGGTCATTCCCATTTCTATTTGTCCCCCCTCTCTGCCTGATTCTTACTCCCATCCCCAGGCAACCACTAATTTACTTTCTGTCTCTGGGATAAATCTATATGTTTAACGTATTTTCACCTTTATTTTATCTCTGTTATTAATGGCTTTGTAAGATGGTAGTTCAAAAATTATTCAAGGTATCTCTCTTTCAGTGTGTGTCAAAGAGTCATTGTGAGTCTCTCTGGTAGTCTCTAAGTCCAGAGCTTTACCAACAGCAATCAGCATCAAAATTGCTATTACGTGAATTTGTGGTATTTAATGAAATAATTCATTATAAAGGCTCTTGTCTTTGTAAACTCCATTCTCACCATTTAAGAAGTGTGTTATACAATTGGTTGAGGCTTACCAATGAGAATTTTGTTACTTACTTGGTTAACATTGAGTTCTTTCATGGTACCTTTTTGCTGTAAGATAGATAGGGATTCATGTAGAGAATTGGGTGAGGTTGGGAGAGGTAGCTGCACTATTGCCATTGGGATGTAGAGAGGCAGAAAGGTATGTATATATTGCTAGGAGGAAAAGGGCAAAAAGTATTACTTTATAATAAATGGCCATTTAAAAAAAGTATGCTAATGTGGGTACAATATTCAAGAATAAGCAGAAAGGTATGTATATATTGCTAGGAGGAAAAGGGCAAAAAGTATTACTTTATAATAAATGGCCATTTAAAAAAAGTATGCTAATGTGGGTACAATATTCAAGAATAAGCAGAAAGGTATGTATATATTGCTAGGAGGAAAAGGGCAAAAAGTATTACTTTATAATAAATGGCCATTTAAAAAAAGTATGCTAATGTGGGTACAATATTCAAGAATAAACAAAAAGTAAATTTACAGATTATAAAATTCTTTGTAAAAAATTTTAAATCAAAGGTGCTTGTGCATTTTTAATCATTATTTTGACTGAAATCTTGCTCGTCCCATAATTGAGTTGGTAGACAAGCTGTACTATAAACTGAGAACTGTGGGAGGATCTTTATTTTGTGGCTAAAACATAGAACTTAGTCACCTTGAGTTATGTAGGTATTGACTAACACTGAGTGTTTACCTAAATGTCCAAATCTGTGTAAACAATTGTGCTTTTGAAATACAAGTTTCATTTTAATCTTAATCCATGTTTGTAATTAAGAGATATTTTTGGACATCAGGAACTAATATATCAAATAACTTATTTTCAAGGACAATGCACCAGAACTTATTGTTATTCATCTGCTTGTCTTCCAGGTGATTTTACAGCGAGATGCTGCTCTCCATCGGGATGCTCATGCTGTCGGCCACACAAGTCTATACCATCTTGACTGTCCAGCTCTTTGCATTCCTAAACCTACTGCCTGTAGAAGCGGACATTTTAGCAGTAAGTAAATTTAAACAGTAAAATTTATTCATGCCTAAAAACATCTCTTAAAGGAAAAGTTTTTAAAAAGACCTAAATAATGGAGTGTTATACAATAACAAAATAATGGAATCTTACAAAGTGTTTACAAACATACAGGTGCACGTGCATAGCTATTACTTGAAAGTGGGGGACCTTGCTCATTATTTTATTGCTTGATGTTTAATGAGATCTCATGTACAATAAGTACGTGATAAATGTTGCTCTTGAGAGTGTGTGCGGTCTTGAGTGCTGATGAGCACATATATTTAAATGCTGTGTGTTTTATGTAGAATCTTACTGTTTTTCTTGGTAATTGGTGTATCTGTAATGACTTTGATAGTGATATTTTAAAAAGTTGTACAAGATGTCCATAGAAAATTTCAACCTGAAGTTAACATTAATGAGTCAGAAGAGAAGCATAATGGTCTTATCTCTTTTCTTTTCCATTCTGAAGAGTTTTATTAATACTTCTCCTTGGTTTAGATTACCTCATGGACAATGAAGGCATTAACAAATCTCTTGATCCTGTCAGTTTATTTTGCACGATGTACAATCTCAGAAAATTTTATATGAATAACATTTAATCTGTACAAAATTATCTTTTCATTTGATAATTCTCATGAATTCCTTATATAGTGATGAGCTAGTTCAGGGGTATAAAGTATATCAAAGTAACCTAAAATATTTCTGGCATCTCTCTTTTTATAAGATAAATGTATAAATCATTGTGATTTTCCAGGGGCTCTTTGAGAAATCCCAAAGATAATTTTAACTTTGAAAGACATCTAATGCTCATTTTGGCAGCATATAAACTAAAATTGGAATGATATAGAGAAGATTAGCATGGCCCCCGCACAAGTATGACATGGAAATTTGTAAAGTGTTCCATATTTTTTCAGCAAATGGTGCCAGGAAAATTGAATATTCACATGCAAAAGAATGAAGTTGAGCTCTTACCTTACACCATATACAAAAGATTAACTTAAAGTGAATCAAAGACCTAAACATAAGAGCTGAGCTAATACTAAAAAAACACTTAGGAGAAAACATATGGGAAAAACTTCATGAGTTTGGGTTTGGCAATGATTTCTTGGCTATAACACCAAAAACACAGGTATAAAAAGAAAAAAAATAGATAAATTGGACTACATCAAAATTTAAAACATTTGTGCATTCAAAGAACGTATCAAGAGAGTGAAGAGGAAACCCATGGAATGGGAGAAAATATTTGCAAATCATATATCTAATTAGGGGGTAACATCTAGAATATATAAAGAACTCCTACTGTTTAACAACAAAAAAATAAACGACTAGATTTAAACATGGACAAAAAAATTGAATAGTCAGTTCTCCAAAGAAGATGTACAAATGGCCAGTAAGCACAAGAAAAAATGTTCAAATCACTAATTATTAGAGAAATGCAAGTCAAAACCACAATGAGATATCATATCATAACCATTAGGATGGCTGTTATCAAAACCCAGAAAATAAGTATTGACAAACATGTGGAGAAACTGGAACCCTTGGTATTGTTGGTGTGAATATAAAATGGTGCAGCCACTATGGAAATTGGTGTAATGGTTCCTCACAGACCCATAGATTTGCTCTTCTTATTGGACAGGCTTCCATTTGGATGAATTCTGCTGAGGGTCACCAAAAACCTGATGAGTTTTTTCTTCCATCTTGACTTTTTAATCTTGAGAGCTTGGCTTGCATCTAGACTGTTCACTCTGGTTTTCTGCCATCAATCCACTCTGAACCTGGAGTTTTCTTTATACAGTCGACCCTTGAACAGCACAGGTTTGAACTGCGTGGTTCCACTTACATGCAAATTTTTTCCAGTGAATATATTGGAATTTTTTTTTTTTTTTTTAGATTTGTGACAGTTTGAAAAAACTTTCAGACCAATTGTTTAGCCTTTCAGCCAAGTTCACAAATTATCTCTTTCATTTCACCATTTCCTCAGACATTTCCTCCATATGGTCAGTTCTGGAACCTGGGAAGTCCGAGATCCAGGTGCCAGCAGATTCCGTTCTCGGTGAAGGCCCTCTTCCTGGCTTACAGATGGCCACCTTGCTGCTGTGTCCTCACGTGGTGACAGAAGCAGGAAGCTCTAATCTATATTCCTCTTCTTATAAGGACACAAATACCATCATGGTGACTCCACCCTCATAACCTCACCTAAACCTAATTACCTCCCAAAGACCTCACTTCCTAGGACTATCACGTTTCCTTAGGGCTTCAATATATGAATTTTGGGGGGACACAAGCATTCAGTCCTTAACAGTAGGTACTTAAGCCAAGTCCTCTGAACTTGGAGAAAGGATGGGAGAGTTGGGGCTTGGGTATTCCTCTGTAAGTCTCCCATGATGTATGTCTGAAGCAAGGTCCTGGAGCAACACTGCATCTTGTGAGGCAGATGCAGGCAGCATAATGGCCTTACGTTTGATGGTGGGTAGCAGAGTTTTTAGAGAAGAAGGTTGCTCCTCAAAACCTTTGTAGTCCTTTCTGGGCTACTGTCTTACTGTCCTCTACACTAGAAAGTGTATATATTTCCTATTTCTCATTTATGTGAAGCTAGAAAAGAAGAATTAACTGTATCTGTACGTGTGATGTGTGTGTGTGTACGCCTGTACTCTAGGTGCTATGCAAAGGATTTACTGGTTTTTCTTTCAGGGTGCAAGCGATTTGCTTAATGACATTAAGTGAGAAATAGAAGGGTCAGAATTGTTGCTGACCAAAGCTTAATGTGGTCCTCAGCCATGCTTTTTCATACTGTAGCTCTTGTGGAAGGGCCTAGAATCATTGTAGAACTTGAGACAGCCAGGCTGTTTTCTATACCGTAGCTTTTTGAGGGCATAGCAAATCTAATCCCTATGAGATTTCTCACCCTGTGTTACCCTCTTTAGTAGGAAACTGGTTGATTAGATTTTTCTAGAACAGTCTGGATCTTTTTGAGATGGAGTGGAAGTAGAACCTTTAAAGGACTGAGTCCATTGCTATTCAGATCTCTTCTTCAAATTGGTCCCCGAAGTCCTTGGAATAGTCTTAGGATGACTTTTGAAATGAGGTAGAGGATTTATAGACTGAACAGGGAATGGAGTTCTCCTTGTTTCTCTTTTCTCCTTTGTTTTCTTTCATTCTCTCTCTCTTTTTTTCCTCTGTTGATTCTAACATCTGCCACTCCTTGTCTTCTTTCTTTTTCACCTGAAGTGAACTGTTATTCTGTGGTTCAGTTACGTGATGGGTTAAATGATTTTCAGTGGACTGCTCTGGGAACTTGACTAGCTATGTGATATGGATCAAATTACTTAGTCACTATAAATACCTCCGTTTTTTAATTTGTAAACTGGAGTGTTGTAGTGATGATTAAATAAGGTAAACTGCTTAGAACAGTATCTGACACATAGTAAATGTTATCTTTGTTATCTTCTTTATAATTAACATTCTCATCATCTTTCACTCACTCACTTGAGCAGTGTTTGTGACTGCCTAAGTTGTATTTTTTAACGTAGATACAAAACAAAAAGATATAGAAGAATAATCAGTCCCTGCCAGCAGTGTTCCCTGTGCCTCAGGCAGGTAGGTGTGGAATGTATGTTGTCATCTAGTGAAAGGAACTATCCCTGAGAGCTGCTTAAATCTGGTCTTTATGTTGACACTAAAGATAGAGGCTGACAGGAATGCAGAGATAGCTGGTGGGAAGTGGGCTGTGGAGTCATGTAACTAGGAAAAAGGGGAACTAAAAATTGAGGCAGAGGAACTAGATGTGGTAACATAGTCATTCAAAGGAAGTGAGTGAAGAGGTAGAAAATATTAGCTCTTTCTTTTAGCTGAATAAGAACACCCCTGAAATCTGGGTTTGTAATAATAAAATTTAAGTATGTTGGATATCAGGTTGATTCTAGTTCTATTTTGGACAGGTATTAGGATGTTGCTTTTGAAAAGATAAAGTCAGTTTCAGTCGTGCTATTGGTATGCCAGATGATTTTATTTTTGGCAGTTGAATTCTCCCACTTGACTGTTAATTCCCTGACAACAGTATTTGTCCAACTGGTTGGTGAGTTTTAAGAGGATATGGAGATGCTACTATATAGTGTGTTGCTGACTAGTCACTAAGCCCCTTAGATCATGGGTACCTGGAAGGCAGGACTGTGTCTTACTAAACTTTGTTTCTGGTACCTAGTAAGAGTTACACAGTAGGAATTCAATAAATATTTGAGTTGATTAATAGCTTTTCCTTGGAGATTTAGTTCTTTCATGTTTTCTTTCTTTTCTTTTCTTTTTAAAAAAATTTTTTTTGGCTGTGCCTCACAGCATGCAGGATCTTAGTTCCTTGCCCAGGGATCGAACCTGTGCACCCTGCAGTGGAAGTGCAGAGTCTTAACCACTGGACCACCAGGGAAGTCATTCATATTTTCTTTTAATAGCATTTATTCCTTGGAACTTTAGATTATTGGGTTTTTTAAATTAGCAATTCATTCTCTTTTCGTCTCTTATTGCTTCTCTTTTCTTTAACCCTTAAAGGAAATATGAAGTTATTAATTATGTAGGTTCATATTTAGAAACATGGAGCTTTAGAATTGGCAGGGGCATGTTTGATTCTGTTGTAGGGATTTGTTAGAGATTTTGTTGCTTGGTAGGTGTTTGTGGGGGTCAGTGGGCAGAGTTAGGAGAGAAGCACCCAGTGGTTGGTGGTGTGAATGGATTGGATTATATAGCAAAGTAGTTAAGAGCTCCAGCAATGGGAGTTACAGTCTGGGTTGAAGTCCAGTTCTACCACTCTGTAGCTCCATGACCTTGGGCAAATTACCTAACATCTCTTAAATTTCAGTTTACTTATGAAAATGAGATTGGAGGAGAGACAGTGTAGGGCAATGGGTTAAGAGCCAGGGATCTGAGGCCAGACTGCCTGGATTAGAATCCTGGTTCTTATTTACTAGAGCAAGTTATTTTCAAGCGGAGTATTTTTATTCTGTAGTCAATCTGTAAAATGAGGATGATGATAATAGTGGCTGACTTTATAGGATTGTCATGAGGTTTAAATAAGTGAATACCTGTCAGGTGTTTAGCATGATGTCATAAATGCTCCATAATTGTTAGCTATTTGTTACTTTCTGAATTGAATTAAATCTTCTGTTAAGGCTGCTGTCAAAGAGGGGAACTGGTTAAGAAAAGACCTCTTCACCCGGAGATGGAAACAACCTAAGCGCCCATCATCGGATGAATGGATAAAGAAGATATGGCACATATACACAATGGAATATTACTCAGCCTTAAAAAGAAATGAAATTGAGCTATTTGTAATGAGATGGATAGACCTAGAGTCTGTCATACAGAGTGAAGTAAGTCAGAAAGAAAAAGACAAATACCGTATGCTAACACATATATATGGAATTTAAGGGAAAAAAATGTCATGAAGAACCTAGGGGTAAGACAGGAATAAAGACGCAGACCTACTGGAGAACGGACTTGAGGATATGGGGAGGGGGAAGGGTGAGTTTTGACAGGGCGAGAGAGAGTCATGGACATATACACACTAACAAACGTAGTAAGGTAGATAGCTATGGGGAAGCAGCCGCAAGGCACAGGGATATTAGCTCGGTGCTTTGTGACAGCCTGGAGGGGTGGGATGGGGAGAGTGGGAGGGAGGGAGACGCAAGAGGGAAGATATATGGGAACATATGTATATGTATAGCTGATTCACTTTGTTATAAAGCAGAAACTAACACACCATTGTAAAGCAATTATACCCCAATAAAGATGTTTAAAAAAAAAAAAAAAGAAAAGACCTCTTCAAAATAAGTAAAGTCGCAACATGGTAATCTTTGAGAGTGGGATTCCAGAGAGGAATAATTTTTTTTCTGTTTCAAAAATTTTAACAGTGAGTGTGCTTTAATTTCATGAGCAGCAGCGTTCCTTCTGCCCCCCACCATACTAAAAAAGAAGGCACTTTTGTATTAAAGATGTTTCTGTTTGTCTTGTTCATGATAGAAACTTTTTTTTTTTTTTAATTTAAACAATGTGATTGTAAAAAGCAGTGTGAGCAAAGTTAACAACTGCCTTCCTGAGGAAAGGCAAAGCAGTTTCAAAATGAGTCTCACTCGATAACAAAACTTATTCCAAGTCAGTGTTACAAGTACTGTAGTTCAAGCTAGATATTTTATTTCTGAAATTCTAACCAAAAAAGTGAACTCAGTAATAAGAAGTAATAGGAAGTGATAAAAGAGTACTTTAGTACAGTTGTAGATTTTCCATTTCCTAATTTTTTTATTTTTCAACTTAAACATAATTTATTATGCTCTTGTCTCTGGAATAATTTCCTAAAATGGGGAGAAAGAGTATAATTATCATGATAATCAAACAAATGCATTGGTACTAATTCTCGAGATATAACCCAAACCAGCAATCTACATAAGAATCTAGTTAACATTCTCTGACCTAATTTCAAATCAATAGTAAGTGTGAAAAGTCATTCAATCCATTGAAACCAAAATGAAAAAGATAACTTTACCCCACACAATTAGAAATGTTTCTAGTAGACTCACTTAAAATCATTGCTCTATGTCCTGTGCTCTATAGGTTGTCCTTCCCATCAAACGACCTCCCTTGATCCATCCTCAGGTGCAGTAAACAGTCAGTCAAATTCAGCAACTCAGGGAAACATCGACATGGAAAAGGAGTTAGTTCCATCACCAAAAAGAGACCTAAAGCTCATAAGTTTATAAAACCCACCCATAAATTCTTTCTCTATCAATAAAGCAAGGAAAGTGGGAAGAACTCTTTTTAGTTTTCTTAGTTTTTATTTCCAAAACTTAAATTAAAAAAAAAATATTATGTACACCTTTTTTTTTAAACATCTTTATTGGAGTATAATTGCTTTACAATGTTGTGTTCGTTTCTGCTGTATAACAAAGTGAATCAGCTATATGTATACATATATCCCTATATCCCCTCCTTCTTGCGGCTGGCTCCCTCCCACGCTCCCTATCAAAAAAGGTAGGTCAAAAAAGGATCTTGCTGTGATTTATGTCATAGAGTGTTCTGCATATGTTTTCCTCTAAGAGTTTTATAGTGTCTGGCCTTACATTGGGTCTTTAATCCATTTTGAGTTTATTTTTGTGTATGGTGTTAGGGAGTGTTCTAATTTCATTCTTTTACATGTAGCTGTCCAGTTTTCCCAGTACCACTTATTGAAGAGGCTTTCTTTTCTCCATTGTTTATTCTTGCCTCTGTTCTCAAAGATAAGGTGACCATGTGCGTGTGGGTTTATCTCTGGGCTTTCTATCCTGTTCCATTGTTCTATATATCTGTTTTTGTGCCAGTACCATACTGTCTTGATTACTGTAGCTTTGTAGTATAGTCTGAAGTCAGGGAGCCTGATTCCTCCAGCTCCGTTTTTCTTTTTCAAGATGGCTTTGGCTATTCAGGGTCTTTTGTGTTTCCATACAAATTGTGAAATTTTTTGTTCTAGTTCTGTGAAAAATGCCATTGGTAGTTTGATAGGGATTGCATTGGATCTGTAGATTGCTTTGGGTAGTATAGTCATTTTCACAATGTTGATTCTTTCAATCCAAGAACATGATATATCTCTCCATATGTTTGTATCATTTTAATTTCTTTCATCAGTGTCATATAGTTTTCTGCATACAGGTCTTTTGTCTCCTTAGGTAGGTTTATTCCTAGATATCTTATTCTTTTTGTTGCAGTGGTAAATGAGAGTGTTTCCTTAATTTCTCTTTCAGATTTTGCATCATTAGTGTATAGGAATGCAGGAGATTTCTGTGCATTCATTTTGTATCCTGCTACTTTACCAAATTCATTGAGTAACTCTAGTAGTTTTCTGGTAGCATCTTTAGGATTCTCTGTGTATAGTAGCATGTCATTTGCAAACAGTGACAGTTTTACTCCTCTTTTCCGATCTGGACTCCTTTGATTTCTTTTTCTTCGCTGATTGCTGTTGCTGAAACTTCCAGAACTATGTTGAATAATAGTAGTGAGAGTGGGCAGTCTTGTCTTGCTCCTGATCTTAGTGGAAATGGTTTTAGTTTTTCACCACTGCGAAGGATGTTGGCTGTGGGTTTGTCATATATGGCCTTTGTTATGTTGAGCTAAGTTTTCTCTATGCCTACTTTCTGGAGGGTTTTTATTATAAATGGGTGTTATATTTTGTCAAAAGCTTTTTCTGCATCTATTGAAATGATGATATGGTTTTTATCCTTCAAGTTGTTAACATCGTGTATCACATTGATTGATTTGCGTATATTGAAGAATCCTTGCATTCCTGGGATAAACCCCACTTGATAATGGTGTATGATCCTCTTAATGTGCTGTTGGATTCTGTTTGCTAGTATTTTGTTGAGGATTTTTGCATCTGTGTTCATCAGTGATACTGGCCTGTAGTTTTCTTTTTTTGTGACGTCTTTTTAAAAAAAATTAATTTATTTATATTTTATTTTTGGCTGCAGTGGGTCTTTGTTACTGTGCATGGGCTGCCTCTAATTGCGGCAAGCAGGGTTACTCTTTGTCGTGGTGCACAGGCTTCTCACTGCGGTGGCTTCTCTTGTTGTGAAGCATGGGCTCTGGGTGCACGGGATTCAGTAGTTGTGGTGCGTGGGCTTAGTTCCCCCGCGGCATGTGGCATCCTCGGACCAAGGCTTGAACCCGTGTCCCCTGCATTGGCAGGCAGGTTCTTAACCACTGTGCCACCAGGGAAGTCCCTTTTGGTGACACCTTTGTCTGGTTTTGGTATCTGGGTGATGGTGGCCTCATAAAATGAGTCTGCGAGAGTGTTCCTCCCTCTGCTGTGTTTTGGAAGAGCTTGAGAAGGATAGGTGTTAGCTCTTCTTTAAATGTTTGATAGAATATTCTTATGAAGCCATCTGGTCCTGGGCTTTTGTTTGTTGGAAGATTTTTAATGACAGTTTCTATTTCAGTGCTTGTGATTGGTCTGTTTATATTTTCTATTTCTTCCTGGTTCAGTCTCAGAAGGTTTTTTTTTTTTCTAAGAATTTGTCCATTTCTTCCAGGTTGTCCATTTGATTGGCATATAGTTGCTTTTAGTAATCTCTCATGATCCTTTGTATTTCTGCAGTGTCGGTTGTTACTTCTTCTTTTTCATTTCTAGGTCTGTTGATTTGAGTCTTTTCCCTTTTTTTCCTGATGAATCTGGCTAATGGTTTACCAATTTTGTTTATCTTCTCAAAGAACCAGCTTTTGGTTTTATTGATCTTTGGTATCATTTCCTTCATTTCTTTTTCATTTATTTCTGATCTGATCTTTATGATTTCTTTCCTCTGCTAACTTTGGGGTTTTTTTGTTCTTCTTTCTCTAATTGCTTTAGGTGTAAGGTTAGCTTGGTTTTTTGAGATTTTTCTTGTTTCTTGAGGTAAGATTTTATTGCTATAGACGTCCCTCTTAGAACTGCTTTTGCTGCATCCCATAGGTTTTGGGTCGTCCTGTTTTCATTGTCATTTGTTTCTAGGTTTTTTAAAATTTCCTCTTTGCTTTCTTTATTTTATTATTTTTTTTTTGTGGTACACGGGCCTCTCACTGTTGCGGCCTCTCCCGTTGCGGAGCACAGGCTCCGGATGCGCAGGCTCAGCGGCCATGGCTCACGGGCCCAGCCGCTCCGCGGCACGTGGGATCTTCCTGGACCGGGGCATGAACCCGTGTCCCCTACATTGGCAGGCGGACTCTCAACCACTGCACCACCAGGGAAGCCCTCCTCTTTGCTTTCTTCAGTGATCTCTTGGTTATTTAGTAGTATATTGTTTAGCTTCCATGTGTTTATATTTTTTACAATTTTTTTTCCTGTAATTGATATCTAGTCTTATAGCATTGTGGTCGGAAGAGATACTTAATACGATTTCAATTTTCTTAAATTTACCAAGGCTTGATATGTGACCCAATATATGATCTATCCTGGAGAATGTACCATGAGCACTTGAGAAGAAAGTGTATTCTTTTGTTTTCAGATGGTATGTTCTGTAAATATCAATTAAGTCCATCTTGTTTAATGTGTCATTTAAAGCCTGTGTTTGCTTATTGATTTACATTTTTGAATGATCTGTCCATTGGTGAAAGTGGGGTGTTAAAGTCCCCTACTATTATTGTGTTACTGTTGTTTTCCCCTTTTATGGCTGTTAGCATTTGCCTTATGTATTGAGGTGCTCCTATGTTGGGTGCATAAATATTTCCAATTGTTATATCTTCTTCTTGGATTGATCCCTTGATCATTATGTAGTGTCCTTCTTTGTCTCTTGTAATAGTCTTTATTTTAAAGTCTATTTTGTCTGATATGAGAATTGCTACTCCAGCTTTCTTTTGAATTCTATTTGCATGGAATATCTTTTTCCATCCCCTCACTTTCAGTCTCTGTGTATCCCTAGGTCTGAAGTGGGTCTCTTGTAGACAGCATATATACGGGTCTTGTTTTTGTATCCATTCAGCCAGTTTGTGTCTTTTGGTTGGAGCATTTAATCCATTTACATTTAAGGTAATTATTGATATGTATGTCCCTATTACCATTTTCTTAATTGTTTTGGGTTTGTTATTATAGATCTTTTCCTTCTCTTGGTTTCCTGCCTAGAGAAGTTCCTTTAGCATTTGTTGTAAAGCTGGTTTTGTGGTGCTCAATTCTCTTAGCTTTTGCTTCTCTGTAAAGGTTTTAATTTCTCTGTCAAATCTGGATGAGATCCTTGCTGGGTAGAGTAATCTTGGTTGTAGGTTTTTCCCTTTAGGTCTCTGAGACTGTCCTTAATTCTTTTCATTCTTTTTTCTTTATTCTGCTCTGCGGTAATTATTATTGTTATTTTGTCCTGATTCCAGTGACTTTTTTTTTTTTTTTTTAAGATGTTGGGGGTAGGAGTTCATTAATCAATTTATTTTTGCTGTGTTGGGTCTTCATTTCTGTGCTAGGGCTTTCACTAGTTGTGGCAAGTGGGGGCCACTCTTCATCATGGTGCGCAGGCCTCTCACTATCTTGGCCTCTCTTGTTGCGGAGCACAGGCTCTAGATGCGCAGGCTCAGTAGTTGTGGCTCACGGGCCTAGTTGCTCCGCGGCATGTGGGATCCTCCCAGACCATGGCTCGAACCCGTGTCCCCTGCATTGGCAGGCAGATTCTCAACCACTGCGCTACCAGGGAAGCCCTGCGGTAATTATTTCCACTATTTTATCTTGCAGGTCACTTATCCATTATTCTGCTTCAGTTATTCTGCTATTGATTCCTTCTAGAGAATTTTAAATTTCATTTAGTGTGGTGTTCATTGTTTGTTTGCTCTTTAGTTCTTCTAGGTCCTTGTTAAACGTTTCTTGTATTTTCTCCATTATTTTTCCAAGATTTTGGATCATCTTTACTATCATTACTCTGAATTCTTTTTCAGGTAGACTGCTTACTTCCTCTTCATTTGTTTGGTCTGGTGCGTTTTTACCTTGCTCCTTCATGTGCTGTGTATTTTTCTGTCTTCTCATTTTGCTTAACTTACTATGTTTGGGGTCTCCTTTTCCTTTTCACAGGCTGCAGGTTCCCAGTTCTCGTTGTTTTCGGTGTCTGCCCCCATTGGGTAAGGCTGGTTCAGTGGGTTGTGTAGGCTTCCTGGTGGAGGGGACTGGTGCCTGTGTTCTGGTGGATGAGGCTGGATCTTGTCTTTCTGGTGGGTAGGACCGCATCTGGTGGTGTGTTTTGGGGTGTCTGTGAACTTAGTATGATTTTAGGCAGCCTCTCTGCTAATGGGTGGGGTTGTGTTCCTGTCCTGCTAGTTGTTCAGCATGGGGTGTCCAGCACTGGAGCTTGCTGGCTGTTGAGTAGAGCTGGGTCTTAGCTTTGAGACAGAGCTCTCTGGGAGAACTCTCACCGATTGATGTTGCATGGGGCTGGGAGGTCTCTGGTGGTCCAAAGTCCTGAACTTGGCTCTCCCACATCAGAGGCTGAGGCCTGACACCCGGCCAGAGCACCAAGACCCTGTCAGCCACACAGCTTTCCACAACCAAACTGACTGCTTGCATGCAATCTGGGTTTGTCACCTGGAGAAGTTTCTGCAAAGACCATATGAATTATTTATCAACTTCCAAACTCCGGAACTCCACACTCCAGAGGCCCCCATTCGGATGTGCTGCCTCTCCCCTTCCACCCGCAGGTCCTATCCATTTCCAAATTTTAAAAGTACATTTTTAAAAAAGTACTGCCTGTACACATCTGTATTTTTTTTTTTTTTGGTTTGTTTATGTTGATCTAGATCTATTTACTTATTTTACAGTGGTGTCTTTGGCCTTGGAGGAGTTAAATGACTTTGTCAAGTTCAAAGCTGATCATAATTTAATTGAATCAATTAAGAAAGATGTTTTAATTAAGAGATTAAATGATACATTGTGGTAATGAATATGAAAGCACTTTTTGACTCTAAAGCATTTTGTAAACCATAGAGCACTCTGCAAATATGAATTCTTTTTAAAGTAGGAAATTACTCTGAAGCATTGCTGGCCTCCAGGTATACTGCCAGGCTGATTATCCCAGAGGTAAAAGAATGGATAGTTTCAAAAAAAAAAAAAAAAAAAAAAAAAGAATGGATAGTTTCAACAATCAAATTCAGATGCTTGAATCATACGATTTATTGAATTAATTACAAACATACAGTGAGAAGCATAGGTAAAAGATGGGTATGTTAATACACTCAGGTTAGGATGCGAGTGGGAGGCAAGAGCCACACTACCTGAATCCTGTGTTTTCTGTTTTTAGTTTGTCTAGTCTCTATGCTGCATCAGTTTTCCCTGGTGACAGTGTGGTTACCAGGACCTGAGTTGAGGATGAGCAAGGGGGCTTGACAGATGGAAGGTGTCTGAATCCAGTGTTTGCTTGCTCTGTTGGAGAGGCTTGAGGTACTTAAATCTGAACACAGCTGTAGTTGGCTGTTAACCTACAGAGCTGTTTATCCGGGCGTCTCAGGCAGATGGCACATGAGGCTAGAATAAGGATCAGCAGTGGGTGTTTAATTTAAGGACCACATAGCTATCAATCTGGATGTGTGACCTAATCCATGCTTTGTGAATATTTAAGGTTTGCTTCATCCTTCTATCTTTTGCTGTCTATACATAACATTCTTGCTTTGTTCCATCCTTTTAATCTATATTCAAAACAAATGAGTTTTAGTTTTTCTGTCTTTGGCCTATAGTTTACTGACAAGTATCTTAACTTCTGATATATCATATAAATTTCACCTGTGTTTCAAAAGTTACTTGTTTACTATGTTTGCTTAGTTCATCTATCTTCCTTGTTTCTCTTGTTTTCTTTAAAGCACATTGAATATAACATCTTAAATAATACAGCAAGCTCACTTCACAATTATTATATTATCTTCTAAAAGCACAGCAGAGGTAGAGGACTGATAAATATTGTAGCCTAGGAATCTGTATCTATAAGGAAGGGGAAGGTTGTTAAAGAGTTTGGATACCTTCAGCTCTCTCTATGTACGTATTTCATTGAGTTTAGTCCTTTCATTGTTCAGCCCTGGATAAAAGTGTTCAGATTACTTTAAAAATGGCAGTATCTTAAAAGTATGATTTGATACTTCTTTCTCTGGGGGAAAGGCATCTTTCAAAGCTATTGTCAGAAATCCTGTAAATCTCTTCTATTAAATCAGACCCTTATAGAGAAAATAAAATGGAACTCTTGCTGGAAAATAATCTGTCTAGAAAATTTCTTGTTAGGGAATTGTCTATGGGGAAAAACTCAGAAAAACAGTAGGTGGTTTAATGTTATAGAATTATTGCTTCTGTTTAATAATACTTACATGAAATCAGAATCCAATTTAAGCAGTTGTTTATGTAGTAAATTGTATACATTCCTTTCTATTTTAGTGGATGTGCATTTACAAAGTTGATTTTATTATGATAAGCTGTGATAGTAAATCAAAATCGTGGAAATTACAACTTAAATAGTTTGACAGACTTTTTGTTTTTAATGTTATGTGTACATTGGTTGTAACTTGATTGTTTTTAATTTTATATTTAGTATAATTTTGAAAACGTGTCTCAGACATTTGATGACCTTCCAGCAAGATTTGGTTATAGACTTCCAGCTGAAGGTTTAAAGGTAAGAAAATAGTAATATATAATTAAAGGTACAGGATATTTAATAAAGTGATCTTTATTTCTCTTTATTTGTTTAAAGAATGAAAATATTTCTATTATAAAACTTATACATGTTCATTTGTAAAGACTATTCAAAAGGTATGAAGAAGAAAGTGAAAATCACCTATGATTGTATTATTCTGAACTAGCTGCTGTTAACATTTGGTATATGATATTTCAGACCTATTTGCTAGAATATGTGCCATGTGTGTGTTTATAGATACACATGTGCATATATAGGTACAAATATATGTGCTTATATATTTATGTGCATATATATTTATGTACATATATAATGAATCTATATTTAATACTAATAGAAATATGCCACTTGGTTACTTGCCTTTTTTACTTTATTATAAATCTAGACCATCTTTTCATGCTAATAGACAAGGATCTGCATTTTTATTTGCTGTGGCTGCATGGTTTTGCCATATCATGAAATACTGTATATTTTTGAACATTGGTTTGTTTAACTTTTTTTACAGTGGATATTTAGCTTGTCCAGTTTTTGCTAATACAGTTTGCACATTTTTAAATTAAGATGTCCATTCTTATTGATTTGTAAGAATACTTTATATATTAAAAGTGCCAATCTATTGTTTGCCATATATGCCTCAGATCATTTTTCTCAGTTTGTCCTTCATCTTTTAATTTTAAAGTGTCAGAAGTTTTGTTTATGTAGTTAAATATTGTTATCTTTCCCTTCTACCTCTGGAGTCATGCTTAGAAGTTCCTTCCCTATTCTAAGATAATATAAGATTTTTATGTTATGTAAGTTGAATACATGAAATTGTGTATATATGTACCACAGAAAGTTTTCAGTTTGTTCTTTCTTTCTTTCTTTTTTAACTGACAAAGCAAAAGACTTTATTGGGAAGGGGCGCCCGGGTAGAGAGCAGCAGGATAAGGGAACCCAGGAGAACTGCTCAACCACTTGGCTCGAGGTCTCAGGTTTTATGGTAATGGGGTTAGTTTCAGGGTTGTCTCTGGCCAGTCATCTTGCTTGGCCCATATTTGGTCTGACTCAGGGTCCTTTCTGGTGACACATGTATCTCTCAGCCAAGGTGGATTCCTGTTCTAACTTTCTTAAAATTCCTTATTTAAGTACCATAAAACTGTTATTCTCATTTAGGATAGCAGGCGTCTCCGAGAGGGACATATCAGTGGTTAATTTTTTAAAGATTTTAAATTATTAAAAAAATTCCCAACGTTGTATAACTATTTGTCATTGTAAATTTTAAAAAAACATTTATTTATTTATTTATGGCTGTGTCGGGTCTTAGTTGCTGCAACACGCGGGATCTTTCGTTGCAGTGCACGGGCTTCTCTAATTGTGGCACGTGGGCTCAGTTGCCCTGCGTCATGTGGGATCTTAGTTCCCTGATCAGGGATCGAACCCACATCCCCTTCATTGGATGGCGGATTCTCTACCACTGAACCACCACGGAAGTCCCCTGTAAAAATATTTAAACAGAAAAGAAGTATACAGAGGAAAAAGGAAAAAACCTTCTTGTACCCCTTCCTCATCTATACATATTAATACCACTTCCTCTTCAGAGTTCAGCATCAGGGTGTTAAATGTGCTCTTAGATCCTTTTCTAAATATGTAGTGCTTTTTAGTTCATAAATTTATGAACTTGTGAAGTTCATAAATGGTTATCATTTGTGAATAAGAAAGGTTTCTTAATTTTTATAAGGAAACCCATTCTAGCTAATTTATCTAGAAAGGGATTTATGAAGGGATAAAGATGTTCAGAGTATCATAGCCTGGAGAAGCATTTTCCAAACTGTTTCAGGAATAAAACCCAGAAGCACCTTGTAGAACTGGCTTGATGAAAGATTGATGGCAGCCACTGACTCCCAGAGAAAAACACATCACCTTGTCTCTGATCAGGAAGCCTCTGTGGTCTTAAAACAATCTGCCTCTATTGCTACCCAAGTTAATCAAAGAGATACCCTTTGCCAAACTGTTTTCCTCAGATCTAACACCTGGATTTTTCTAATTGACAGACTCTAGACCACATAGTTACTAGCCATATTCTTTCTTTCTTTCTTCCTTTCTTCCTTTCTCCCTTCTTTCCTTCGTTCGTTCGTTTGTTCCTTCCTTCCTTTCTTTCTTTCTTTCCCTTCTTCACCCATTTTAAAAAAATATCTTTATTGGAGTATAATTTCTTTACAATGTTGTGTTAGTTTCTGCTTTACAACAGAGTGAATCAGCTATATGTATACATATGTCCCCATATCTCTTCCCTCTTGCGTCTCCCTCCCACCCTCCCTATCCCACCCCTCTAGGAGGTCACAAAGCACAGAGCTGATCTCCCTGTGCAATGCAGCCACTTCCCACTAGCCATCCATTTTACATTTGGTAGTGTATATATGTCAGTACTACTCTCTCACTTTGTCTCAGCTTCCCCTTACCCTGCTGTGTCCTCAAGTCCATTCTATACGTCTGCATCTTTTTTTTTTTTTTTTTTTTTTTTTTTTTTGGGG